>NW_017729024.1:123079017-123086851 GCF_001723915.1 Gavialis gangeticus
AGATCTTGGGGTGCCCATTACTTCCAAAAAGTGATCTTCACCAAAAAAATGTTGGAGACCACTGTTCTACATGGACAGGCTGCTGGAGGGGGCGAGGGTCGCAGACATTGCCAAGGGGTTTCACAGCTATTTCTAGACAGCAAATGAATGCTGAGATTCAGGAATGCAGGTTCTGGAGAGGAATGCTTTCTAAAGGGTACAGCTCCTGTCCCCTCATACCCCGCTGCCATTTCCTTCTGCACAGACTTCTATCCCCCCTAGTCCAATCCCTCTGCTCCTGACTTCCAAGATAGGACAGATAGAGCGGGGGAAAAGAACTTCCTCAGTTCACATCCTCAAGGCTTCTGCACTTAACAGCCTTCCCCAGCCCTTCACCTGCATTCCTGATCCCTCTGTATTTGAATAGTCTTCTTCTACCTGGGTGGCAGCACTGAGGTCACAAGACAGTTTAATGCAGCACAGCACCACCTGGAAGTAGCAACTGCAGGAAAAAGCCTGCTCACCCCTGCCTGTCCAGGATAGAGCATCTCACTTGCTTTGCAGGGATGGCATTTACACAAGTTAGTTATTTGAAAAAACTCTGAGGTCAGGAAATTTAGCAGATACCCTTCAACAAGCCTCTAAGCCCACATGACCAGTGATTCTTCAGAAGCTTATAGCTCAGTCAAATGTGGACTGTTTCACAGGGCAAAGGGGGAAAAAAAAGGCATCTTCCTGGTATTTTCATGACCCTGTTACCACATTTCAAGCTCTTGCACCAAAGCAGAAAGGTGCTAGTATTTCTCAAAAAAAAAAAAAAGAGTCAGATTACCTTTAACATGGGTATAAGATTTTGATCTCAATTCTTGGAAACTGAAGAACAATTTTGGTTGAAATTTTCCAAAGACTGTCAGCCTGAGGGAGACCTACCACAGGAAATTTCAGCCATAAATATTAAAGCTTGGTAAACCTATAAGCAACTGAAAATGGGACCTTACAATCTATACATCTATCTTACATCTATAACAGATGTTCCTACCTGCACTACCTAAAGTTAGGCATCTCAATAATAATCAACCCAATTCTCTACTGCTCTATGCCTTGAGGAGACATATACACCTTTGTAAAGCAAGTAGCCATTCTGTCTTTTATAATAGTCTTTTACACTCATTTAAAACATGTGTAAATTACTGCCCAGGATACAAAGCAGTGGAGAATCAAATCCAGCAGCTTAGGAAAGTATTATTCCTAACATCCAGGTATGTTTCTTTTTGTATCTCTTTCATACGCAGTATCATTAACTTCTTTGCATCAAATACATGGTGTTTCCAGTATTCAACAGTATGCTAAATTTGTCTTCTACACTCCTTGAATCAGTCTTAGTAATGCTAAGTATGGAGATATTAGCAGTTGTTAATATGAATTATTTTGTGAGGCATTTAAGAAAGTTAAATGCACCTGCATTTCATTTTATCTCCATACTTCTTTATAGTAGAAAGTTCTTTCAGGAATGATGAAGTGTTGGAACTGATATATACCATTATGTTCTCTCTTATTCATGAAATAATAACTTTTAAACTAAAAAGAGCTGCAGTCAATTTCTGTGGACACCCTTCTAGAGATTAAAGGATTTTAACAAATGATGTCACACAGCATCATATCAGTGAATCAGCTGGGTTTTTACTTGAGGACTCTTTAAATTAATGGCCTAATCATCATAGATTCCATTGATTTTTTATTATAACAACATTAATCATGATGAACTCATTTGCCATAAATGAGGATGTCATAAGCACTTCTCTAGTATTTCCACCATAATTCAGCATTCATTACCTGGATCATTATGGTAAAGTGTTGCTACATTTTCTGACACTGTAATATCATTACCAGAAGTACTGTAGCACTTTCCAAAAAAAGATCTATTCAGAGATGAAATAAAGCTATATAGAAATGCCAGTAGTTGACATATAGTGACATTAGTCTAAATAGGTAGAATGACACCTACACAATGTAGGGCATTTTGCATGGATATAGAGACTGAGTTTACCTGTTAAAACAGGTACCTTTAATTTTATAAGATTTTAGGCATCGAGTGTATGATCCCAATGAAAGGTTAAGCTTGATTATCATAAGGTGGACTTTTCTCTTCTCATAAAAGGGTTAGAGTGGTTCAAAAACATATACACGGGGTATGTAGAAAACATGATATGTAAGTTTGGTGCTTTGAAAAATTACTTTTGTGGTCCCATGCCATTAGCAGTCTCCTAGAAATGAAGTGTTCTGTAAGAGTCCCAGTAGAACATTCTATTCTCTTGCTGTTTAATACATCATTGTACAATGATGTCTCTCTCCCCCTCATCTCCATTTCTACACAAGCACATAACAGCCAGCTTCCAGGATCTGCTCAGTACAAGAACAAGGGGAATTAGGTGAAATTACTTTCTTTGCTTTTGGACTTTCCTTACTCCGTACTTTGTTGGTTCCCCAAGAGGGTGCCTACAGAAATATTTAGCAGCATAAAATGGATGCAACACACACAGAATCTAGGCCCAAGCATATGGAGCTTATAGGCATGTGAGAAATTGGAGGTACAGATCATAAGTTACTCCATTTCACAAAGCTTACTCATTCCTTTAAGCCCCGTGTGTTGCAAAGCAGGGCATAAGCCGTCTGTCCTAGTGATTAAGGCCAAATAATTCCCCTAAAAAGCAGGACTGGTATGTTGTGATAGATATCAGGTCAAGAACCACAAGATTAAATTTGAACCTACCAAAGAGTCAGAAGACACTAGAGCCAGGTGAAACACAAAGCAGCCAAAGTTTGCCTTTGGGACCTGGGCAAATATCTTGGGCTCAGCTGCCTGTGGTCAGGGGGATTATCAGAAACAGTTAGACCCAACCAGAAGTCAAGCTGCTACTGTCAGGCCCCTGCCCTTAACATGTGATCCTTCAAGTAGCTCCTTCTCTTTTAGTCAGTTTGACAGGGAAATATGTACTCTTTCTCTTGCCTTCCTGTCTAACTTACTCCTTCTCAAGGTGGGGCAAAATTTGGACTTTGGCTAGCAGAGAACTTTTCTCCCGATAAAAAGCAGTTTTAAAAGCATAAATGTGCAGAGCCAGAAAACAAGAACTTATCCCAAGATTCCCATTTTCTTTAGCTCTAGAAGACATAGGCTGTGATATTTTAGGTACAGAAAAGCTATCTTACATCACTTTTAGGGAAAGTTCTGGTTCTCTGAGCTGTGCACAGTTGTGCTTGTGTTAACAGACGCAGACAATTTTTACAGACAGAAATATATATGGAGAAATGCAATAACATTTTTTGTATGATATAGGGTGTGAGGTGGGATAAAGAACTTATTAGATGGCATTTGGGACAATCCCTGTCTTGTTCATGACTCTGCCAGCTCTGAGGTTTTTTGTGTGTAAACCAAACTTTCCCTAACCTTTATGAACACAGTTTTGACAAGACTTGATACATGTATAATGAAACATTCCTCGAAAAAGACCCCAGGAGATTTTGCAAAAAAAGAGTTATTGCACAAAGTTAGTTTTTGGTTTTAAAAAAAGAGAAACAAACATTCTTTCTAAAAATAATTGACCTCTTTCAAGTCCAGCTCTTTTCATGAGCAATATGGCCATTGCAAATCTGACCAAACCTCTTGTACTGGATAACATTACTATATACTCCCTAGGTAAAGGATTTATTTATATGTATATAAAAAAAACCTGGCAGTAACCCAGGGAGACGAGATTTTCATTGATCTTCCTGTTTAATTATATCTGTGGTGAGAATTATCATGCAGGCTAATTAGGCACCTGTTCTCTCTCCACTCACAAAAAAAGTTTCAATTAGAGTAAAGAACAAATGATTAAAGCACTATCCTTTTCAAGGTTTTTTGCCCTAGATAATTAGGAAAAAATTGACTTGAATAGGCAGACATTCATCCAAGGCTGGAGTCAGATTTTATGTAGTAAAACAGTTGGCTAAGTTCTGTTCTCAAATGAATTCAAAGCGGTATTCAGCTGCAGAGATAGAAATAGACCTGTTGAAAATAGAAGGGTGACTATGTTTCCAGACCTGAGTTCAATATCTGGTTTACAGGGTGGATGACTGTCCCTTCCTTCCTTCCTTTTTTCAGTGCTCCCAACTACAAATTGGTGTATTTGATTTTTCACATGGTAATATTTAATCTCCCCCAAATGCTATGAAAGATCTCAATGTAAAGAAGTGCTAAATCCGTCATGGAAAGGTTAGGAAACTCTGCGTGAAATACTTTTTGCCCACTGCTAATACGCAATTTGTATAAACTCACAGATGCATGAAGTTATTGAGGTGAAAAGTTTGCTGCGATTTGTGGCTTATACTTGTTTTCACTATTTTTACAGATACTTGAGTAATATTTTTGGTGTGGGAGTAAGCTACAAAATGTTGGAGATTAGATCCTCTGTCATTCAGTCTGTTCAAGCCTGACCATACCATTTCTCTGGTGTTCCTGCTGAACACTTGCTATCTGCTTGGCCCTTAAGGAGACTTAGGAAAATGCAGACCTGCATTTCACACAGAAATTTCTTCCAGACAGACTTCAGTCATACTTTCAGTAGATTAACTTACTATTTTTTTAGTATTCTGAAGAGGTTTTATTTTCAGATCCAGCCATGGCTTCCAGTCTCTTTAAAGTTTTATTTTCAGATCCAGCCAGATCCAGTCTCTTTAAAGTTTGCTCTTTTGGATACCCTAAAAACAATATTCTTTTTACTGCACCCACCAATGGCACATTTCAAGGGCTAAATTCTCTCTAGTGTATATTCAAAGTAACTTCACTGAAGTTGAGAAGTTTACTCTTGATTGACATCTGCATTCAGAGAATCTGTCCCTGAATGGCTTTGTTTTCTGAAGGCTTGGGTAATATAATAAAAAATGGTTTTAAAATATAATTGGACTATGAGCTAGCAGAAAAATGAGTAGGGTCTGTGTGTCTTTTAATTGATTACATTATATTACATTATTTGAGACTGATGCATCACAAAGGGCTGAATGCGCCATGGTCCCAAGTGATTGCTATGTTTAGCGCATTCATTTGACGGCTGTACATTGCTGTCATTTTGACTGCTTGTGATGTATCAATCCCAAGTCTTGCTCCAGGAAATGTAAAAGAAAATGGGGACGTGTGATGAAACAAAAATCTCTTTTTAACTTCTTGTAGTTACACAAATCATCTAAACCTTCATACAGGACATGAAACCTTTCATCTTCATCGTTGTCTCCCAGTCTAATATAGACCAGGGTAGAAGTATGCTGCATTCACTGCTCTGCAGTTGTTTTTCAGTCAACACAGTTGGTAGCCTCCATCTGGTTCCTGCCAAACACGTGTTGCCATGGACTGTCACCAGAGGCATAGCAGGGCAGTTCCACATCCGGAGCAGTCATGGCATACAGGGCAGCAGTGGTCAGCCATAGTCAGCCACCACTGCAGCAGTGGCTATTTTTGCATCAGTATAATGTTCAGATATTGAAAGGATAAGAGGAATTAAACCATCTGTTTCTTTCAGGCTCATGGTTCTCATGCTGGCAGAGCAGTGTGACAAAATCTGCAATCCATGTATGTATTCCATAGGGTTTCGCTCTGGCATCTTTTCTGTGACAATGAATGGTTCTGAGAGCTCAATCCTCTTGAAGGGGGGAAACAAAAAACCCTATATTGGTTAAATTTTGGCTTTTCCTAAATCCTATCTATGGCGTGGTGGATTCTTGTTTTGTCCCAGTAGTGGCCTGGGAAAGACAGTGACTCAGAACTACAGTTAGCCTCCCAGTTCATAACAGGTGCTTCTAGGAGGAGGGGAGGACAATGCACTGCACCTGTCCTATCTTTGGAATAGTCTGAGTTTCTTGGTATCTCAGCACAGCTATGGTGCATTGGGAAGTTGGGGGATGCAGCCAAAGCTTTGCTCCTTCTCCACTGCCACCAAGAAACAACACTGAATATTGTTAGAGGAAGGGGAGTTTTAGGGACTGCCGTGGTCCACCTTGAGAAAAGAAGGTACTGGTTTAAGAGGCGAGAAGATTCTTCTGTCTGAGGCAAGGGAGTAGGTGGAATGGGACACTCTACCCCACCTCCGTGTGAAAGAGGGAGGTATAAGCTTAGGAGGAACATTAAGGGAATGGGGGTGGGGGGTGAAGGGGTGGACCTCCCCTGCATGTGAAGCAATGTGGTGGGACTATGTTGGAGTGGGAAAAAATATAAGGAGAAAAGGTTTTGTTCTCTTTTATGAGCATAGTGAACCAGGGTTGGGAAGCTAGTTTTGGTTGGGCAGTGGGAGTAGGGTGGCCATCATACAGGACAGTCTAGTTGTCCTTTGTCCTCTATTGATACGAAACCTGATGCCTTTATGTCCTCTATTTTTCTCTTGAAGAGAGAAAAACAAACTTCCTTCACCTGAACTATCCAAAAATTCAAAAGCAGGCCACCCCATTCAACCCCACTGTGCTCTCCAGCTTCTGACCTAAGAGAGTGCCTCCCACTTAGGGTGGCCATCACAGAGGACATTCTGGTTTTCTACTGCTCTGTCCTCTGCCTTCTGTTGATATGAAACCCAATGCCTTTATGTCTCTTGAAGAGAAAAATAGAGGACATAAAGGCGTTGGGTTTCATATCAATAGAGGACAGAGTAGCAGAAAACTGGAATGTCCTCTATGATGTCCAGAGAAGAGCCACGTGCATGATCAGAGGTCAGGAAAACAGACCTTACGACAACAGGCTGAGAGCCATGGGGCTCTTCAGCCTGGAAAAGTGCAGGCTCAGGGGTGATCTGATGGCCACCTATAAGTTTATCAGGGGTGCTCACCAGGATCTGGGGGAATGTTTGTTCACCAGAGCCCCGCAAGGGATGACGAGGTCAAACGGTCATAAATCACTGCGAGGCTGTTTCAGGCTGGACATAAGGAAGAATTTCTTTACTGTCTGAGCCCCCAAGGTCTGGAACAGTCTGCCATCAGAGGTGGTTCAAGCACCTACTCTGAACACCTTCAAGAGCAAATTGGATGCTTATCTTGCTGGGATCCTGTGACTCCAGCTGACTTCCTGCCCTTCAGGCAGGGGGCTGGACTCGATGATCTTCCGAGGTCCCTTCCAGCCCTAATGTCTATGAAATCTATGAAATCTATAGCCACCCTAAGTGGGAGGCACTCTCATAGGTAAGAAGCTGGAGAGCGCAGGGGGGTTGAGTGTGGTGCCTGCTTTTGAACTTTTGGATAGTTTAGGGGGAGGAAGTTTGTTTTTTATATGCTCTTATTTTAATGTTGTATTCTGTTCTAATAAAGTTTTCTGCCTTTTATTAAGCCTTTTCTGGGACGGGCAGCATAGAAATATAATGAATAAATAAATAAACTTGTTTGTGTGGGAGGATGAGATCTAGTTTAGTGGAGACTTTCCACCCCCACGCCACTACCTGCAAAGCTAGTAGTCAATGCAGGGGAGTGAGGAAGTACCTTATACTCTATGACTTACCTGTACAGTCACGTATTATATACCATGATTTGGCTTTAAAACAGTCAAATCTACTCCACGGGTTATTATTGCCTCATGCCTTTTTTCATTAGCAGTTGCATGTCTGCAGATTTGTTTTTTTCAACAAGAATGCACATCTTCTGACAGAGTAATATTGCTTTCAATACTTAATGGGGATTTTTGAGGTCCTACTCTAAGCTTAGGCTCTAATTCCCTTTGGTATGTGGAGGAATGTGGTGTATTGGACTATGAATATTAAATTTACTTTATTTTTGAGAAAAGTTCCTAATATGTTATTATGTTATATTATCCCAGGGGATGGGGGAGGAGGGGGGCAGAAGGAGGCCC
>NW_017729024.1:123091851-123107210 GCF_001723915.1 Gavialis gangeticus
ATTATGTTATATTATCCCAGGGGATGGGGGAGGAGGGGGGCAGGGGGGAGCAAAACAGAATAAGAAAACAAAATTTAAAAAAATCCTTATGAACTGCAAAATGTCTTCAATAGGAACTAACATTTTATTTTTATTTTATTATCGCTCATTCTGTCTTCACTGAACTGTGACAAGCCTGGGCATGTTGTTTAAATACATTTTGTCAAAAATGTAACACTAGCTTTCTAACACCTGTTTGCATTTTCATAGAGACCTGCGTAGGGAGGAAATGTTATTCTAAATCAGAACACACACAGTACTGTCTCAAATTGCACCTCTGTTGTGGACAAAGTCTTCTTCAGATGTTTTTCATCTGCACAGATACGTGCTATAGTTACCTTGCTCAGATCCCACCTGCGCATGCATTGTTACAAGCGCTTTCCTTAGGGACCATGAAGGTAATCCTATCTTAAATATCTAATTTAAGATATTAAATCAACCTGCAAGAGGATGGCAGATATTACATCATTTCCAGTTCAATTGCACACAGAAGCCCTAGCTGAAACTAGAGTTTTGCCAGACTAAGTACAGCACAAACACATAGTAAATAAGTCTCTGTCCTGATGATCTTAGAATCTAAAAAGACATAACAAGACAAATAGGGAAGAGGAAATAGAGGCATAGCGAGTTGGGCTGTGTGAAGTTTTGGTTGCTGATCCGATTCGGCCCAATTCGGTGGTCGAATCTCCGAATCCAAATCAAATCAAAGGACACTTTAATCTCCCTGAATCAAATTAGAAACCTCTGAATTGATTTGGAGAGATACAGAAATATTTGGCGATTTGGACATAGACACAGCTTTAAATGTTTTTTCTACATACCTCTAGGTAGTACGCAGCTCATCAATACTGCAATGCTGGGATGCATGGAGTATCCCACAGGAGCATGGGGGGCTCCCCAGTGCACTCGGCAGCAGACCCAGAAGTGGACCAGAAGCACTTCCAGTCCACTTCCAAGTCTGCCAGGGAGCACACAGGGGGACCCCCTGGCTTGGCAACTGGTTGTCTCCTTGGTCTTCGGGGGCACCCAGGGTCCCCCTCTGGCCAATCACTGAGCTGGGAGGGTATGGGGGGGCCCCCCGCGCACTCCCTGGCAGACCTGGAAGTGAACCAGAAGTACTTCCGATCCACTTCTAGGTTCACTGCCGAGCATGCAGGAGGCCCCTCCATGCTCCTGTGAGATGCTCCATCTGTCCCAGCATTGCAGCATTCATGAGCCGCACCTGGTACCTTGAGGTATGCAGAAAAACATTTAAAGCTGTGTCTATGTCTGAATCGCTGGTTCTCCAAATCATCATTGAATCTTCAGATTTGGATTCAGCTGAATCAAATGAGGGACAGTGATCCAAATCAACAAATCAAATCACTGTCCCTGATTAGGGCCAAATCTGAATCCGAATCAAATATGGCCCATTTCGCACATCCCTATTAGAGAGGTGGAATAACTTGCCCAAGATTATACAGCAGGTCAGTAACAGAACTAGGTTTCCATACTGCCCTCTCCAGTGGATCATGCTCCCAGTTCCCACAGTGATAAAAATGGTCTTCTCTTTTCTCTTGTTTCATCCTGATGTCCCAGTGCTTTAATCCTCCATGAAAAGTGCAGAGGTATTTTGGATTAATCATTCTGAAGGTATGCTGGCTACTATGTCCATTATTCTAGGACACTGGGTCTCAATTTCTTAAGCACAAGCCTACCCTCATTAGACTCAAGGCACCCTTCAAAAATGCCAACTCTTGGCTTTTGCTTGTTTTTTGACTACAGAGAAATAATAGATTCTTCTGCTTCAAAAAACTCAGAAAGATCAAAACAGACCAGAATGTTTTCGACACTATAGATTCCTAGTTGAATTTGGATGCATCTTGTCTGTCAAAATACCGAATTCCAGATCTAATTATGCTAATTTTAAGTGGAACTCTATAGCACCCTTAAAGGGGTCTTATGGCACCCCAGGGGGCTATGGTTGGAATTTCTGCTCTAGAATCTGGAGTGTCCATCAGAAGCAGAGAGAACTGTAAGAAGATTGGTCTTACAAAGCCAAGTCTAAGGACAGCCAACTTTTGGGAAAGGGAAGCAAGTTTAAATTGACATTTATAGACAATTATTGTTTTTGTATTCCCAATAGAGACAAAGTCTTGGAAGGAGACAAGTCTGGAGTGGATAGAGTGTGTCTGCTTTCCTCAGAGCAAGATGAGAACTCTACCTGCTTATACAGTTATATTCAAAAAGTTGAATATGACCAACTATTTCTGGAAGATATTTGGCCTATTTTGGTATCTTCCCTTGTGTGTTCCTCTTAAGACGGGAGAATGAGCTGCTATTGGTGCTTCAGAAACTTTGTGTTTCCTGGATATCAGGATGCAAATACCAATACAATTCAAAATGAAACATTTGCTTAGTCACTGTTCACTAGCTTGCTTGCTTCTTTTCTGATAAACAGGGCAGCATGTTCTCCCAAAGAAAGAATGGCCTTTCATTATTATGTGCATGTTGTTGATAAAAGATAAGGTTAAGACTGGACAAATCAATGCAGATAAAATGAGACCTGATATATAACTCTGCCCAAAATGCAGAATAAATTGGATCCTAGATCATTTGTTTTAAAGGTAGAGAAAAATACCATCTTTCTCCCAGTCTTGCATGGCTGTGCACGTTCTAATTTTGACTGGGCTTGGAAACTGACTACTCACATGAGATCTCCAGCCACTTTTCCAGACCAAAGGGATTTTGAATACATTTGCATATGCACCTTTGTTCTGTCATCTGCCATCTGTCCTGTGACTAAACAAGTGGCAATTTTATATTTATTGTACAGAATTATGAGATCATTAAATGGAGGGAAAAGCAATTTGTGACAGCTCTAGATATTGATCTGTCTGAAAGTTTCCTAATTGCTTTAGCCACTTATAATGTACTTGGGATGCTTCTTATAAAACACTCACACAGAGCAGTGTTACAGAAGACTCATTTAAATTATATCCTAGTCCATGTGGCCATCTGGCAAGGCATTTAAAATATGACATTGTCCCACATTACCTACATTATGTTTCAAATTTGTAAGGGTTGCAAAAATTCAATCTAGATGCAAAGTCCAACTCTGCTTTGTCAATTAGATCAGTGCAGCATGTAATAAATTATAGAGGAAATGTACTCCTTGATTATACTGAGATATAATTTAGTGTGTTTGAGAAGTTCTTGGAGGTCATTCGATGGTACATATGAGGTTTAAGTAAAGACAGATGACTTTGGTCTCAGTGGCCGCAGTTGTTACCGTGAAGTCATTTAATACTTGTATAAGGAAGTACTAAATGACTGCACAGTAACTGGAGTTATTGCGCAGTCACACCTACAAGCAGTTATTTCATGACGCTGACTGCACAGCTGCTCATGAGTACTGCGCATTAGCGTCGCGTCATGCTTGCTGCCACACAATGCTACTGCACAGTAGTCACGGGCTACTGAGCAGTCAGCATCTCATGTAGATGGAGCCATTCAGTAGCAGATAACTATGTGAAAATCAAATTGGTTTGAGCTCCAACACAAACTGGAGATAGCTAAAAAAATAAAATCTTTTTTCAGGGGAAAAAATGAAACAATACGTAGTTTGACAAGGAACAGCTGTGAGTGGTTTCACCATGAAGCCTTTCTATTTGCATTATAAAATAGCCACATTCATAGTCAATGCAATGCTACCAACTTTACAAGGGGAAGTCACAACTAGTGCATATGAGTTACACTGATGACAGAAGGCTTGTGGTTATTTTTTGCAAATCTTCTGTGCAAAGTAATCTATCGGTAACACTAAAAGTTGAAATCCAAGTAAAGTATCACATTTTTGTTTGTTTCATGTGAGGTATAATGCTAATCTCCTATACCAGTCATAAGTGTTTCTAAGGACATATCCTGGTCCCTTCTGAAAAGATGCTTAAGAACTAATTTAGGTAGTTAACTTCAGGCACCCAAATTTGAAAATGTCAATCAGCAAGTGTCAGCCAGGAAACTCTAATTCAGTCTGGATGCAGACTATCAAGTTTCCCTATGCAAAATTTAGGGTATTTTGCCTTTGTGTTCTTAGTTTGGTTTAATACTGAATGCTGAAGTATGTTTCCTGCATGAGATTTACCTGAAGATATGGTTTCAAAGATTGTTTCTTGTTTTCCTTTGAAAATACTCAGTCCTGGGATGAGCTGTTCCTGGAGTGCCAAGTTCAACCTTGAGTGAATTTTTATGGCTGAGCTGCAGACTTCAGGTCCCTGAAAAGCAGGATTTGATAATGAAATGGAAACATAACTCCTTGCTTAGATGCTGCATTTTTGTAGTCATGTTTTGTGATACTTTGTGGTGCATCATATCACAAAAGTATAACTCATGTCCCCACACCAGTGTATTTAACATTGACTTGTCTTTCATTTTGAATTCTATTTTTTAGGCTTAAATTACTTCCTAAAAGATACAATGCTCTTGGAGATGAATGACAACAATGAAAACTGAAAACCTGCTAAAACCTAGAAATGTTGGAGTAAGGGTAGTTTGATCATAAGCAGCATTACCTGTCCGGCTCTGCATTAGATCCAAATTTAGCCCTTATGCATTTGGAGCTTTGTAAACTTGTCACTAAGTGCTGAAGGAATACACCTAGGAGACAGATGATGCACATTGTTGTAAATCCTGCCTCAGCACCCCTGCTGGAACTTCAGAGCCCATGAATCCAAGAGAATGCTCCTTGGCATGGCCTCTTGCTTCTGGCCAATAGGGAATAGGGCTGAATACAGAGTCTCAGGGGTACCAGAAAGAGAGGGAAAGAAATTAAAAGAACCAAGATGGGGAAGGAAAGCTGACAAATCTTCACCCTGCTGGGGTCTAGGAAAGCAGTCAGTAGTTCCATCAAAACCATTTTCTTGACTATCCATCTGCCTGCTACTCAACCAGTTCCCACAGTAGTGATCTGTGAGTGTAGTATACCCAGATTCCCAAGGCAGGAGCACACAAATAATGTAAATTTCTTTTATTAACTAGTTTTTTAAATGAGCTAAAGAGACTCGAATGGAGAAAGGCATAACTAACTAGGATGGGGAGCTGAGAGAGACCTGAAGAGAGAGGGAGGAAAAGCTGTTAGGAATGTGGTGGGAAAATGGGCTTCCTGGGATGGGCAGCTGAGATGTGGGCAGGTGTATTTCAGACTCATGTAAGAAGACTACTCTGAATAAGTGCTTGCAAGACCCTTCCAAATATTGCTGTTTCTCTAGTCCATGAGGGAAGTCTTTCCACACCAATTGCCACTGGATGCCCTTCTGTACTGTCAAGGGAGAGACTAGATTCAGCTGTTGACAAGAATGCAGTGGCTATGCCAGATGAGGGCAGCCTTTTAGTGTGGCAGAGAAGAGAGAGTAGCCATTGTGGATCTACCATGGGAAAATGAGAAATTATACAACCAATCTGGATATTTTCAGCAGGGATGAATTCGTCTCATCCTAAAATACTCAAAGAACTGGCGGAGGTAATTGGCAGAACAATTAGCTATTATTTTGAGAATTTGGGTAAGGTGAGGAACCAGAACACCGGAAAAGGGTAAATATAGTGCCCCTCTTTAAAAAAAAAAGAAACAAGGAGGACCCAGGAAATTGTAGAATGATTTGTCCAATTTTGATACTGAGAAAGATATGTAGGCTCAAGCTATGTGTGCTTCTTTCTCAAATGTGAGGAAGGACACGTTATGCCCAAAAGCTTGTCTAACAAGATTTGTGAAAAAAAGCTGTGTGAAATTTCATCGGCCATTTCATTTTGACACTGTGTCGACTCATTTCAAGGTCAAAACAACAAAATCAAAGCAAATCAAAGGCTGTCGAAATAGCCTTGAAACAAAACGAAGCTAGTCAAAACGTTTCAAAAGTCAAAATGTTTCAACCATAGTGCTGGGGATGGGAAGTCAGTCCAGCTGGGCTGACTTCCCATCCCCCGCGCTAGATTGCGCCGACTGGGCTGACTCCTGCCCCCTGCCCCAGCGAAACATTGAAACAGCTTCGAAACAGCCTTTCTGTTTCAACAGAACAGAATGGAACAGCTGTTTTGAATCAAAATGAAATTTGAAACAGAACGCTGTTCCCTCGAACCGTCAAAACTCAAGGTGAAACAGAACGATGCCATTCCGCACAGACCTATCTAACACCTCTCCCAACTACAGTTGTTCTAATAAAAGATATCCTCCAAAAAACCTTACCTGGAGCATCAAAGAATCCTTTTCTAAGCACCCAGAATATAACAAGGTAATAAAAACAACCACCAAGGATTTTTCCAGAATAAAGCATGCCTAACCATTCTGATATGCTTATATGATGAGGTGACAGGCTTTATGCATCAGGGAGAGCAGTAGATGTGATATATCTCAATTTTAGCAAAATTGCTTTACTGTCTCCCATGGACTTTCTCAAAACCAAGCTAAGGATATAGTGTGCATGAACCTACAGGAAGGTTGAAGCATAACCAGTTCTTTCATTGTGCATAGAATAGTCATCAATACTTCAATGTCAGATTGGGAGGAGGAATCAAATGGGGCTCCCCTGGGGATCTGTACTGGATCTAATATTATTAAATATCTTCATTAATGACTTGGAGGATGGGGCTGAATGCATACTTACTCAATTTGCAAATGACAGCAGGCTGGGTTATATAGCTCAGTGTTGGCAAAATCATCTGGTCTTGCAGGCTGGATGAATGGAACCTGATGAGCCCATATGCCAGATCAGGCCCATGGGCCCCTCTGATCCCCCTCCACCTCCATCCTCCATCCCAGATCCAAGGCAGCAGTGCACACTCTCGGCCTTGTATCACACATGGTGCCTCCTACCCCCCACCCAGTCTAGGACATGCACTGCACGCTCACTCACTCCAGCCAGTCTGAGACCTACAGTGCATGTGGTGCCTGTTTCAGCCAGTCTGGGATCCCAGACAGGGTGTCCCATGTAGCGTGGATCTTAGAGCAGGAGCTGTGTGTGATGCACGTCTTGAGTCCTGCACACGGAGACATTCTGGTAACATGTGGGTCAGCTCAAACCCAGGGGCATTACTAGGGGCCAAACAATGGGGCTCCATGCACCACATCCAGTATTTGGGCTCTATCTTTGACATCCCTGATGTAGCCAATACTTTGGAGGATGGGATAAGGATTCAAAATGACCTCTAACATTGAAAAATGATTTAAAAGAATCAGGATAAACTTCAGTTAAAACAAGTTGTAACACAGTGGTCTGTCCATTTAAGAAGGGGCAGCCAGCCCTGTTAAGGTGTTCAGGTATGGGACATTCTGCTAATGAGGGAGTGTTTCATTGGGAGGTTAAAACCCCAGAGGAGAAAGCAGAAGGATGCAGACTGTGAGGGAACAGTTTGCAAAGATGAGAAGCTAGGCTACTGTGCTGGGGAAAAAACAAAGCAAAATATGGCTCTTGTCATGTCCAGAGAGAACAGAGAATTTTGTTTTTTTCTGTTTGTGTTGTTAGAGACTGAGGTTTGTTTCATGGGAACTGAACTGCCTGAAGGACTAATAGCAGAGTTAACCAGACTGCTTACACAAGTACAAAGTACTGCACTTAAAAAGGGATTATCAAATGCAGAAATACAAATTAGGAAACAACTTGCCATACAATAGAAAAGGATCTGGGGGTCACAGAGGACCACAGTGACATGTAAGTCAATTGTGACCTATTACAGCAAGAGAGGCCAATAGAATACCAGGATGTATTGGTAGGAGTTGTCTATATAAGTCATGGAAAGTGATTTATCCACTGTAGTAAGAGCTGGTAAGGCATAACCTGGTGTATTATGTTTGGTTTGGGGTACCATATTTTCAGAAAGATGTGGATTGAAGATAGTCCAGAGGGGAGAAAACAGGTGAGGTCTAGAAAACATGATACTGTATTTATTCAAATCTATGATTTTTTTCCCCCAACACTGGAGGAAAAAAAGGCTTTGACCTCAGGCCTGCTGCCTGTCCTGGGCCAAGGTGGACATGTGATGGGGTTGGGCGGGACTCGCCAGCGAGACTATATGGTAGGGGACTAATGGAGGAGACATGCAGTGTGTGGTTTGGGAGCAGTACAAGGGAGACCATACAGACTGCTCCGTCTGCTGCCTGCCTCTGCTAACCACTTCCCACCCCCATTGTCTGCCACTTAGCTTCATGTTCATATCTGGCCCCAGCTGCTTTGGCCCCAGCCTGGCTGGGCCCAGCATTGCCTTGCTGCATCTCTCTGGATGGTCTGGGGCTGGGCCAGAGCCACTTCCACTGACTGTCCACAGAACCAATACAGAAGACAGTGGAAGAGGAAGAGAAAAGGTGAGGAGGCAGCCATCAGAAGGGACAGGCAGGGGGTCAGGCAGTAAGGGAGGACAGCACTGGGGATAGGCAGCAGGGAGGAGGCACAGGAACAGGGGAGCAAGGGACCAGGGGGTAGCAGGCAGCAGAGGGGGTGGGGGACAAGTGATGGGGGAGAGGTACTGGGTGGGGTAAATGTCATGGGGGAGGCACAAACATGGGAAGTAAAGGTTGCAGGGGAGGCAGACAGCAAAAGGGACAGGGGTCTGGCCTCTTGCCCCCCGCTGCTGCTTTTCCCGCTGCAGCAGTAGGGGTACAAATTTAACATGACCCTCCGATAATTATATTGTATACATGGAAAATTGTAAGAAATCTATAATGTTCTATGTATAGAACCTAATTACTGGGGCCTCATCTTAAGTTTGAAGTCATTTTGGGGCTCAGATAATTACAATATATGGGAAAAGATTAGAAGAACTGGGGTTATTAAGTTTGGAGAAAAGAAGACAGAGGAGTAATGTGATAACTGTCTTCAAATACAAAAAGAGTTGTAATAGAAAGGATGGCAGTAAGAAGCATAATGACATGGCCTGGTGCCCAGGGCAACTGCTGCCTAGAGAGGCATTGGCAACTTCTAGTTGTCACTACCAGCATGATTGTATTGTGGCACCAGAAGACATTTTTTTCATGCCCTCCCCAAGACACCATTATGGCTCCACCATGCCACCCTAGAATCATAGAATCATAGACAATGAGGGTTGGAAGGAACCTCAGGAGGTCATCTAGTCCAACCTCCTGCTCAAAGCAGGACCATCCCCAACTAGATCATCCCAGCCAAAGCTTTGTTTAGCTGAGTCTTGAAAACCTCCAAGAATGGAGATTCCACTATCTCTCTGGGTAGTCTTTTCCAGTGTTTTCCTACCCTCCTGATGTGATTTTTTTTCCTAATACCTAACCTAAACTTCCCTTGCTGCAACTTGAGACCGTTGCTCCTTGTTCTGTCATCTGTCACCACTAAAAACAGTCCAGCTCCATCCTCTTCTGAACCCCGCTTCAAGTAGTTGAAGGCTGCTATTAAATCCCACCTCAGTCTCCTCTTCTCTAGACTAACTATGCCCAGGCCCCACAGCCTCTCCTCATTAGTCATGTGCCCCAGCCCCCTCACCATTTTTGTTGCCCTCCACTGGACTCTCTTCAATTTGTCCACATCCTTTCTGTAGCAGGGGGCCTGAAACTGAACACAGTACTCCAGATGTGGCCTCACAGTGCTGAATAGAAAGGAATAATCATTTCCCTTGATCTACTGGCAACACACCTACCAATGCAGCCCAGTATGCCATTAGTCTTTTGGGCAATAAAGGCACACTTCTGGCTCATATTCAGCTTACTTTCTACTGTAACCCCCAAGTTCTTTTCCTTAGAGCTCCTGCCCAACCAGTTAGCTCCCAGTCTGTACTGATGCATGGGATTGTTTTGTCCTAAGTGCAGGACTTTGAGCTTGTCCTTGTTGAACCTTATGAGATTCCTTTTTGGCCCAATCCTGCAATTTGTCTAGGTCACTCTGAATCCTAGCCCTATCCTCCAGCATATCTACTCCTCCCGGCTTTGTGTCACCTGCAAGCTTGTGCCATCTTCTAGGTAATTGATGAAGACATGGAACAAAGCCTTCCCCAAGACTAACCCCACTTGATAACAGCTGCCAACTAGACATTGAGCCATTGATTACTACTCTCTGAACCCGATGCTCCAACCAGTTTTCTATCCACCTTACAGTCTGTTCATCCAGCCCATACTTCCTTAGCTTGCCTGCAAGAATGTTGTGGGAGACCATATCAAAAACCTTGCTAAAATCAAGGTACACCACATGCATTGCTCTCCCCACATCCACAAAGCCAGTCATATCATCAAAGAAGGCAATCAGGTTGGTCAAGCCTGACTTGCCTGTATTCCTAATCACCTTTTTCTCCTCCAACTGTTTTGAAATGGATTTCTTCAGGACCAGCTCCATGATTTTTCCAGGGACTGAGGTGAGGCTGACTGATGTGTTGTTCCCTGAATCCTCCTTTTTCCCTTTCGGAGGGGTGGGCACTATGTTTGGGCTTTCCCAATCATCCAGGACCTCTCCTGATTGCCATGAGTTTTCAAAGATAATGGCCAGTGGCTTTACAGTCACATCTGTTAATTCCCTCAGCACACTCAGGTGCATCTCATCTGGCCCCATGGACTTGTACAGCTTTTCTAAATAGTCCCTAACCTGTTCGTTCACCACTGAGGGCTGCTCACCTCCTCCCCAAACTGTGCTGCCTGGTATAGCAGTCTGGAAGTTGACCTTGCCTGTGAAGACTTAGGCAAAAAAGCTATTGACCGCTTCAGCCTTTTCTGCATCCTTTGTCACAAGCACTGGTGATGCGTAGGGGGTGCACGCAGTTGCACATGCACCCCCAGAGAGTGGTGGTGCACCCCCTATGAAAAGGCACTGCTGGAGCTCCCAGCTTACTGCCACCACACTCCCACTACTGTTTCCCCCCAGCCGCCACAGGCACACTTCATTCATGGTCATAAGGTTGCCTCCCCCCTTCAGTAACCAGCCCACACTTTCCCTGATCCTCCTTTTGCTACCAAGATACTTGTAGAAGCCCTTTTGTTACCCTTCACATCCCTTGCTAGCTGCAACTCCAACTACACTTTGGCCTTCCTGACTTGATCCTGGCATGCCCAAGCAATGCTCTTATATTCTTCCCTAGTTATTAGTCCTAGTTACATCTCTGATGACAATCAACTATTCCCTGTGTATGCAGGAAAAAGGACAAGTAGCAGACTTAAATTGTGATAAGAGAAATTTAGACTGAAAACTGGAAAGATCTTTTCAACTCTGAGAGTGGTTAAGCTCTGGAACAGACTACCTAGAGAGGTTGTGGAGTCTCCCTCCTTGGAAGTTTTAAGTACAGGTTAAACAAACATTTGTCTGGGATGGTTTAGGCAGGGACAATCCTGCTTGGAGCAAAAAATTGGATTAGATGGCCACCTGAGGTCCTTTCCAGTCCTATATTTCTACGGTTCTATCTGTACGTGTCTGGAAAGCTGTAGGATTTCTGTGTGGGTCTCAGGACCTCTGCAGGCTAAAAGGGGCATATACCCAGCCTGCTTTGTAGTTTTTGTGTTTCTTGCTGCATACCTGCTACCCCAGGAATTTCATTCAACTTTAGCTTTCCACGTTCCCTCAACCACAGAAAGCATAAACAGGGCCACTGCTTTATTACACAGCCACTATAGTATAGTCAGTGACAGCCACACTAAAATAATGTATATTTCCAGGACTTCCATATTACCACAGCAGCATTTGGAAAGTGTTAAGCTCATAGGATTTGAGATTTGGGAACAGAACTATGTATAGATTTCATTGAAATAGCATGAACAGCTTTTAGGCAAACATGAATACAGCCAACATATACTCCATTAGTAGCTTTTTTGGCATGCTCTATTCCAGTGGATTTCAAAGGAAATAATAGTATATATCATGTTTTCCGGTAGCCAAGGAGAAACCTTGCACAGTTTTATGTTTCAGTCTACTGAAAATTCATCCACATAATGGACCAAATTCTCTTCTGTTGTACACTAATGTAAGTCCACTCACTTCAGTGGAGAAAATTCTTGATTTAGTCTGGTATAAGTGATGGGGCAGGAAGGTATGCCCACAAAAAGAAAGAGGTCAAAATATCTTATTTCAAGTAATCTTATATATTGTTTATGGTGATGAAGGAACTGGTGATTAAAGAAGGCAAAAGTGTTCCATAATGCAACATCCTAGAATACAGGAAGAAGGGAAAAATTAAAATGACTACTCATGAAATATGCTTCCCTGGATGCTGCTAATTACAGCTGGGCTTGTGGGTGCATCTGCTTCTGGATTTTATTGCCATAGCCAGACATAATGCCCCTGGGCACAAGACAACCTGTATGTTTCATTTGTTGTAAGTGATTTCTTTTCCATTTCCTTGACAAACCTATATAATCTTCCTCCCTTTTCCCTTCCCTGGCCCTGGTCATGTGAACCAAACTGTTGACCTTCCCACAAGAGAATACTGAACACAGGTGGTTTTGGGGAGCAAATGCTCATGGTTCATTTCCAATTTGTTTTCAAATATCTGTAGTTTGCATTAAGGGACAACAGGGAGAAATGGATTTAAAATTAAAATAAAATGGGCCTGGTCTATACCTTCCATCAGTAGAAGAATCGTGTTTTCTCAGCACCCCAGCCAGAGTCCAGTAATCATAGCGTACATAATGAACACTAAGCATCCATCCTAATTTTCCATTAGTAATCAGAACAACAAGATCAAAAACAATAACAATGATAAAGACCAGATCCATGGATAAAGCAAGATAAAGTGAACACAGTTCAGGCATACCCAATCATTATAGATTTCAAGTACCAGCTCTGTAACTATAGAAGCACTGTTCTCTGTTTCATCTCTGAAGATCCAGCTAAGTCGAATGGTTGAACATAATCCATTTCTCCTTTGACTTGCTGTAACAAAGCTTGGTGTTGATATAGTGATCTTCAGTCTTAAAGCACTTTACAGGCATTAATTAATCAATTCTTGTATCTTTTGTGGAACGGAGGAAGTAAGATTTACAGATGGGGAAACTGAGGAAGACTCATTAAATGACTTACCCAAGGTGAAAACGGACCCACAGGCAGACAGAATACAGCAGTATCCAGTGCATCACTTAAATTCTATCTCTCTCCCTTTGTAGTGATGCCGCAATATAGATGCTTTATCTTTTACATTTGGCTACTGGGAGATGGAATAAAAGAATCTCATCCTCAGGTGTTCTAGTGGATTTGGTCATGGCACTGTCAAGATAATTTATAAGAGACATGGAAGTTTGTTCTTACAGTGTTGATATGATATATTGACATAGTAAAGGCTTATTAAAAACTAAGCCACACTAATAAAATGCAAAGGTTGTCATTTAGAATGAAAAATCCTGTGATTTAAAGGCAATGGCCAAATATTGGATCATCTTATATATTGTTAATAAATCAAAACAAGCAAGGTGCAGAATGTCTGGTGTAAAAATTAAAACTCTCATCCAACTCGCTGGAGTAGAGATTCCAGCTCTGCTGTTCTTGGCAAATCCTAACATCCGTAGAATATTTCCTCCATGTACATTGGCAGCTGTTTCCTTCTGGCATCAAGAGGGCTTGGGGATAGTGCTTTTACAAAAAGCATTTTTGAAACACTGACTAGCTTAAAGTATTTCCTAGTTTTGTCCTATATTACCTTTGCACAATTACCAGTCTTATACTTTAGCCATTCTTATCCACTTTAGGCCAAATTTGTGCTGGTTTACTCCCTATACAGCCCCATTAAAGTCAATGAGTCTGCAAGGGAAGTAACTGAGCATAGAATTTCCCTGAATCTTAATAAAAAAGGCTTTTAGCACCTCAGCTGAAAGCAACTCAGCAGAAGAGTAGTGCATTACTACATATGCCCAAGGGATGGAGGGAGTGAAGTGTTAATTTGCCCCATAGGATCATAGGTCACACTCCTGCAAATGTATGTATGCTTAACCTTATGTAGGTAAATAGACAAGTTGAATTCAGTGGGACTATCTGTGTGTATGTTAAGAGCATGTGTTTGCTAGATCGGGACCTTTGACATTTTAAGTGTAATTAGTGGTAAGAGACTATTGATATTTGGCTTTGCTATACCCAAAAAAGCAGCCATCTGTATGATTTAACAACAGCAATAATTTAGCCCTTGACTGTTTGGCTATTGTAGCTTTTTAGCAGACATTTTGTAACCTGGTGCTGTCCCTGGAATTCCCACTTAATGTCCTCAAACTTCAAGTTCGAGCTAGTTAAAAGTTTTCTAGAATTGGTAAGATCTCTTTTACTCCATTACATGACTCATCATGCCCTCCAGCAAACTTGTGAACAAGAGAATATAATTCTATCCTTTCAACCTCCTCAAGCCAGTGAACCTTTTGAGTAACAATCAAAGAACATAGAAGGTGAACAAAAGGCCATTTGGGAGATATACAGCACAGAAATCTTATTTATTCTAGACAGTGGGTGAAAAACCTAGCCAACAAGCTAAGATTGGCCTACTGTCTTTTGGTACATCAGAAACTTGGGCCCCAAACTTGCAAACATGTATGCACACAAGCATTTTCGAATTCACGAAGTGTTTCATTACATTTAAAAGGACTATACACATGCATGAAGTTAATCAAGTTTGTAGGGGTGGGACCTTAAAAAACCCACTGACAATTTAGATGCTTAATTTAAATACACAGGGCCAAATTCTCCTCAGTTACACCAATGTAATCACAGTCTCGCTAAGAAGACAATTTGACAAAGGAATTTCATATAACAAACCTTAACATTTCAGTATATGAGCATAAAGGATCTTGGAATCTCAAAGTACTATGTCAAGTTGAGTATCATGAGTCCTGTTCATACAGGGGTACTTGGGCCAAAAGAGATCACTTTAACTCATGTAGTAAGTCACTGGCTAATCCAGGAATAGCAACTTGGTATGCAATGCTCTCCTGGTTGAAGTCAGTGACAGTTTTACTACTGATTTGAATGGATCTAGGAATTTTGCTTAGAGGTCTGACTCCAAGTAAAGTGCCAACACACAGCCTGTTCCTCTTTCATAACAGATTAGACTTCATATAAAAATAAAAGGTTTTGTAAAATATAAAAGAGCCAACATTGATAGCAGTATGGGTTTTTATTAGGGCTGTGAGAAGCTTCGGTCGCTGATTCAATTCGGCAGTGATATGGCCCAATTTGGTGTCTGAATCTCCAAATCCATATTGAATCAGGAGACCCTTTAATCTCTCCGAATCAAATCAGAACCCTCCAAATTGATTTGGAGAGATTTGGAAAGATTTGACAATTTGAACATAGACACAGCTTTAGATGGTTTTTCTCCATACCTTAAGGATGGTGAGGCGAACGGAACGTCCCACAGGAGTGCCGGGGGGGGGGGGGGGG
>NW_017729024.1:123107321-123108272 GCF_001723915.1 Gavialis gangeticus
GGCAGCAGACCTGGAAGTGGACCAGAAGCACATTTGGTCCACTTCTAGGTATGCTGGGGAGCATGCAGCCCCCCCTCCCCCCCCACACACATCCTCCTGGCTCAGCAATTGGTGCCTCCTGGGTCTTGGGGACACCCGGGGTCCCCCTGAGGCCAATCAGCAAGCTGCATGCTCCCCAACAGACATGGAAGTGGACTGGAACTACTTCCAGTCCACTTCTGGATTCACCACTGAGCAAGGAAGCCTGCCCCTCCCTGCCCCCACACTCCTGTGGGACGCTCCATCTGCCCCACGATCGCAGCATTTACAAGCTGTACCTCATACCTCGAGGTATGTAGAAAAAACATTTAAAGCTGTGTCTATGTCTGAATCACTGATTCTCCAAATCAGCATCGAATCTTCAGATTCAGATTCGGCTGAATCAAATTGGGACAGTGATCTGAATCAACAAATCGAACCACTTTGTTGTTTTCTGTCTGATTTGGATGAAATTTTCAAGGGTGATAGACTCTGCAGAGAGGATGACGCCTGCCAAGTTTCAAGAAGATCAGTGCAGAGGTCAGGGGGAATGGCACCCCAAATTCTTGAAAGCAAAACTCATGTCACATATAGGCATTGCAACATAGCAAGGTGAAAACTGCAGGGGTGGTAGCTCTTACTGGGGCCACAAGCCTGACAAGTTTCAAGAAGATCTGTGCAGGGGGTTGGGGGGAACTGCCCCTCAAGCTGGGGACAAGCAAAACTCGTGCCATGGGTGCTGTGGGACTGACCGTCTCTGTCTTGGGGCAGGGAGGGGAGACATTACTGCAGGTCTGGCTGCTAAGCTACTGTGTTCCCAGTTACCAATCAGTCAATCATGATTCACTTAGGGACCAGGAACTCAGGGACCAGCTCAATACACAGGACCTAGCTACTACATAAGGACTTAACGAGCATCAATTAGCACCTACA
>NW_017729024.1:123108286-123114828 GCF_001723915.1 Gavialis gangeticus
CTTAAGGAGCATCAATTAGCACCTACAAAACCAGGCTAAGGAGAGGAAAGACTCAATACAGACAACCAACTGCCCCAAGACAGACACAGTCTTGGCAGAGTCTTTTCTGCAGGGTCCCAGCACCCCCCTGCACCTATCTCCTCAACAGCTGGCAGGCGTTGTGGGCGCAGCAGGGGCCCCCGTCCCTGCAGCTGTCACCCCACTGTGCCTTAGCCCACGCAGTGTCACCCATGGCACCAGTTTTGCTTGTCCGCAGCTTGAGGCGAAGTTCCCCTCAAACCCCTGCACTGATCTCCTTGAAACTTGGCAGGATTTGTGACCTCAGTAAGAGCTACCAGCCCGGCAGTTTTCACCCCTGTGGTGTAACACACAGCTGTGACATGAGTTTGGCTTTCAAGAATTTGGGGTAGTTCCCCCCAAACCCCTACACCGATCTTCTTGAAACTTGGCAGATTCCATGCTCTCAGCAGAGGCTACCATCCATGCAAGTTTCATCCAAATCAGACAAAAAACAACAACGTTATAGATATTTAATTAATTCCCCATTATACCCTATGGCCGGATCTCCGAGGTGGCGCCGAAGCTTCAGAGCTGCTTCGGCCAGATCGAGGCGGAAACCCGGTCCAGAGTTCCGGATCAAATCGCAGCCATCCGAAGCAGCCAGATCCAAAGCCGGATCGGATCGCTGATGACTCACACAGGCCTAATTAGCAGGGATCCTGGTTTTCTTCAATAAAAAAGTCACAAATTCTCTGATAAAAACCCTAAAATCCACGATTAAAATGAAAGGCCACTATATATATACATATCAGTTAAACACAATGTTTTGGTGATAGATTTATGGCCTTAAAGCAATTTGGAAGCCTACCTGTGCTTCAATCACTAAAATAAATTATAAATACCTATATATTTTGGCATTTGATTTCAGACTTTTCATCATGGGAAATCAGAGCTCCTGCTGAGACCACTCGGTATACCCTTGGGAATTATGCATGGAAAAATTCAAAATTATGCACAATTAATTACTTTTATTTATTTATGTTTTACAAATTAAAGTAAATGTAACACTATTTGAAACTTCTTAAGAAATATATGCAGGTACTTCACATGGTTGGGGGATGCGTGTGGGTTTTGCATGTAAGGGGGGATTTGTGAAGGTGTGAGGGTGCATGGGGGGTTTGTGGGCATGGGAGTACATGGGGTTTGTTGGTGGGTATGGGGTTTGTGGGGAACTGTGAAGGAGAGTGAAATTTGTGGGTGGGTGTGGGGGTGTGGGATTTATGGGGGCGTGGATAAAGGAGTGTGTCTCTAGAAGCAAGGCATACATATTATATTTGGAGTAATATCCTGTAAAGTAGTGACTCTGCAAACAACCCAGGGATCATCCCCACTTGAGTTTCCATTGTAATATTATGGCAGAAGGGGCTACTGTGATTGTGGGATGTAGTTCCAGGCAATAGGAACACTGATGTGATTTTACCTCTATGCATGACATTTGTGAGACCAATACTGGACTACTGCATGCAATTCCCATATCCACAAAAATTATGTTAAAAAATTGAAGAGGATACAAAAAAGAGTGATAAACATTATTCAAAGAGCGGAGATAATGCCCTACAGTGATAGAATTAAAGAATTCTCATTGCTTATTTAAGCTCTTTATTTAGCTTGTCAAAGAGAAGACTGAGGACGGACTTAATTACACTATGTAAGTATCTCCCATGGGGAGAAAACACCGGGAAGTAAAGAGCTCTTTAACCTTGTAGAGAAAAACATAACAAAAACCAATGAGTGAAAGCTGACGTCAGGTACATTGAAACAGGAAATAAGGTATAACATGTTTAGAGTGATTAACCCTTTGAACAAAGTCACGGGAGGGATAGTGGATTCTTCATATCTTCCTGTTTTCAAACCAAGACTGAATACTTTTCTGGATGGTATGCTTTACTGAACACCTTACTGGCTCAACATGGAGTAATTGGGTACAATTTAGGTGATGATTTAATGGTCTTTTCTGGCCTTAAATTCAATGCATTTATTAGAATGTTCAAAGTTCCAGTTATTATAGAAGTTAAATTACACATTTCCTGGTTCATTTGATGTTTTATTGGCCTGTATGATATGGTTTAATTAATTTGCCTGCATTTATCTTCTCCAACCCCAACATGGCATCAAGCGGCACACTGGGTATCATTACCACCCCAGACATAGCACCCCAACCTTAGTTTAATAATCACTGTTTTTTAGTAAAGCCAACAACTTATTTGGGTCACTTTTTGCTATCCCTATCAAAGTAATTTACATTACTGACCCTACTAGCCATGCTTTATTCTTACCCAGGTTTCTTCAAAGCAAGAATAATAAGTTTCCCAATACTTTTCTCATAAAAAATACAAGGCTTTATGCCACATTGGAATTGTGGCCATGTAATAACTATTGACACAGTAATAGCAAACTCTGGCAAAGATATTAGGACCATAACAAATGGGTAATCCAGTGTCATTGCCTAAGGGTATGGGTTGGAAATAAGTGTGGATGCCTTTGTGTGGTCATGCTTCAGAGTAATTTTTTTTTTCATAAAAGTATTTACAGTTACATTAAACTTGGCACATAACACAGGGATTCAAGTAAAACAAAACTAGTGCTGAGTAAATAGATAACACATGGGGTATCTCTGAGATTAATAGCAGGAGACACTATACGATATTGGAATGTAGTCTACATGTTATGGTAATTTGTATTTATCAGCAGAAAAAGGTGGGAGTATATTTTTCAAGCTGTTCAGATATACCAGCTGCTTTAAAACAATCTAAATAGAGGAATAACAAGGAAAATAATTGTGGCTAGTTCAGCATCTTTCAGAACCATCGATACTGCAATCAATGATGTGTAGATAGTTCCCTCCCAGTATATGCCATGAAATAATCCTGAGATACATTTTGGCAATATGCACGGAACCTAAACATTTCCTATGGAATAACTCTTGGCTGAATGAAGATTTACTATAGTCCACGTTCAGGACCCCACAGGTACAAAACAGGATAACTCATGTTCTTCCCTATCCTCTTATCCTGAAACTGGCAATACCAATTTCAGTTTCATCATAGACTTAACTTGGACCTGACTGGCCAGTGTCCAACAGGAACTAACAAAGAGGCAGACCATTCTAGCCATGCCTGACGATGCTAATTCTCTAATGCTTTTGTAGAAGGTGGGGGCCCAACACTTACCTGGAGTACTCCTAAGAAGCATAAAACATAGACCAGAAAGGAGGAAGAGAAACCATATCCCACATTTTTTTCAGGAATGAAGTGTAAGTGTAGGAAAGATACACAGTTAGAGACTGGGCCTTGGCTTTAATTGTAACTGAAATATAGAAACCCATTCAACCTACCTTTTCTAGCTAAGACATTCTGTATAGACCCTCTCTCTTCATCCACATCTGGCTCTCTTGGTCCAACTGCCCTCACATATCAGACTTAGAATTAATTGACTCTACCTCATAGTCTAATTCAGCAACACTTATATTTCTCTTTTCCTTGAGGGACAGGGTATCTAACAATAGGATAATGGATGAGAGGAATCCTGCATCACTATGCATGGTCCTGTAGTCTGCCCTCTGCATTTTCAGTCAACAACACTGTTGTTGTGAACAAAGCCTATTCTGCCAGTAGCTCCTTAGGGACATTCCTTATATAATACAGATTGAAGTGGGTCTTGCTTTTACTCCAACTTTTATTATGTTTACACAACAGTGAGTCACAAGGGGTCATTAATCACGTTGGATATCATGAACTTTTCCGATGCTGCACTTGTGTTGATATACAAAATACAATCATTTCTTGAATAAAAGGTCAGCAGAAAATCATTGTTTCTTCCAAGACTTTTGTATTTGAGTTATGGGGGTTATTCTCTTTACTGTTGGAATAATAAGGATTATATTTCTCTGAAGTCTGCAGCGTATTATCCATCTCCTTCTTTCATACCCCAAGAGAGGTTTGTTCAGACTTTGTGGATTTCTGAGACTGAGAAGGAGAAATATAGATCCAAGTCCATATGCTATGTATGTAACTCTGTATTAAATGAAATAAACAAAAAACAGGCCAGTACAGTAACTCTGAGAGGTAATTATGAGGTTGGCTCTCATGATGTTACTAGAACCTCTCTATGGGATTCTAGGAAATTCTTTCTAATCCTCTCTTTGGGTAAATCACTGTTTCTATGAAAATATGCATGGAAAGCAGGTTTACAAGTTTGGGATTGTCACTACGGGTCAGATCAGTGAGGTATGTGTTTTCCACACAGGTGCAGTTGCTTTCACTGGCTGCCAGGTTTCCCCTGATGCTCAGCTCCTGAAACACAACTAGGTCATATAGGGCATGTGTTCACTTTATTTTGGTGAATTAAGTTAAGCACATGCCTAAATAGATGAACGATCATATTGAGCTTTTTCTCTTCATCCCTTTCCACTGTTGATGTATTACTGTAGAGGACAGGAGTGACATCAGGCTTTGTCCTGCTTGACAGGAGCAATGTAAAGAAATTAGGCCATTGTTCCAGAATGGCATGGGAGCTTTGTATGGCACTTTAACATCTATAGAACCCAACATACTTTACCCAAATACATGCACATGGATACATATTTTACTCAAGGGGAAGCAGAGGCACAGGGAAAATATGTGACTCCTTCACAGAAACACAAAAAATAGTTTGGAACTTGGATGCAGAAGCCAGGTTTGTTACTTTCCCAGCCCTAACACTTGCCCATGGATACCCTTTAAACAAAAATTACCCTTAAGCACACCAGTACTAGCTGGAAGGAAGAATCAGAGTATATAGGTTCCAGGCCACTTACTGGGCCATACTCGGGTCTGAAGGTGGGGCTTGACCCAGTACCCCTCCTTTGTTCTGGAGACCTGCAGTGTCTGATGTCATTCACATTGGCTTTGCCTCAGTGCTTGGTCATACACAAACCTCAACAAGCCATGCTTAGTATTCAGCTCATTAGAGCAGACTAGTGAGTTTCTAGCAGAGTTCAGTGGGAGAGTGGTTAAGTTATTTTTTATGGATCTGGAGGCATGAGCTTGAGCCTTGCTCTTTGAGTAAGCACCTGATGATCTGTCAGGGGAGCTAAAGGCAGCTGGATGTGATACTGGCCCTATCTCTCTCTTGTGTGGTGTTGGCAACAGATACTGGCATGCCTTAGATGATAAAGTTGCCTAGGCTCAGGACAAAGGAACATATAGAACTTTTTCTTTGTGCTTTCAAATTATACCCATTAGAATATAGTTTATTGTAGGACTCACAAGTATGCTATCATTCACAAAGAATTTCTCATTTAAAGATTTGAATCAGCACCTAATATTCTGAAGGCTTATTCAGACCTATTGAACCTAAGAGTCCTATCCAATATTTAAGCATAACTTTATTGATTTCTATGGAAATATGCCTATTTTACACAAAAGAGAATGAGAACAGAGTAAGGGGGTTAGACTAGATGAACTCCTGAGGTACATTCCAGCCCTACTTTTCCATGAATCTAACACTGAGACTATAAAACTTGTCAGGAAGTTTTGCAACTATAGCACTTCTCCTGAGATTTCTGGTACCTCCTGTTTCCAGCTGGGCTAGAACCAGAAATTACAAAGGTACATGAAAATAATGGGAAAAGAAGTTACAGCAAATGAAAATCTCATAATTCAAAAACGAGCATAACTTCAAGGTGGAATGTAATACAAGCTCTTATATTGCTGTACAGTTTGCGAATCTGTAATATGGTGAGATATTTTGATAAAATAAAAACACAGGCACAGTAATCCTCTGCCTAAAGAAAAGCAGGTGAGCCCAAGCCTTTAAGTTTCCTACTGGATGTAGAGCAGGCTCTCTATCATTCTCTGATACTTTTCCTATCCTCTTGACTACAGCTCTAGATCTATTTTTGATACAACTCAACAGTGTAATCATTGAGCTCCTGTTCTCTGTAGCGTGGAGTTTAACTTTACAGACCTCAAACTTTTCTGTGAAGTTTGTTCCACTCTTTACCATCCATCTGCTCCTATGTAAAAGCTGCCAAATCTCCTGTACTTTAGCTACTCAGAAAATCTTGACATTTGCTGCTTCTGTGACAATGAGGCCAATATGTTGCCACCCTGTGCTAGGCACGTGTACATCAAACTGCTATTATAGATTCATAGATGTAGGGTCGGAAGGGACCTAAATAGATCTTCAAGTCCGGCCCCCTGCCCTGGGCAGGAGAGAATACTGGGCTCATATGTCCCCAGCTAGGTAATTGTCAAGCCTCCTCTTAAAGACCCCCAAGGTAGGAGCTAGCACCACTTCCCTTGGAAATTGGTTCCAGATCCTAGCTGCCCTGACAATGAAGTAGTGCCTTCTCACGTCCAGCCTGAACCTACTCTCTAACAACTTATGGCTGTTTTATTCCTTGTAACTCTGGGAGGTGCTTGGGTGAACAGGGGCTCTCCCATTCCCCGCTGGTCTCCTCTGGTAAGTTTATAGATGGCCACCAGGTCCCCTCTCAGTCT
>NW_017729024.1:123115053-123116201 GCF_001723915.1 Gavialis gangeticus
GTGGATGCATGACAAGGTGTGGTTGGCCTTACTGACCACGTCCCCACATTGGCAGCCCATGTTTATCTTTGGAATCGATAATGACTCCAAAATCCATTTCTACCACTGTGCTTTTGAGAAGGGAGTTCCCCAGCCTATAGGTATACTGCTGGTTCTTACTGCCCAAGTGCAGTACCTTGCACTTGTCAGTATTTAATCCCATCCTATTCTCATCTGCCCACCCCTGTAACCTGTCCAGGTCCAGCTGTAACTTGCCCCTCCCTTCTAGCGTGCCAACCTCGCCCCAAATCTTGGTGTTGTCAGTGAATTTGAACAGGGTGCTTTTCACCCCCTCGTCCAAGTTGCTAATCAAGAGATTGAACAGTGTGGGCCCAAGGACTGAGCCCTGGGGGACCCCACTGCCGACATCCCTCCAGGCTGAATATGACCTGTCCACCACCACTCTCTGTATGCAGCCCCTCAGCCAGTTTGCGACCCATCTGACTGTGTAGGCATCAGTGCCACAGTTGCCTAGCTTTTTAATGAGAATGGGGTGGGAGACAGTGTCAAAGGCCTTCCTGAAGTCCAGAAAGACTACATCCACTGCGACACCTGCATCCAGTGATTTTTGTGACCTGATTGTAGAAGGCAATCAGGTTGGTCTGCCAGGACCTGCCCCTAACGAACCCATGCTGGTTGTCCCTGAGCATCATCTCCCCTGTTGGTCCTTCCCATATGTGCTCCTGGATAATCTTCTCAAAGAGCTTCACCAGGATCAAAGTAAGGCTAACGGGCCTATAGTTGCCCGGGTCCTCCCTCCTCCCTTTTTTGAAAATGGGGACCACTTTGGCCTTCTTTCATTCATCTGGCACCTGGCCAGAGCACCATGAGTGCTTGTAAAGCCATGCCAGGGGCCCTGCAATAACCCTTGCCTATTCCCTCAGCACCCTGGGGTGGAGAGCATCTGGACCTGCTGATTTGAACATGTCCAGCCCCTCCAGAAGTTCCCTAACTCAATCTTCCCTGACTCTAGGCCTGGCGGAGTCTCTCCTGAGTCTGTCCTGAATCTTGGTGGGGGAGTCCTGGTCCCTGCTCAGAAAAATGGCAGAGAAATTGTTAAAAAGGTCTGCCTTTTCCTCTGGTGCAACCACCAGATTGCCAAGCATATC
>NW_017729024.1:123121201-123126804 GCF_001723915.1 Gavialis gangeticus
CGTTCCCCCTGGTGGGACTGTGAACCTCCTGGGTTAAATGAAGGTCCTGTATCTCAGCAAAGAACTTTCGTGAGCGGTCAGACCTGGCTGACTGCTCCTCCCAGCAGATGTCTGGGTACTTTGGACGACTACATCCCTTGCCTTAAGTGCCTCCACAAGCTGACCCGAGAATTCGCAGTCCAGCTCTTCCCCTTTGTTGGGTGGTCTGTAGTAGACCCCCACCATTAAGTCCCTTTTCCCATGACCCCCTTGCATTCTGACCCAGAGCACTTCAGCCTGCCCCTCCTCTGACCCCATCCTATTAGCTGAGGATGTGTATTGCTCTTTGACGTAGAGCGCCACACCCCCGCCTTTCCTCCCCATTCTATTCCACCTGTACAGTCTGTAGCCCCTAATGTTTACCGCCCAGTTATGGGATGAATCCCACCAGCTTTCTGTTCTTATCCTTCTCTTCCCAAGGTCCCAGGCATAGTTTTTCTGTGAAGCTGAATTTCTCAGGTAGGAGGGAGGAGAGATCCTAAAGCTGTTTTGAAAGCCAAGTCTCCAATGTGATACCATATATTTAGAAGAGCAAAGTGGTGGCAGGGAAGGGAAACTGGATTGTTTTTCTGTAATAGTAGCCTAGACTGTGTCACAATGGGGTGCAGAGATATGCGATATAGTGTGATTACTGGAGTTTAGAAGCTTCCTTCTCAGACCTTGACATTTTTCACTCTTTTAGGAAACAGTATTGCATTACAGGTGTTATAACTTTCCTTCAGAATCAGACTGGCTAGGGAACTGTAAATCTAAATCATGGCTGCCCTCAGGACACCTGCCAGCCTGTAAACACAATGAAATGAGTGAGATGAAAGCATCTGAGTGAGCAAATGAATTTTAGGCATTCCACTGAAGTCTATTTAGTTTTTACAGTCTGGTCTAGCATCTCAGAAGCAGTAGCTGGGAAGGACATACTGGGCTTTCAGTGACTGGCACTAAGAAGCCTTCCTTAAGCCTGAAATCTTTGCTAGGGTGGAGTCCAATGTGGAGGAAAAAGCTCGTCTTGATATATTCCTCATCACATCTTTTCCATGCTTCAGGGACTCACAGTTCTACCTAAATACTGATTCCCTTTCTTGCAGGCAAATCTTTACAATGCTTACAATAAAGATTACATATCAAAAGGCAAGAAGAACATGTGCAGGATGAAGCTAGCCAATAGAGTGACTCTTCAGTTTTATTATTTGACTAGCAGAGTGTCACTGTGTGGGACAATTTTCTGCCCTTGTGATTTCCTACCATTATTTTAAGGTGATTTATGACCATGTTCGATGGTTTAGTACATGGCCCCATCACATCAGGGATAGGTGAACAAGTTTAGACATAGGAAAAATTCAAAACCTTTTACCTGACCCTGAGCAATGCCATTTGGGCATTCAAAACATTCTTGGTTCTTTAAGTTGTTTTTCCCTTTTTTGCACATTCCTCTGTGTTGCCTGCTTGCAGTGAAAGAGCCAAAACAGCCTGAGAATGTTTCCTGTCCAACTAGTAACAGACAATGAGTCTCATGTTAGAGCCTGTTCTCACAAACATGCCAGAGCACTTTTACAGATTTCAGAGACTAGATATGCTTTGGTGCAGGAACAAACAAATCAAAATCAACATTATTTCTGCCAAACATTGCTGGCAAGCTGGTCATCTGAAAATCACCTGGACATTTCTCTCTACTATTAAGCAATATCTATATCCTATCCATTGCATTCCCCTACTTCTCTCTGACCTCTCATTACCCCAGACACCTGAAACTCCTCCTGGACACTTCCCAGCTGCTGCTTCCTTCCTGCTTTATGAAAACGCTCCTTGTGACAGGGACTGAAAGAGGTTTCATAAAGGAAGGAAGGAACCAGGAGCTGGCAGGCAGGGAAGAAGAGGTGAACAGACTGATAATTATCTAGAGAGGTTCAAATATTTACCAGAAAGCACTCTGATATTCATTTCCTCCCTCCCCTGCCATCAACAGATCTCATTTGCCACTAGCCTCTCATTCCCTCATTCAGGCTTCCTCTAACTCCTACACATCTGCCAACAGTCGAGAGGTGCTTTCACTGCTTACATTTTAAAAAGGGAAGCAAAAAAAAAAAGACAACCCTATCCTGGGTAAGGAGCTCTCCCCAAAGCTGCTTGCTATATTGTGATTTAGGAGGAAGAAGCTGCTTCCTGCCACCTCTCATGGTACTAATTGTGTTCATTTTGCCTGGTACATACATATTCAGGTACCAGCTGTCTGCCTCATCTTAAAATTTCAGAGTTAGGAAGCAGTTTAGAAACCTGTTAGCAGAGCCTGAACTGGCTCTTTTCTTCTTCCATGCCCTTGATAGAGACTATTTTTGTGTGGAACCAACTCCACTGAGCTAGGAGGCCATGGGAATGAAAGTGTGGCTAGAGAATAAGTGGAAGCATAGTATAGGTACTTTTTAAGGAAAAAAGAAAAATAACAAGGGAAGAAGGCATAGTGGAATAAAATGGTATTCATATTTGAATGTTCCCTGATAAGAGGATTCTTAACTATGGAGCCAGGACCTGAGTTCATTTCAGTAGTACTGCCAGTATAGCTATCAGCTAATGAGATGACCCACAAACATTATACAGTGCTAAAAATCAGCTTAACTGCCATTGCCCATCACTGCTTTGTGGAGCTTATCATAATCAAGCCAATCCTCTAAGCTTTCACCCATCACTATGCTACCAATTTCATGACAGTCACGAGGTTCAGGCAACGTTCTCTTTCACCTAAGCAAGGAGAAGGACAAAAGCCACACGTTCTTATTCGGAGAGTCATTCTGGATGTAAGAACAGTTTGATGATGTCTCTGTTCTCTGGCGATGATTCTGAATGTGGCCTGTAAATTTGCAGAATATGGCAGCATGTAATTGTGTGTTGAAGTCTCCAGTGTCATACACCTTCACAAATTGTTATGCAGCTCAACATATTACGAAAGCAAGGGACAGGAAGGCTTTAAGTAAAACCAACAAAGCACTACATAAGCTATCAACTCAAAAGGGGAACAATCTTAGCTAGGGTTGGGTATCTGACTGGTCAAATAAAGTTCAGTCAATTGACTGGTTAAGTATCGGTCAAAACTGTAAAAACAATTGCCAATAGGTCCAAATAATAATGGGAAACTTGTGCTTTTTCTATGTAAGAAATGTGTAAAAAAACCCAATAAAATCATATTTCTGTCAAGAAAACTACAAAAAGTCATTTTTTTGTAAAATTGCTATAATCTTTGACTAGTCAAAAATATGCAGTCAATTGACAATATTTGACCAGTCAATTGATTGGTTTGCCAACCCTAGTCTTAGTAGCCAATAGAAATTTCAGATCAGAGGACACTTCAGGATCATTCCCATGACACCTCAGTAATGGGCATAGATAGCTTTGGTCTAAGCATCAATCAGAAGAAAATAACACAAATTGTGCCAGCATAAAAGGAGTGAGTGGGTAAAGGTACTTATGTCAGCATCATTGATAGAGATTCTACATTCCCTCACAGGAGTTCTTGATGCCTGTGGTATTGCAAGAAAAGCTGGGGCATGCCAGATGTCAACAGAGGCTGATCAGAGGAGGAAAAAAAGGCTGGCTGGAGTGACCCTGCACCCTGGTATGTCCTTACTGCCTCAATCCTTATGTTGGGTGACATGCAACAGAGCTTTACTTTTTTTTTTAGGAAGAGGTGAAAATCTAGGTGACTCCTTATTTTTTCATCCATTCCTATCTTTTACATCATCCTGCAATTTTCCTCTGAATTACATATTTTCTCTCTAGTTTACATACTTATTTTCTGATACACAGGTAGAAAATACAGAAAGCTTTTGCAAATCGAGGATGGCTTCCATTGCAATAAGGTCAAGGACTAAACACTGGATTAACAACTCCTTTTATTAAAAGAACCTGAGTGGGCATGTGAATATTAATGCGACACAATAAACTCTGGTGTAGTTTGCGCCAGAGTTCATTGCTCTTGGTGCAGTGTTTACATGTGCACCTGGGACTGCAGTATGTCAAGCATGGGACCCAGTGGGTTAGCCTGTCAGTCCAGGGCTGCTCCAACTTGGCTCAACGTGTTGCAGAGGGGCTGGCTGGGGCATGAGGGTGCTACAGTGCAGGGCTAAATGGCAGGCATCCCCACACTGTAGCACCTTTGTTTCCCAACTGTTGCCATGAGGGGTCAGGCCAATGCTCAGGATCTCAATATTGTGCTGTTAGACAGGAGGGCATGGCGTACAACTGCACATGCACACATAAAAATCAATTAAGCACACACTCACTAGGTGCATACACCCCTATTAGGCATACACACCCACACTACCAGCTCAGGCACATTCACTGTACACCCCAAAAGTTAGACACAGATCAGTAATTTGTATATCATGCACACAATGCCATATACACACACACAACTCAGATCCACACACGTTCAAAATAATTAGTCTAGGTTCATGCACACTACACACACCAAATTTAGACAGAATCAGTTACCAACACATGCACATTCAATACACATATGCGGATTACTAATTCATATATCACACACAATATCTATCTATATCTATATATGTGTATTCACTAATTTACACACATACCACCCACCTACACATACCCACAAGTGAGTTCCTAAGTTGCGTGTTGTGATATGTATATATGTATGTGCTTGGTGTACTTGGGATACCTGGAGAAAGGTTAAGGTAAGAAAGTAGAAATGTAGGGGGTTAAAGTTACCAGGACTGGGATTAGAACCGGTAGACTGCAGGGGCCTGGGCTGAAAAACTGAGGCTCAGGGTAACTTTAGGTTAATTGATCTTAATAGATTAAAAGACAACACCCGAAGCCTGCAGAACAGGGAAGCATGCCGGCACAGAGTCTGGGACTGGAGCCAGACCTATGGGGGAGCTGAAAAGGTAGATGGGAGAGGAGGGAAAAATGGGACTAAAGGAAAGTGTGGTGTTAAACAGGGGCTCTGGGTGTGGGGAGCCAGAGGATGGCTCCGGGGCATCTAGAGAAGTTGCAGAGAGCAGCAGTAGGTGCTGGAAGCTGGAGAGAACTGCAGAACAGCTAATAGGAGCTGGGAAGCTGCAGGAGGTGGGGGGAAGCCTGAAAACAGAGTAGCAGAAAATCACAGGAAAAGCAGCAGGGACAGCAGGAAAGTAATGAGAGGCCGAGAGGTGGCAGGAAAGGGGAAATGGAATTGGGAGGAGATGGAGAAACTAGCAGAGGGGGTGGGAACTGGAGATAGAGAGAGAGAATGAGGCTGGAATTTAAAATCAGGAAGGGACTGGGATTCAGTAAAATATGACCCAACTCGAGGTTGCAAATAACAATGGTTTTATTGAACAGGGGAGATGGTGACACAATGTCAAATTGGTTCCCTTGCACCAACACACACAAACGCATGCACACACAATGGCAGCAGGGGTTAGAGAGGCTTGGTGCAGGGGCTGAAGTCCACTGAAGTCCAGGAGGAGAGACAGAGACAGAGAGAGAGAGCGAGTCCAAAGTGTAGGAGGAGGTGTGCAGGTAATATCTACCTATCCAGGCTGGAAAGGGGTCCTTGTCCAGTAAGTGTT
>NW_017729024.1:123126850-123135485 GCF_001723915.1 Gavialis gangeticus
GGGGTACAATGAATCATATTGTTGCAACATAGGATGCCCAGGCAGAGGACAGAAGCTGGACGCTTGACATATAAAATGGAAACTTGACATGACTTTGGTTCACTTACAAACACAGGTCTAAACCATACAATATCCATATGAAACAACAAAAATCACTACAAAAATGACAACAATACAATATACAACAGTAAAAATTAATACAAACCTAATAATTATAAAACAATGGATATCCAAAACCAAAACTTGCCACCAAAAATAAAAATGCTTAAAGCTTATCCTAATTTTGAGCTCACTTATACTTATCTGTAGGGAATAGAGAGGGAGAGAAAAGTCAGAAATGGTTGGGGAAGGGGGGGAATGCATTTTAAGGTAAATAATAAAAAAAAAGAAAAACTGGGGGTTTTGCTACACAACCAGCCTCAGTTACTGCTTACACATGCGTTGTAGCAGAATAAATAATGCTGCTTTAGAATAGTACTTGTGTTGGGCTGTACTATACTACAGTGCAGTTAAGTATTTTACTCTAGCCTAATAGTACTGCTCATGTAGACAGTGATACTTTACTGTGGAGCTAGTTAGGCAACTCTGCAGTAAGCATCTCGTGTAAATGCACCTAGCAAGTAATAACATCATATGAGGCTGAGCAATTTATAGATACATGAAATGTTTTTAAAAAATGTGCATGTCTATATGCACACTCACACACAATACCTAACAAAGACAAAAATTTAAAACATCTTCACTGTTACTCTGGAGGAAAAATTAAACCATCCATTCCATAAAAGGGTCTGTTAGAAAATCTGGAGCAGTGACTTAAAAAAAACCCACAGTTATGATTTAGCTGGTCAAAACCTAGCTTTCTGGAAAATGTTTTTGGAGTCACTTATGTCTGCTCTGTAATTTGGGCTTTTAAAAAAGTTCCCTTTTCTTGTAGAGAATGCAGACATTAATGAAGCTAAAGTAGCTTTTGCATTGTGTAAAGTAAACTCTAAAATACTGTCTGAATCTAGAGTAATACATTTACATCGTTTGAGCAAATTGTCTATTGTGGCATCTCTTGTTCATTTCCAGAAATAAACGGTTAAAATGTACATAAAAAACTTGCTAAAATTAAGAGCAATTTATCAGTTTAAACAGCTAGTTTTGAAAATTCACTTCTGGGTTTCTTTGGTTTCATCTGCTACCACACTAACAAAAAAGCCCCCAAAGTCTTAGAATTGTGGCTTTTCTGTCATCTTTAACTCCATCTTTTGTTCAGTGCATAGTGCCACTTATGTGTTCATTACATAATATACTGTATATGCAACTGCAGATTTAAATGTTTAAAAAGGGATGGGTACAGTCAGATTCAGGCCTTGCTCATCCCACTTTAGAGTTGGGGCTAGGCAGCCTGGCTCTGGTTCCCAAATTCCTGCAGATGGCACGACTGGAGGAAATGCTAAAGGAAAGAGTGATTGCAGCACTTCCTCTCCTTCTTCCCCCACCTCTTGTCCTGGATCTATCCATGAGTGGAGGCAATAAAACCCAGACCTGATAGGATGGGTTACAGATGGGGTTTCACCAGGGTTTCAGACTCTCCTGTTTTAGCAGGTTTCAGATTGATTCTCAATGGGTGCATCTGAATGAGACATTTACTGCAAAGCTGCCTACTTAGCTTCACAGTAAAACATCACCATCTACATGTGTGGTGCTCTTAGGATGGAGTAAATTAACTAACTCCATCACAGGATAGTACCTGTAAATATGTATAGATGCTGACAGGGCTGGCTGGGAGAGGGTGCTTCGGTGCAGGGGCAGTCTGCCATCTAGACCTGCACTGGAGCACTCTCATGCCCCAGCCATCCCCTCCACAGCACGTTGAGCCAGGTTGGAGCAGCCCCATGCTGACTCCCTGCCATATAAATGCAACAACTGGGAGCATTAAATTCTGTCACAATATGTGCTGGAGTTTATTGCTTCACCTTAATAGCATGTGTAGACATACCCACAGTCACCTAAAATATATTGAAAATCACAAAATAGTTTTCCCCATCCCTGACCTGTCTTGAGTATGGGAAATGCTATCTTATTAGCACTTTTTTAGCCAAACCCACAGTACTATTTTGTGGTTTGACCTGTTAATCATTCCCTAAAAACTGCTAAACTATCAGATTTGATAACATAGGCCCAGGTCCCCAGTGGTATTTAGGCACTTCCATCCTATTTGGCACCACTGAATAGGACTTTAACACTGAAATACCTTTGAAGATCTCAGCATCAGTACCTTTCAGAAAGCCTAGTAGATGACTCAGTAACTTTATTTCCTAAATTCTAAATAGTGCTTATACACTATTCTGATGAGCACAATACCAGAGGGTAATGTAGAAGAGTCTGTCCCAGCTGATCATTGCTTTGATTTTTCCGCCAGGAAATTCTAGAATATGACTTCTGTGGCTGCATAGCATTAAATAGCATACTTGTATTAAACATACTAATAAATATTATGAGCAACAGAAATGCTTATGACCATAAGCACATATTATGGACCTTTATTATGAACATCAACACTTATAGACAAAGCTGGAAAATTTTGGCACATTAAGAACAAATGTTATTTTCTTTGAAAAATTCAGATAACATGATTTAGTCAACATATTTAGAGACAGAGTTTTCAGTAATATTTAGAAAATTCTCTTTTTAAATAAATTTTTGCAAAGGAATTCTGGGTTAATGGTCCAGAAATACCTATTGTTCATTTCTAATGAGCCAGTCAGAAACATATAGTTATAGATATCATAAATTTCATAGACATTAGGGCTGGAAGGGACCTCGGAAGATCATCGAGTCCAGCCCCCTGCCCAAAGGGCAGGAAGTCAGCTGGGGTCATAGGATCCCAGCAAGATAAGCATCCAAATTGCTCTTGAAGGTGTTCGATGCAGGTGCTTGAACCACCTCCAATGGCAGGCTGTTCCAGACCTTGGGGGCTTGGACAGGAAAGAAATTCTTCCTTATGTCCAGCCAGAAACAGTCTTGTAGTAGTTTATGACCGTTCGACCTCGTCATCCCTTGGGGCGCTCTGGTGAACAAACGTTCCCCCAAGTACTGGTGGTCACCCCTAATAAACTTATAGGTGGCCATCAGATCACCCCTGAGCCTGCACTTTTCCAGGCTAAAGTGCCCCATGGCTCTCAGCCTGTCATCGTAAGGTCTGTTTTCCTGACCCCTGATCATGTGCGTGGCTCTTCTCTAGACTCTCTCAAACTTCTCCACATCCTTTTTGACTTATGGGGCCCAAAACTGGACACAGTACTCCAGCTGTGGGCTCACCAAGGTCGAGTACAAAGGGAGAATGACATTCCGGGATTTGCTCGAGAAGCATCTATGGATGCAAGCCAGCGTTTTGGTCTCTTTACTAGCCACGGCATCGAATTGCAGGCTCATGTTCATCTTGTGGTCAATGATGACCCCTAAGTCTCTTTCTTCCGTAGTGCTAGCCAGCATAGCACTGCCGAGCCTATAAGGATGCTGCAGTTTTTTCCTCCCAAGGTGGAGAACTTTGCATTTTTCAGTGTTAAATACCATCAGGTTCTTGTCCGCCCATTTGCTGAGCCTGTCCAGGTCAGCCTGGATTGTCCTCCTGTCCTCAGGTGTGGATTCTTTGCCCCAAAGTTTGGTGACATTGGCAAACTTGGCCAATATAGTGTCTCTTGGTTTACCAGAGGTAATGATTGTTTTTTATAGGACTTACCTGTATCCAGTCAGGATGAAGATCTTTTACAGAAGTGAGCTCAGTGGTTAACATTGCTCCTAACATTTGTATTCAATACTAGAACTTAGTCTACAATTTATGTTTATTTTAAAGAAAAGGGCAGGTCCGGTCCAGCCCAGAGTAGTAATTACTCTGTAAACCTGTATCCTTTATAAATCTAGAACAGTTTATAATGGGTCCCTTTCACAGATGAAATGTCCCATTTTCTACTCTTTGCTGCATGTCTCCAGTTTTCAGATGACTGAAATGTGAGAAGCTGGATGTATCTGGGAGTGACATTTTCTAAGCTATTCATGTCTCGCGATCCTACCAGGAATCTACAGAACCCTAATTCCATGCTGGCCATTCTCCTGAATTGATCCTAACGTGTAGCCAGCCATTGATCTGAAAAACAAGAAGCCAAATGATGTCTGAACACATGAAAAAGGAGAACAAGACCACTCCAAACATTCCATCCATACCAAGGAGGCAGACTTTCTTTTTCACACAGGCACTCTAATACCTTTGCATCCACACAGAATAAACAGACAAGGAAGTGATAGGTCCATTTCAGATAAGCTCCAGGATAAGGGAGCTTGCTGCCACCTCCAGTACTAGGAAGGAAATATGCAGTTCAGGCAGATAATGTACGTGTATGTTCATAATTACCTACAAGGCTGTTGTGGTAAAGGATGATCTTGTGACTAAAGCATCAACTTCAGAATCAAGAGAAGAAGATTAACATTCCCAGCTCTACTGAAAATGAAGTTGAAGACTTTGGACAAATGGTTTAGCTTTTCTGTGTCTCAGTTTCCCAGTCTGTTAGATGAAGAAAAAAAACCTCTTCCTAACCCACAATGGGTCCACAAAGATTGATTTGTTGCTACTGGGCGCTTCTACACATGCCTCTTTTAAACAGGCTTAGCCTAAAATTGTCATTTTTAAGGCACATTTAGGGCTCATATCTACACTTTAAAAGTTGCCACGTGAGCCTAAATTTGATACCTGCATAAAGCAGGTGTCAAATTTAAGCGTGAATAACTAAGTCACATTAATACACGTGTAGACACACTAATGCGCAGTAACACAGTGTGCATCAATGGATAGGCACCGTATTAACGTGCATTAGTGCATCTGCATATGTGCTAATGTGACGTAGCTATTCGTGCCTAAATTTAATGTGCCTTAACGCACATTAGCATGTCCCCACGTAGATGCACGCCTAAATCGCCTTAACGTACCTTAAACAAAGGTGCATTAAGTTTAGGCATGCATAAATACATGTGCAGACATGCCCACTATGTTTCTTTACCATTTGCATTTGGGTAATATCCAAAGGCCCTAGCCAGGATTGGGGTTCCATTCTACTAGGTGCTATACAAATATAAAATAAGACAACTCATATCCCTGCAAATGAATTGAAGGCAAGATGCACCAAGCAAGAATAGTAAACTTTTGGAAGGATTGTTAGATGGAGGACAAGGGTGGATCATGATATGTGTGATCTCTGGTGAATAGTGATGAAGTGTGGTCTCTGGAAATCACACAAGAACTGGCTTTAATGAGGAAATTCTGCTTCTTTCTGATTTTGGCTGTTTTGGAAATACTGAAGGAATAAGACTTCTTACAGTAGCTTTATATTTTGTGAATTCCCCCAGCTGAATCCAGAGGTAAAAAGATGTAGCTATAGTAATTCTTTGTTCAGCCTCAGAAAATGCTTATTTTCCCACTTCAAGTTTTGATTGGTCAGTTGTTTTGTTCAAACTTACCTTTCTTTAATTAAGATATGCATCACTGATAGCACTCAGAAACATTACCTCTGCACATAGTGACCTTATCTTGGAATATACATATACTTTTGTTCTTTGTAGGTGAAGATAACCGCATTGAGTGGAGGGAGGGAAGAAGAGGGAAAAGAAGTGGAAAAGAAAAAGGGAAGGAGAAAAGAGAAAAGGAAAAAGAAGGAAAAGGAGAAATAAGGAAAAGGGAAGAGAACAAAGTGGGGGTGGAGGCTAGGTCATATGAGTCCATAGGTGACTTAAGTCCAATCTTTGCTTTGAACAATCTGCTGCAGCAGGGGCAGGAGAGTGATGAGGACTGGATACAGGAGATTTTTGTTTTCCTGGCCACACATTTCTGCACTGTTTTTGCCGAGCATTGTTGTTCAAAGGCCAATGCTCCATTCTCGATTTGGGACCTCCAGGATGGACAGTCACAAGCGATTTTCTCCCATGACTCTGGGTCAATACCAAAACTCTTTAGCAACACCTTTAGGGTGTCCTTGTACCGCTTCTTTGGTGCGCCACAAAAGCGTACTCCATTCGATAGTTCGCCGTAAAAGACTTTCTTTGGCAGTCGAGCATCAGGCATTCTTGAGAGGTGGCTGGCCCATCTTAGCTATGCCAGTTTCAGCAGGGTGTGAATACTGGGGAGGGTTGAGACTAAGACTTTGTACAGACTGAAGATAAGGCACGGGTAGGACACTCATGCACACACCTGATTTCACTTATTCCAGTGTTTCACTTTCAAAGATATGCATGATTCCTCAGTATAGACAATTTGATAAGCTGTAGACTTTACAATGAATTGCCTCCTATTGCGCTTCTTGCTCTTATACTTGCTAATGAACAATCCTCAGTGAAATAAAAGCAAAAACTTACAAAGCAATGTATACTGCATATGAGAAAACATTTTTATTTTTGGCTTTGGTGTGGCATCTTGTCCAAACCTTTCATCAGTCTTTACTGATTTTATGTGACTTTTGGAGACGCATGAAGTAACAACTTGGGTACTGAAAACAGAGGCATATAAGACAAGTGGGCACTTAAGGAATTGTGGACTTTCATCTCTTGCTTTAGTTTGAGACAATTCCTAGAAGAACCACAAGATGGCAATGCCTACTACATTACATTCTCTTACTCTGGACTACTACCATGCAGGAGCTAACTAAAGAGGCTTTTATGGATAAATGGTGACTTTTGTATTTGTTTTGCTTGTTCACTAAAATCTTTTTTTAATTGAAGATGCACATGCTTGCTGGCCTGGCGACATCTGGATTTCACTGAATTGTGCACTGATGTGGAAATGAAAGGACTCTGATGACATAACTTTCTGGAACAGATTGTTCAAGGTATAGAAAATAGGTAAAGATAATGCATAAGTACCAATCAAATGAAAGGCACCCAAAAGCTAAGCACACCCTGCCACATGTAAACCGTCACATCATTCCCATGATCCTGCTTTTTGTCTCTCTCATACTGGTACAAATAAGGAGTAATTCCACTGAAGTCCAGAAAAGAGTTATACTAGTTTAAAAAGAATATGAGTGCAAAAAATAATACCAGTTATTGTGCCCTCCAAATTAGTGGTGGAAGGACTTTGAAGAATTCAGCTCCAGGATGAATGTGCAGGCACTGGCAAATATTGGAAACAGTATACAAAGGGCTTGCATTTCCTGAATGGCAACAATTTGGGTCCACTTTTTTGTGTTGTGTGAAGTCTCTTAACTAAATTCCAGCATGATCACATGAACAGGAAGGCTTGCAAAGGACAGGCCTTCTAATTAGTGCCTGTTGATTATTTTGTTTACTGTCTGAATTTCCAGAAGCCGTTTTCTGCCACTGCAGGCTACAACTCATTTCAGCAAATCAGCATAAATTATTATTTTTACCCCAATGAAGCAAGAATATCAGGTCCCAGATTTGCAGCTGTTTTCCAGTCTATGATATCTGCCTGTTTCTATTAGATTCTGATTTAATCTCCATCTTTATAAAGTAACTGACAAGAGTATTTAGTTGATCTTCCTACTAACCACTTTGTACTTCCAGAGGGACAAATTCTAAGCCCCTTTCACATTGGGTGGTGCCTCACAATAGAAGTAGACCCACCACTTTAGTGACCATGTTTTTGGAGGGGAGATGCTAGCTCATAATTATGCGTGTACTTCTTCACAGGGAAAAGGCCAAATCAGAAACTTTTTTATCTCACTCAATTCTTCCAGCTTCTTGCTCCACTGTGTCTTTTTGGGGGCAAAATGAAGTCCAGACCAGATTGTCACTTTGACCAGCTAATCCATGTGATGTTGATCCCTGGTTCCTGATCTGTTTGTTTCAGATATTTACACAATCTTCAGCATGGTATCTGTGCACTCCATGGTCTTCAATGACTGTCCTTACAAGGGTAGCAGGTTACTAGTTACAGCATGTTATACTCTATGGCAATAATATTTAATAGATAGATAGAACAAGACAACCTGGATACATCAGCGTCATGACTAGACTGGACAAAAGGAGCATGGAAATTGCATTTCTCTTATTGGCATTTTTATCATGGTAAGATGTACAGTCAATGAGCATTTGTAGAAACACCTGGTAAGAGCAACAGCCACTCTCAAACATTTCCTTTGAGAACATTTTCCCTACCAGGTATTCAGACAATACTCCTTAAACATATCGGCCTCTCATAGTACCAGGGCACCAATTTTTGTATATGCTTGCCATTATGTGAAGTGGCACATCCATTTATTAACCATATTAACATATGGCAGGAAACAAGCTTTAATTGGTAGGGGAATTGGTAGGGATCAAGAGTTCTCAATTTATTTATTTAGGTGGGGACTCTGTCTTCTTCATCTCATGGAATCTTTCTTGCTTCCTTATTTCATCACTATGGCAACTAAAGAAGTTGCTTACATACAGCAAATGGTAGGATACTGTTCAGGAGTACTTAGATTTTTTTGAGTGTGGTCCTTTAACTCTTCATTTTGTTTCTTCCCTCAGATCTGCTCTTTTTTCAACCTGAAACAAAAGAGCCAGTATTCCCCAGGCCAAACAGCAAATGTTTCATGGATCTCAGTTTAGGAACTGCTGTGCTAGATGACCTAACAGGGTTCCACCCCCCCCCCCCCAT
>NW_017729024.1:123135626-123146147 GCF_001723915.1 Gavialis gangeticus
CCCCCCCCCCCCCCCCGCATCTTCATTTTATATGATTCTTTGAGATCACTATGACCTTCAGTATCAATGGTATCATTAAAATAAAAGAGGTACCATATGATGCTTGAATCTTATAATTGGTCTTGTAGAAGACTATTCAACCTGTACCAAACATCACACTGGATGAATTCAGCTAAAATGTACACGGTCCAAATGATGAGATGACACACACTTGGTCACAAGCACATGGGATGTGAAATAAAAACCACAGCCCCAGTCTGGGCCAGCCTTTATTATTATGTGACTGCTACCATAGGATGTAGACAAAAATTAATGGTTGCTACTTCTCCAATATATAATTTGTAGGTTAATCAATATACAGATTGCATCACCATCATCATTCTCTCTCACACATTCATTGTCCAGTATTAAGATGTCTGCTCTGGAGGTGTTTGCAGAGCCTCCATGAGGGTGCCCTGTGTAGCATGGTTCCCACACTTCTGAGTTCTGCTGCTGCTGCTGTGTCTGGGCTTTTGCATCTCCAAGGACTGTGGGGTCGGCAGGGTCCAGTTTTGGTAGAAGTTATATCTGAGCATAAAAGTGAAAGGGGACTCCATACTGTACATTTTTACTCTTAGAAAAAAATCCATTTTGGCTCTTGTTTGGATAGGAGATTAGGGGTATTTGTGAATTTTATAGAACATACTTTTCAGAATGTTTCCGTTTTGAACAATTCCTTGCACAGTGAGCTCTACAAGCATGAAACAGAATTAACACCAATATTAGCTGCACAGTGGTTTTCATTACGAGTAGTTTGCAAATGCCACTGTTACCTGACCTTTAAGCAGCTGTTACCAGTAAACGTAAATTAAAACTGGGAAAAGGAATTATTTTCTGCAATAGAAAGAAATCTGCTTTTTCTACTTGTACTGTTTAAAGCATTTTTTCCACCCTCCAAATAACTTACTCATATTATTATTACATAGTTATGGTCATACTTCTCACTTTTCTTTTCTTTTCCTTTTTTTAACGGTTCCACTTTATTAGCCAGACACTTTTATTCCTACAACTAAGTATTTTTGGCTATTGATGACAGTGACATAGTGAAGACGCTAAGCTTAGCTGAAATAGATGAGATCTGTTACACTCATTCTGATTTATCTGGCTCCTTTGCTGATTTGCCAGCCTGAAATCTCTGGCACTGTTTCAGGCCATGTCTCTGGCAGAGATGGGGTCTTTTCGAAAAAATATCCTTGCTCCGTTTTTGTTACAGATGATGTGGTCGAAACTGAAAGTGCCACAGAGTAAAATCTGTACATTAAATCTGATGGGCTTTTCCCTGCTAAGGCCATAAAAATTGAAACAAAAGCAACTTGAGGAGATATTAGTAGTTCATTTCAGTCTCCTGGTACATGCACACACAGGAAAGTATATTAGGCTGCTTGGAATTATTTTCATCCTTTGGAGTTCAGGCATCTGGATGTATAGCTCTGCGTTTGTAGGTATACATACAGTTCTTGAAAGATGCCAATGTGTTCACTACAGAAATAATCTGATGCCAAAACATTTCTTACCTGTGGCAAAAATTATATGCAGCAGCTAAGAGTGGGAAGAAGCAAATAATGGAGATGTCAAGTGCCTAGGCAGTACTAGGTCACTGACAAACAGTTTCCATTATAAGCGGCATGTACAAGTAACTAATTGAGCTTGCAGTGAGCAAACAAGCCCAAAAAACCCTGGCAGCTTTTTAAATGACCTGGGAAACCCTCTTTCTCTCTGCTTTACCTTCCAAAAGGCCTACTTTGCCAGCAATAATGTACCTCAGACTGCAAGCCAGTAAGCATCTAGTCCCTCCATTTCACAGCCACCTGCTTTTCTAATTGATACTGCAGCCTGATGGCACAATTAATTCATTTTTACTTTCATCCAGCATAAATAAGTCAGCTTGAAGCCAAGTAAAGATCATGCAGTTCACCCCTGGCTGACAAGTAAAGATGAAAAGATCAAAATAATGCTGACCAGGGTGTGAGTTGCTGAACACATTATAAATTTATCATATTCTGATAAATATAACAGTAACAAAGCAACTTCAAAAAGAAGAAAATGAAGATAGCTTTTTAGACCAACTGTTTTTCTAAGTGGATGGAATGAAAGGGAGCCAAGTGTGCAACTATTTGGTGTGAGTCATTTCTTAAAGTAGTCATTTTTTATGGACAATACTTCCCATTTTTCAGGAATCCCTCTGTCCAAATGGGGGAACAAATTTTTCACAATTCAGTAGTGAACACAAGCTGTGAAGTTAACATTAAAAGCCTAGATCATTTCTCTGTCCCTCATTTATGAGCACATAGAAAACAATTAATTATATAATTCAGTAATGGAAAAAGATATGTTCTACACCCAAATTCTAAATGAAATTAAAAAGAGAGCAGTTTAACATTATTTAAAGATAATGTATCTAGTACTAAGCAAAAGTAATATCTGATAATTTAAGGGTAGGTGAAAGGAAAAATACTAAGATAATGCTCTTCTACAGAAATAAAACATCATTCAACTAGAAATGATAATGAATCCACTGGTGATATAAACCTATAATTGCATTATCTAAAAAAACAGTTTATGACCTACTACAAAAATAAATGGTTCATTAGAGTTGTAGCTGTCTCCAGGAAGGAAAATATCCTTTTATTAAGTACATTCATTCTGATAAAATTATTTTTAAAGATGCCTTGGAGAGAAGAGAACTTTTCATATTGCACATACGTCTCTAAAGATAACCTTGATGGTTATTAGATCCATTAGGAGGGAAAGGTAGAACAAGAGAAGGGAAGTGCTTGTTCCCCTTCCTGTTTCTCTTCTGATACCACCAGGACACAAAAATTCCCATGTAGTTATTATCTCATTAGCCCTTTTCATGAGCCATACAAAATAAATTGGTCTTATACACACCACCAGCTAACAAGAGGTAGCTTTGTAGTATATACTTCTTGCTAGGCTTTAGGCAAAAAACCCCACCTTTTTTTCCCTTGGCAAACTTCCTTAATGATTGAGCAACATTCTGGCTGGGGACTTTACACATAAATTAGTATAAGTAATTGGAAACTGATTCAAATCTGTAACACCACAGCGCACATAAACCACTTTCAAAATGGCTGAAACCAGTTTAAGATAAACCTGGATGGATGTAATATCAGACTTAACTGATTTAGGTTAAATCAGTTTATTGAACTTCTGTTCGAGATCCCCTCCAGATTCAAGTTTACTCACTGTCCCCCAGCATCCCAGGATGCTTTGCACCTCTCCTGCAAAACCTCTCCTCCCCCTCACTCCACAGAGTAGGCAGGCTAGCCCTGGCCCAAGCTGTCTGCTCCAGCTGAGCAGGGAGGCGAGCTCTAGCACCTCCCAGATCCTGGCCTGAGCCACTGCAGGCATGTGGCTGCATTTCCAGAATCAAAAGTCAATGTCTGTTCACTTGTTTATTGGTTCAATCTGTGCAGTTTAGACTAATCTGCAAAGATTGAATTGATTCAGCCTTGGGCTTTTTGATGCAGTACTTACTGTCTGTGTGTTACTACCGAAAAAAAGGACTGAAGACCTGCATTTAAAAATATGAAGTCTTCAGTAACTATTTGCTATTCTGTACCAAAATTGCCAGAATTGAGGTTCAACAGTGACTTTAGAAATTCAAATATTTCAAATATATTTTTAAATATGATTGTAAGCAAGTAAATATTGATTATAGGCAATAAATGTCAGTATACTGGGCAGCTTTTGCCATTTTCTTCTAATCATTTTGTTACTAAATATATACATAAATCTTTTTGTACTCTGATCCCATCTGCATTTAATTTTTATGATTCAGAAACCACTCATCGAAAATTCCCCATCAGTCTCAGATATAACATGCCAATTTTCAGGTTGACATGACTTTTATTGCGGGTTTTAGAAAAAGGGCAGTTTATAATGGAAATGTAGTTGCAATCTTAACTTTGCACTGACTTCTTTGTTTCCATTTTGGCACCTTAATCCTTGTACAAGTTCTTTACATTTGCTTTAAAGATGAAAACTGAACTATACTTTCTGACTACCAAGGCATTTTTCTTGTTGCTCTGTTTCAGCTGATTTTTATGTCATGGTGGATTATTTAACCATAATTCAATCAGAAGTGTCTGGCTACTACAAGCTGAAGAATGTGTCTTCTATGCTGATGAATGTACATGAATAGTCTGGCATACCATTAATTTCATTGGAATGCAGCTGCAGCGATAACAGGGAGTTGCAGTGAGGGCCCAGCAGACTGGGTTAAAATCTGTCCAGCTTTTCTGGAAACAGGTAAGAGTCTATCACTAAAAAGCATTGAAGTAAAGGGGGAACAGCATGAAAAATACACAAGCATCTTATTAAAGAGATTTCAGTTTCAATACTCTGCATAGTTATTAGTAACATAAAAAATATATTTTAAAAATGTGTTAGGCCCTATTCATTTGTGGTGTAAATCTCCAGGTGGGCCTCCCTATAATTACACAGAAATCATGTTTAATGCAAGTCACCCAACCAATTAGGCCATTTTCCTTGAGAATCAATCGTGACAACATAGATACTGCCCACTATCGTTATTCTTACTCTTAATTGTATTACCTTTGTACAGATGAACTCTGTTTGTTTAGAGTTAATAATGTTCTGTTCCTTTCCATTTACAGGCAGTCTTCAGACTTACAATGGAATTTGTTCCTGAAACCTGTGTCTTAAGTTGAAATGTCGTAAGTCGCAACTGATTTTCCCATAGGAACAATGTTATAAAAGGGGGATTGGTTCCTTTACAATGGTTGACACAGCTGTGTCCAGCTGGTAAGCCTGTTGTGATGGGGGAGGGAAGGGATGTGGGTGGGGGGGCCAGATCAATGCCCCTGCAGTGAAGGAGGGATTAGGGCTGGGGATAGGACAGAGGCTGGGGCAAACACTGCCCAGCTGGGGTAGGGTGGCATGGGGAGAGGGTGGGGCAGCTTCCACTGCTGTGTGCCACCGTTCCTGGAGCTGCTCATCTGGCAGCTCTCACTGCTGCTCTTGATACCAGTCTGTGGGGGGGAGTGCCCCTGGATTTGGGCAGGTGGGGCCAGGGCTGCACCGGGCTGTACTCCAGGTGGGCAGCTGGGGCTACGGGAGACTACAGCAAATTTTAGGGTGGCTGCAGCCCCCCCTCCATAGACCCCCACTCTGCCGCCTGCCCTGATCTGGGGGCACATGCCCTATGCCCTGCCACAGTTTGACCAGCCAGGGTGGGGGGAGGGAATGTGGGATGAAGCCACTGCTCACCTGGGAGGCACAGGAAGGCCAGGGTGGCTCCCACCGGTTGCACACCACTTGTCCGGAGGCAGCCCAGCAGCTCTGCCCCACCCTAGCAGAGTGAGAGGCAGGAGGGCATAGCCCCCATTCCCAGCACCTTCTGCTGCTCACCTGGAGCACAGCTCAGTGCAGCCCCATTCCTGCCTGTCCCGCATAGATCTGGGGGCACTCCCTGCCCATGCCCTCATGGGCCGGCAGTGGGAGCAGCAATGAGAGCCACTGGATGAGCTGCTGGACAAGTAGCTCCTGGACCAGAATCACACAGCAGTGGGAGCTGCCCCAGCCCCTCCCCATGCCCCCTGCCCCAGCTGGGCAGCACTTGCCCCAGCCCTTGTCCCAGCCCCAGCTCCAATCCCTCCCATGCTGCAGGGGCATTGATCTGGCCCCCCCATGCCTCTTCCCTCCCTCCTCTCCCCCCACAAGGGAGTTACCAACTGGATGCAGTTGTGTTGAGCATCGTAAAGTCGAAACCTGAGTCAGAACCTCAAAACATGGTGTAAATTTATAAAAATCGTAAGTGCCGTCCATTGTAACTTGAAAAGTCGTAAGTTGAGGACTTCCTATACTCCATTTTTTCCCTGATTTTTTTCCCCTCCAAGATGTGTTCCTAGTAAGCCTAGGACAGCTCCTTTCATGTTTTATTCAACAGGTAAAAAGTGAACTGATTACCTTGTTATATATACTATTGCTATTGTCACAGTCTAAGTATTGAACAAGTATCTTTTAAAAAAAATATTTTGAACATAAAATGACCTACAACTGAGCCTTCCCCTGTTTAGAATTTCCTAGATAGAAGAATTTGGAAAATTCAGCAAGTACTTAGACAAACATTTTTTCAGAGTCATTTTCACTATTATGGTTAATTTGGCTTAAAATTTCTCTTTCATGAGAACAAGCCAATTAAAAAAAATCTTGAAGCAGCTGGGAAAAGGAGCCATTCAAATCTCTTTTGACATAAATATTTTTTTGGGAAATATACTGGACAGCTTAATAAAAGAACCAGAGACAAAAAATAACTCAATACAATTGTCATGTATGTTTTATGGGAAAAGGCATTGTTTAGGGGCCCAAATAAACCTGTCAGGTGCAAATTTGCTTCATCAGCTTTTTCAGCCCCTAATTTAGAGAATTGCTGCTTAATTTGAGGAGAAGAATATTGCCTGTCAGACCAATGGTCTAATAAACTCAAGCAAGAAATGTTTTTCCCAAGATGCTGAGTCTTACAGAGACAGGTACAAAGTTTACATGAAAGAAAGTCAAGGCATACAGCTTGTAATCTGTTCCACTAGGACATGGACTGGTCCTGTTCAGAAAATAATCACCCTCTTCCCTCAGGAGAATATAACATTTCAATGCTACAGAAATGCAACACATTCTTGTTGCCCTAAATACATTGTTTTAAAATTAATGGAAGGCTAATGTGTATTAGAATTCCAGGCAAACATTTTTATTAGGCCAGGGGGAATACATGATGAAGTATCACCTAAAAATCTTCAATAAAAGAAAAGAAAAGAAGAAAAAGAAAGAGAAAGGGTCAAATCTTTACTTGAAAGGTAAGTAAAACCAATCACAATGGGAAGCTGCACTCCAGTTTGTTGTAGAGATTTTGAATTTTCACTCAAATATCAATCTTTTCAAAATTAGAGCACTTCATTTTAGGTTCCAGCTCAGCACAGTCCTGCAATTGCCCCAGATACTGAAAAGACTTATGAGCATGTTGAACTATGTTATGAGCAATGCCTATGAAGTCTCTGTTGGAGTGGGGCCCTAGAGTTTTGTTCAGAAAGTACTATCAAATGTATACAGTCACACATACAAAATGATTATGTGAAAATTAACAAACCAGGAGTTGACCTGAGTTAATATCACAGACTTAAATGTTTCATGGACATTCCCTTCCCTCCCACCCAAAATCTTGTTCCTAAGCTGAAAGCAAATAATGGTTTATTAGGTGTTTTTCATTGTCTGGTGAAATCATCTGTTAGGGTATTTTAAAAATAGATCCTTACCTTTTACTCCAAGAACTTCTATACTATCTTTCTGTAGTGATGAAGATTAATGGGCACATCTACACATGCAATTAGTGTGGATGAATAAACTGCAGGGCAAATTGCTCCGCAGTAAACTGCTCCTGGATGCTGCGTCTACAAATGTGTACTTGTGAAGAGCAAATTGAGCTGAGGAGGAGCAGTTTAGACCAGGGCTGTTCCTGCCCTTCTCCATCCCCCTGCAGCACTCAGGGGGAGCTCCAGGTTCTGGCCACAGCTGCCTGACTGCCAGCTCCGTTCTGTAAAAGGCTGCCCCACATGTTGGTCCCTGGTCACATACTTCTGTGGCCCAGAGTAGTCTGCAGCCTGCTGACACAGCCCTCCAGAATGCTGTCCCAGGAGCCTGTGACCAGCATGCCATGGACATTCCTTACCTTCCCCTCCCCCCCAGCAGCAGTGGCCAGGGCACCTTGTCCATGTGGTGCTCACTAACCATCTCCTTCACCCTCACAGTAAGGTACCTGGGCAGCCACCCACAAACCCCAGGCCCACAGTGCAACCCCAAGAAGGTGCTCACTACAGACAGTTTGCAGCAAACCCCAACCTTTATTTCCCTCCACAACACAACATCAGTCCCCTCCTTCCCTCACAACAATAAACCCCACTCCTTCCCTCCCTCCCAACAACAGACCACCCACAACCCCAACACACACAACCAATAAAGCATCCTCATCCCCATGAAACTATTTACACTGTCTATTGACAAGCTTCGGGGGGGGGAGCAAGGATGTATGGCATGGACCTCAGAGGGAGGCACCTAGCACCCCAGCCTCTGCTAATATCACCTCAGTTCCAGATGCCACAGAGAGGCTGGTGGGCCAGGGGCTGGCCTATGGGCCAGGGTGGGCATTGTCCAAACCATACAACCCACTCCCCTTCCTCCTCCATGGGGCCGGAGTCAGCAGGGCCCATATGGAGAACTGTCCTCACCATGGGGAACTCTTGCTCAGGGGCCCCATGGAGGCAGGGTGAGTGGTGGATGATGGGCAAAAGGGGGGCCCAGGCACCAGGGGGCCAGGATCTGGACCAGGGGTTGGTGATCCTGCCCACTGCAGGTGGCACTGCACATCCTGCCATGCCCACAGTGGAGGCCTGAAGCAGATCCATGGGCAGCTGCCAGGGACCAGGCAAGGCTGGAGGTCTCCTTGGTCTTCCCTACTTTCAGGTGGTTCTCCCCCATGTCCAGCAGTTGGTTCTGCAGAGCAAGGACAATGAGTCTGTTTGTGAGAATTTGTAACATTTCCAAAATAACATGCACTGTATAGAGGGCTGTGTACCAGCTGCCTTCAGTTCAGGGGTTGTGCATGCTCAGGCACCCAGGGACCATGGTAAATTGCCCAAGTGGCCCATTCCATAGGTGGCCACCAGGTGAACCTTCCCTTCCTGCTTCCAAAGTAGGGGCAGATAAGCTGCTTTCCACAGGCAGCTTGCCTTCCCTATCTCCTACCCAAGCTGGGCCATGCCTGGCTCCTCCTGGCAGCTGCCGCAATGGCTCCAGAGCAACTCTCCACAACAAGCCAAGCATTTTGCCCCCAAGCCACTGGCAATGAGGTCAGTGGTTGCCTCATGAATTCAGTTGGGCCCTAGTCCCTAGATGGCAGCAGATGTAGGGCCCAACATGGCAGCAACTTGGACAGGTTTGGTGGCTGATGGTGGGTGGCAGCAGGCTCAGGGTGTCAGGCCCAGGCAGCAACTGGTGGTACCATCAGGAAGCAGCTGGTGGCAGTGGCCTGGCACAGTGCCCAGGGGCAGCCTCAGGATGGCAGGGGGCAGCAGGTGGCACTGCTGGGGGGCAGCCCTGGGCTGGCAGGGGATATGGGGATTAGCTCCAGGCTCTGGCAGGAGCTGGCCTGGGCTCCAGGGGCATCCCCTGGGCTGGCAGGGGCCACAGGGCTCAATACAGGCTCCAGCTCATGGAAGAGGAGCTGGCCTGGGCTTGAGGGACAGTCCTGAGGCTGGCAGGGGGCACAGAGCTTAGCCCTGGGGTCTGGCTGGTGAGGGGAAGGAACTATCCTGGGCTTCAGGGACTGTCCTCAGGCTAGCAGGGGGTGCAGGGCTCTGGCTGGTGGGGGAGGAGCTGTCCTGGGCTCCAGGGGAAGCCCTTGGGCTGGCAGTGGGCACAGGGCTTAGTCCCAGACTCCAACTGGTGGGGGAGGAGCTGGCTTGGCCTCTGGGGATGGCCCTGGGCTGAAATGGAGCATGGGAGATCACAGAAGCACTCCAGCAGTGGTGGAGAAGTTGTCCCAGGCTCTGGAGATAGTCCCAGAATGCAAGGAAGCATGGGGGTCATGGCCAGGCTTTGGGTGGCTCTGTCATATAGTAGAGGAGCTGGCTCTACCACTGGGCTCCTGAATCTAGCTGCTCAGCCATGTGGCTCAGCAGCAGGCAGGAGTCTGGCCTCCTGCTGAATGGGCTTACCAGGAGCAATTTGCTCCTCGGTCAGTATCTACATGTGCACTACTGGACAGTAAATAGCTCCACAGCAAGATAATACTTGTATTTATGGAGTTTACGTACAGCACCCTAATAGCTGTGCATGTGTACACACAAGATGTTTACTGCACAGCTAATTAATCTACTGCATAGTAAATGTCTCATGTAAACACACCCCGTGGGTAGTTTGTAGTTTCTTACACCACATGTACATTCACTTGAGTCAGAGATACGTCATACCAGCTGGAACTGGAAATGTCAATTCTGACACAAGCATTAGATTTTTCACCAGGTCAACAAAAGAATATCAAGCTGCTGCAAGGTCTAACTTTTAGAAATCCTGCTGCCTATTAGAATCCTCAGCCTTGAGTGAGGTACCTAGGTTCCCCTGGACGATGCATGCAGAGACTTAGGCACCTAAGAGTGGCACCCATCTAAAACAACTGGCGCATCTATATGTGCAATTAATGTGAAGCAATAAACTGCAGAGCAGTTTGAGCCCAAGTAAATGATTCCTAGGCACAGTGTCTATATGTGCACTCGGGACAGCACATTTTGAGTCTGGGTGGAGCATTTTACACCAGGGCTGCTCTGCCCTGGGCTCTGGGTTGTGGCATTGGGCAGTGGAGGAGCTGTCTGGGGCATGAGGATGATGAAAGTGCAAAATCATATGGCTAGGCAGCAGGCAGGAGTCTGGCCCCTGGCTGGCTGGGCTAAC
>NW_017729024.1:123151147-123176686 GCF_001723915.1 Gavialis gangeticus
GGCAATGGAGGAGCTGTCTGGGGCATGAGGATGATGAAAGTGCAAAATCATATGGCTAGGCAGCAGGCAGGAGTCTGGCCCCTGGCTGGCTGGGCTAACCAGGTACAAATTTTGCCCATGGTCACTGTCTACATCTACATTTAATAGCAATAAATTACACCACCATAAGATAGTACTGTCCCCAACAGTACTATCTTACTGTGGTGTAAATTAGTTTACTGAGGCCTAATAGCTTTGCTTATGATGCTTTACTCCACAGCTAATTAGTCTACTTTGCAGTAAAGTGCACTTGTAGAGGAGGCCAATGGACATGTGGCATTAATGTGCAGCAATAAATTCCATAGCTTATTGCTTTGGAGTTTATTGCTCCTGGGAAGCTCCCAGGCATGCTCTTTACACATCCACCCAAACCGCAGCACATTGAGTCGGGTCAGAGCAGCCCCAGCTGGCAGGGAACCCAGGGGGGCAGCCTTCAGAACTGGGCTCTGCAGGCAAAACAGGCATTCCTATGTCTAGTTTGTGAATCCTGGCAGGGTTTAGGCATTAGCTGGGCACCCAGCTGTTCAATACTGTCGGGACTTAACTTAGCTCTGGACATGTATGGAAACAGATATTTAGGTTCTTAAAGATTTTTACTTAAAGAAACTTAGATACCTCCAAAGTTAGCCATTAAATAATACAATTTAGGATTTGGGGGGCTGGGCCAGTCGTACTGAGATTCAAGGACCCCTTGAAGGCCAATCTGAAGAAATTTGATATTACCATCAATACTTGGGAGATTTGAGCAATGAGTCACCACCCCCACCATGGTGTTATGATGCATTCAGCATTTCAAGTAAACCCATGTCACTATGGATGCGCATAGATGTCAGAGACATGAAAAGAACTATGATTTAACATTACCAGGACCCACTCCTTCCTACTAAAATTATTTGGCATGTCTGTAGTTAAACATGTGGATCTCTGATTGGCTTTGCCAGGCATCTCTGGACTCATCAATGACTCCACTATTTACTGAAAGACAGTCCTGGTACCTAGGGACTGCTGACAGCAATTTCTGTGGCGCATCTGCTGTTTTATCACTTGGTGTAACTCTATGTCAAAGACTCCATTCTACAACCCTTGCTATAGTTAACAGTAGTCACTTACCTAAATAGCCCAATTGACATCAGCCAGTCTTAATGCCAGCTGTAACAAATGCCCTTTCAAGGGGTGATCACGATGCCCCCTTGTAGCCACTCAGTCCTTGCCACCCTGGCTCCCTTTTGGGCCCTCTTCCCTTTACTTGCCAACCACACCTTAATATTATTCACTTCTGATGAAAGGAAGACTGCCCCAGGGTTTCCCAAGCTTGGTCTTACCACAGGTGCCCATGGTCATTGCCTTAAGTGCTAATTTCATGGGCTCCATCCTTCCCAGAACCCATTCCCATGCCTTGCAGGTGATATGCTAACACAACTCTCTGCTCTCTGGCAGGCCACAGGCACTGAAGCTTCCCTTGATGCACCCTAGTCCTCCTGGGCACTGGACCCTCCTGGTTCCCACAGACACCAGACCTTTTCCCAAGTACCTAGCTCTTCCTGGGCTCAAGCTCTTTCTCTCTCTCTCTGGGCCCCAGACCTATCTCTTCTAAGGCCTCCTGTGGCCCCACACTCTGACACTCAATGGGTCAGGCTCTTTTCCTTTGGGTCCCAGGCCCTCTATTCTTCTGGCCCCTCTTCCTCACCCTCTGGGCCAGTTGGGACCTCCATACCTGTCCTTCAGTCCCTTCCACAACCACCACTGTTGTTCATCATCAGCCCACTTGAGCCATTGCCTCTGTCCCCAGGCCTATCTGTTCCAAGGCCTACTTTTCCCCTCACAGGCTATGGGCTTACCCCCTCTTGCTCCCAGGCCTATCTATTGCAAGCCCTGTGCTATTCCTGGGCTCTGGCCTTGCTTACCCCAGCTCAGATGTTAAAGCAGGAGTCTGGCTACAGCCCTGCTGCCAGGAGCTCGTCTCTCAGTGGCACTCAGGGGTAGACCCCCGACCAGCTCAAGCCCTGGGTTTATATGCCTCAAGCCCGGCCCCAGTCCAGTCAGGGTACTTTATAATTAGCCCCTCTTTACACCTGCATGCTGCTTCTCAGGCAGCCCTTTCCTCTTAATATGACAGGTACACCACGCGGCTGTCACACCAGTGCTGTGTAGTTTGTCTATATAACAAACTAAGGTGACTGACATTAGCTTTGTAAATTTCTGCTGAGTGAAGTGGGGGATGAACTATAAAGTCGTTGTTTGTCTTCACAAAGAAGTAAAAACTAATTAAACTCCTGGCATACAACTTGGAAATTAGTGATGGGAGAACATGAAAAATAAAAAGGTTGGATGATTAAATTAAGATTGAGTATTTGACTGGTCAAATAAAGTTTGGTCAATTGACTGGTCAAACATCAGTCAAAAATTGTAGAAAATGGCCAATACATCCAAATGATGCACAAAAAACCCACACATTTTCCATTAAGAAATGTGTCAAAAAATAATTAAAAATCATACTGCTATCAAGAAAACTATAAAAATGTAGGTGTTTTTGTAAAATTGCTATAATCTTTGACTGGTCAAAAAATATGCAGTAAATTGACAATATTTAACCCGTCACTTGACTGGCTTGCCAACCCTAGCTTAAATCTCTTTTTTTCTCTCTCCTATTCATCATCTGAAGCTAATACTCTAGCAAAACTGGGAGTTAGGGAAAATATATATGAAGGAACCACTGTTCAGAAACAGAAGACACACATTAATGCCAATATCACAAACTTGGCTTCAAAAGAACTTTGAAAATTGGTCCTTTTGCACAAGGACAGAGAAGGGAAATAGGTGTTTAAATGAATGTAAAGAAGAAAGACAGGATTATAACGAGAAGAAAAACAAGAGAACAGAATGAGAATAGTGCAGATTGAGAGCAGCCTTCACACTTAATTTACAGGATATGTCAAAGACCCGTTCCATTCAGACCTTGGAATTGCAACATCAGAAGCTCTAGTACCCAGAAGAAGAGGTGAAAACTGTTGACTAGTACTGTAAACAGTTAGGCTAAGTACAGATGTTCAAAAAGCCCCTGGCAGAAGCACTCTGACTATTGCACTTTACTTAAAGTGCTATAAGTTAGAGCAGGAATGAACTGAATGGACATTCATCATTTGGTGGAGAAGGCTCAGTACCTGCCTGCACTGGCCAAGGTCAGCAGGCTGGGTGCAGGGGGGAGGCACTCCTGCACACCTCCCAAGAGGCCACTGGAACAGCCCTGCTCCTCCACCAGCTGATGATTATCAGCAGTGGCTGGAGGGGGCAAGAAGGGGGAATGAAGCCCTCTGCTGCAAGACCCCCTCCCCAACCACTTGCTAGCTGGGGCCTCCAGGGCTCAGGGTGGGGTCTGGGCTGGGTCTGTATGGTGGTGGGGCTAACTTCCCCCCCTTGCGCCGGCCTCTTGACAGCTGCAGCCAGGACCTGCAGCCCAGGCCTGCCTGCCCGGCTTTTCACCACACTGGGAACTGGGCCAGGGGGGACGGGAGAGCCCCGCCATGAAAGTCCCCCTGCAGCTTGCTGGCTGGGGTCTTCAGGGGCGTAAGCCAGGTCCACATGGCAAGAGAACTTCCTTTCCTCCCAACCCAGCCTTTTAACAACTGCAGTTCACCATGTCAGAAACTGGGGCTGGGGGGAAGCGACAGAGTCAGCCTGGCCCATCACACAGAGTCAGCCCGCCCCCTCACCCCCCCAAGACCACAGTCAGTAAGCTGTGGCGGGTCGTCCTGGCAGTGGGGGCTCCCTTCTCCTTCCACCCCAGCCTCTTGACAGCTATAGCCAAAAGCTGCAGCATGGGGCTGCCTGGCTGGCTTTTCACTACATAGGAACTGGGGCCAGAAAGGGAAATGGAGCTCCTTTGCCACACAGCCCCCACCAAGACCTGAGTCCACAAGCTTGGCAGAGAAGGGGGATCTGTGCAGCAGAGAGGCTCCATTCCCCCACCCCCGACACAGCTGTACAGAGCCTTTTCTGTCAGGAATCAGTATATAGCATCCAGTCATCTCAAATTGGGAGGCTACTCCTTAGCTTAAGATTTGATAAACTATGACTATTATTATTATTAGATACTGCAGTAAGATCTCTTTGCTCTCCCAGTCACTCCATTTTCTTGACCTTGTTCTCTTTTTAAAATATATTTGGCACAGAATAGATTATTTATTTGTATTGATGCTTTTTTTTGTGCATATGGGCTTATAAACCACTTATAGGAAAGAAAGTACCATGCTATTGTTAGAGTATGAATTGTTTGTACTAAATCTACTGAGTACAGAGGCTCATTTTTAAGGCAGTAACTAAAAAAAATGACGTGTGTCAGACAGTGTATGTCAGACACACCATATAGTTATTGTACAAGCCATTGTTAACAAGCTGAAGTCACGTATCACTTTTCAGCTTAAAGTAGGGGGTATCAAATGAACAGCCAAAAAGAAAACTTGTCAGTTTTGTCTGGAAAGCCGTTGTTCAACACACACTAAATAAAACTAAGTGACTTGTTTTCAAAGAGATGGGCTCTCATTAAAAAAAAAAAATCAATACCATCTAGTTCCTTCAACCCCATAAAATTACTGTAAGCACTGAAATGAGCAATCTGCTACAACACAATGTTCTGTCAGAAGATAATCACTTTATTTCTAACTTCAAGGCACAGGAATGTACAGCATTGAGCGCTCCTTGGGGGATCTTTAGCTTCCTTTTTCTAAAGTATGCACCCTGTCCTCAGCTTGGCCAGGTTTACACAAATGCCAGTTTTATTGCTTCCCTGACATCTTGTTGATTTTATCAAGTGGGATGCTCATGGTTCTGTAGATCACTTGTGTTCAACAGCAGTTACTCTAGCCAGATGGCAGTCAGGTTTATGAGCAACATTTTGATCAGGACTATGGTGTCTATTTTCCAGCAAAAGACCTGAACAGATGGCATATCTTAGTTTACAAAAAGGGTCCTTCTTAATAGAACACAAAGGACAGTTCCATAACTAATGAAGTGGAAATTGCTTTGCTATGAAGATGCTACACTTCAGCTAGCTTACACTAGACAAACCAGTCTTAGTGTTGATAATATAGTTTTCCAAAAACTTTTTCTGCAAAAGTTCAGAAGATACAATGACTTCGGAAATGGCTATGTAATAAAGATCTGACATGCAGGAATGCTAATGAGAGAACAGACCTTCCTGGCCCATCATGTGACTTGTGTCAAGGTTACACAGTTTAATGCCACTATCACTTGACGTTTTTTAATATGGTTAAAGAGAAGGCTTGGACAGGGTGAGATGAGTGTAGAAAGAAAAGAGAGCAGAGCTGAAGGCAAAGCCCTGTCTTGTAATTAACAGAATCAGCTTGTTTTGCCAGGGCAATTAGTATTCTGCAAACACCCATTGCAGGCTTTTTAATCAATCTTGTACTCACACTTGGGGACCCTGAAATTTCATGAGGTCGCTAATTATATTGTATCACAATGTAAAGTCTGTAATACAACATTGTCATAGGATTATAAGTCTTTTGACATGACTACTTCAAAATGTCAGAATGCCATGGTAATGACCTTGTAATTGCTGTTTAATAATCTCAATTATTTATCCCTAATAACTGATGTAGAGGAAGTACAGGTACTAATAGCATTCAGTACATGTGGCAGAAGACCGGAAACAATAAATATTGCATTGAAAGCCTGAAAATTCAAGGTCACTGTAGCAGGGCAGCTCACCTGCAAATAGATTCTGTCCCTGTGTCTAGTACAGTGGTTTCGTGTGGTCCATGGACCCCTGGGGCTCTGCAGACTGTGTCAAAGGGGTCCATTACTATGATCAATCAAATGTATGTGACTACCCACACTTACAAGGGGTCTGCATGTTCATGTTCTCCCATCACTAATTTCCAATTCGGAGGGGTCTGCACCTCCATATATAATTTCCAAAGTGGTCCAGACTTTTATTCAAAATTTTTAGGGGTCCACAACTGAAACAAAGTTGAAACTCAGTGCTCTAGTGCTATGAATAGCTTTGTTTGCACATATGTTATGAACCCATGGAGCAATTTGGGTTGATGTGCATCCTTAGTATTATAACCATAAAGCACAACAGACTCAAGTGACTGGGCCAGACTAACAGCAATGCTGAATGTGTACACTGCCTGAAAAAGCAAGCAAACAGCACTGGTTCATGCGTGTGCTTACTCCCTTAGTGACACTTATTAAGGCTGAGGGTGGAAAACTGGCTTGGTGATGGTAAAAGTACAAAATTCTAGGACTTAAGTCAGCAGTCATTAACGTTTTGAAGCTGTGGTCTGGACTGACCCATTTTGGGTCAGAAGTGGGCAGGTGCTAGAACCCAGACACTGCTTTCTCTTTTCTCAGCAGCAGCACAGAGAGAAAACCCACAGCCAATGCTTTTCCCTATGACAGCACAGAACAATAATTGCTGCAGAAGCCCCCCATTGCCAAATAGCACCAAAGCCTGATGTCCACAGGGCAGATCAAATGGCTATGTGGGTCACATCCAGCCTGTAGGCTACAGATTGCTGACACCTGGCCTAAAGTATACAGGAGATCAGACTAGTTTATCTACTTGTCTTGCTTAGCCTTAAAAAACTATAGCAAACAAAGCTATAAACCCATGAAGTGCTGCTTTCCTTATTTTTCAGAGGAGGCACTATCTGGAGGATCAGCAAAGACTAAGTAACTTTTCTAAGGCCACACAAGAAGTCGGTAGAGAAGCAGGGACCATTCTTCCTCCCTAATGTATATGACAGTGTTTATTTCATAGATTTCATAGACAATAGGGGCTGGACCGGGACCTTGTGAGATTGAGTCCAGCCCCCCTGCCAGAAGCAGGAAGTCTGCAGGGATCAAATGATCCTAGCAAGACAAACATCCAAATGCCTTTTGAATGAGTCCAGAGTAGATGCTTGCACCACCTCTGGGGGAGTCTGTTCCAAGCCTTGGACACTCAGATTATAAAGAAGTTTTTCCTTATATCAAGTGTGAATTGGCCTTCTAGAAGTTTGTGGCCATTAGACCTAGTTATCCCTTGGGGAGCCCTGGTGAACAGCTGTTCTCCCAGATCTTGATGCACCCCTCTTATATACTTATAGGCAGCCACCAAGTCCCCCGAGCCGTCTCTTCGCCAGGCTGAAGAGTCCCATGTCCCTCAGCCTTTCCTCATGAGGCTTGTTCTCTTGGCCTTTTATCATGTGGGTAGCTCTCCTCTGGACTCTCTCAAACTTATCCATATCCCTCCCGAAGTGGGGGGCCCAAAACTGGCCACAGTACTCCAGCTGCGGCTTCACTAAGGCTAAATAAAGTGGGAGGATGACGTCCCTGGTTTTGCTTGAGATGCATCTGTGGATGCATGCCAGAGTTTGGTTTGTTCTGCTGCCCACAGCATTGCATTGGTGGCTCATGTTCATCTTGTGGTCAGTCAAGACCCCCAAGTCTCTTTCAGTCGCGGTGCTAGTGAGCATAGTATCACCAAGCCTCTAAGTATGATGCTGTTTTTTTCTCCCAAGGTGTAGTACCCTGAACTTCTCTACATTGAATGCCATCAGGTTGTGGTCCACCCACTTTGCAAGAAATCTAGGTAAGCCTGTATCCCCAGCCAGTCCTCCAGCATTACTGCCTTCCCCCATAGTTTAGTGTCATCCATGAACTTTGCCAGGCCGCATCTGACACCTGAATCCAGATCATTAATGAAGATATTGAAGAGTACCAGCCTGAGCACTGAGCCCTGGGGGACTCCACTGGTAGCCTTGTGCCTTGTTGATTTGTTCCCATCGACTAGTGCACTTTGGGTCTGACCCCGGAGAGAGTTCCCCAGCTATCGGACCATGAGATGGTCAAGGCCACAGTTCCCCAGTTTGGTCATGAGGACACCATGGGAGACCAAGTCAAAGGCCTTCTTGAAATCCAGATAAATAACATCAACCTCATCTCCCTTGTCCAGGCAATGTGTCACTTGGTCATAGAAGGAGATGAGGTTGGTTAGCCAAGACCTTCCAGTAATAAAACCATGTTGGCTGGCATTCAGTAGGTTGCCTTCTGTCAGCCTGTTGCAGATGGATCCCTTGATAATTTTCTCCAAGATCTTTCCAGGGATGGACATCAGATTGATAGGTCTGCAGTTCCCTGGATCATCCTTCCTCCCTTTCTTGAAGACTGGGACCACATTGGCTCTTTTCCAGGCTTCCAGTATATCACCCAAGTGCCCCAAGCTTTCAAAAAGCTTGGTCATAGGACATGCTATGACGTCCACCAGCTCTTTTAAGACTCATAGGTGCAATCCATCTGGGACCACGGACTTATGGATATCAAACCTCTTGATCTATGTCAATTGTGGGCCCATCTCCTGACCCTGGATGCTGTGCATCCTCTCTGACAGTGTGATTCTCTTGGGAGGGTGAAAAATTGATGCAAAGTAATTGTTTAGGGGATTGGCCTTTTCTTGGGTGTCCAGCGTCAACTGCCCCATTTGCTCTTGCAGGGAGCCAATGTTGCTTTTGTTCTTTCTCCAATTTCCCACATATCTGAAGAATGACTTTTTGTTATTCTTGATTCCAGAGGCTAGCCTGAGTTTGGTTATTCCCTTGGCTTATCTGGACTGCTCCCTACAGGCAAGGGCTAGTTCTGAGTAGTCCTCCTTGGTGATGATTCCAGTTTTCTATCTGGTGTAGGCTTCTCTTTTTTGTTTCAGGAGATTCAGAAGTTCCCTGTTGACACTCCATGCGCTTTGAGGACTGAGTTCTTTAGGAACAACCATTCCTCATGGACTCCCCTTCCTAGGAGGCCATGGTCCCTTAGTGTCTGACTCACCAGTCTCCTGAGTGTGTGGAAGTCAGCCTTCCCAAAGTTGAGGATTTCTGTTTTGCTGAAGGATTTGCCCAACCTGCATTTGACAGAGAAAGTAATCAGACCATGGTCACTGTGACCAAGCTTGCCCTCAATCCTCAGATCACTTACCAGATAATCCCCTTTGGCCAGAACTAGATCAAACAGTGCCTCTCCCCTAGTTGGTCCATAGACTTCTTGCATCAGGTATAGGTCATCAGTGCAAGTGAGGAAGTTACATGACTTGTCAGACCTGGCCATGTGCTCCTCCCATAAGATGTCAGGGAGGTTGAAGTCTCCCATGACAATCATACATCGGGAACATGCGGCCTCAGCCACTTACGTATTGAATTCAAGATCCAGTTCTTCTTCTTGGTTTGAAGGTCACTAATAGAGTCCTATGAGTATACCCCCTTCCCCATGCTCCTCCCGTATTTTAACCCAGAGGGTCTCAAGATACTCTCCATAGTTAATGAATTCAGTCTGAAGGGAAGTGTACTGCACCTTGACATAGAGAGCTGCACTCCCACCCCTCTTCCTAACACAATCACTCCTATAGAGGGTATAGCCTTCTACACCTACTGACCAGTCATAGCAGGAGTCCAACCGGGTCTCTGTTATCCCTACAAAGTCATAATCATTATTGGTCAAGAGAAGGGCCAGCTCCTTGTCCTTGTTACCCAAACTCCTGGCATTTGTGTACAGGCAGTTGAGTCTGTCATGGGAAGCCCTAGGCTTTCTTATGTGATGGGACATGATCTTTCCTTGGGCTGTTGTCAGAGTAGGTTCCCTTGGGCTACCCAAGCTGTTGATCTTAGTTTAAAGCCCTGTCAAGGAGGTCAGCCAGAATGGCTGACCTCTGGAAAGCAGAGTTTCTTACCTTACCAGGTCAGGTGGAGGCCATCCCTTCCCAGCAGTCCACTACCTCTCTCACTGAAGTGCAGAGTGTGGTCAAAGAAGCCAAACCCCTCACAATGGTACCATTGCTGGAGTCTTCTGTTCACCTCACTGATGCACCTATCCCTCCAGACCACGTGACCCGTGACTGGGAGGATAGAGGAAAAAACTATCTGAGCCCCCAGACCCCTGAGCCCAGCACCCAGAGCCCTGGGGATTGCTCCAAGCCATGTCATCTGTGCATGACCCGACTGGGATTGCTCTAAGCCACGTCATTTGTGCCCACATGGATGAGTAGCATGGGATGGTGGTCCAAGGGCCAGATGAGTGTGGGGATCCTCTCAGTCACATCACGGACACAAGCCCCAGGGAGGCAGAAAACCTCATAAGCTATAAGGTCAGGGCAACAGATTGCACCCCCTATCCCCCTCAGGAGGGAATTGCCCACCACAGTTACTCTGCATCTGCATCTGCTTCTGGGCACTGTTGCTGGTGGCCCTCCTTCCTCACATGCCGGGGCCGGGAGTTCAACTGGCTCAGCTGGTGTAAGGGGTTTGAAATGGTTTTGCAGCTCTAGGGGAATGGTCTCCTTGGTGCAGTGCCTCCTAGGGCCAGAGACTACCTCCGTCCAGGCAACCCTTGGCTGGACTTCATGGCAGCTCTTTATTCCCACCAAGGCTTTGTCAGCCATCGGGTAAAGCACCTGGAAGTAGGTGTCCAGTTCCTGTTCTGTATCTGTAATGACTCACAGCCATTGCACCATTGCCTGGAGTTCCCTTATCTGGCACTCCAGGGCCTCCACTGTTGATCACATCACACAGGGGGAGGTGTCAGTGCTCCCAGACCCAGCTGCCTGCCTCTGTGCCAGGCAGCCTCCACAGGAAGCCAGGGGCTCTGTCTGAGTGGAGGCTGGGGCTGTGGGTCCTGCCCAGGTGGGGGCAGGGACTGCAGGCTCTGTTTGGGTAGAGGCTGGAACCATGGGCTCCATTTGGGTAGAGACCCCAATGGTACCAGGGCAGGGGGGTCCAGGTGCAGGGGAGAGCTTCAGGGTGCAACACGTCCCTCCCACCATGGTTCTCGTAGTAGTCTGGGCTACTACTGTGCATACCCTTCCCTTCAAGCTCTCTGCCTAGGGCCTCACGCCCCTCATGCATGCCCTCCTGCGCAAACTCCCACACTAACTCATTCGCTGGGCTTAGAAGCATGCCTCTTTGAGCTTTTTGTTCATAAGACCCTGATTGCATGACCCCTGAGGGGCTGGGCCAAGTGGGAGCTAGGGGGACAAGGTGTGTTGGGGGGGGAGCTGACTTCAGAGGAAGCTGCCTGCTTTTATGTGGAAGGAAATTTCTTGGTATACAAGGATTTTGGAAGTTCATGGGGAGACAGATGAAGGAGATGACTTCTGTGTTTCTGAAAAGGGACCTGCAGGGTGACACCCAGGAGTGGAAATTAAGGAAGAGTCACTATGACTAGAGACAGACATTACACATAAACCAGTTTAAGTGATCAGAAACTCGCTTAAACCTGTAACAGAACAGACATTCAGTGCACATAAATCAGTTTGAAAATGGCTGAAACCAGTCTGCAATAAATCTGGTTAAATGTAGTATCAGACTTAACTGATTTGGCTTAAACTGGTTTCTGCAATGTCTAACCCAGACCTGTAAGAGCAATGTGATCAGTGACATTATGTTTATACTCACTGAAATAACAGCTTTATAAGCCTTATTGCTGGCATGCGTAGCTCTTTCTATTTGTTTATCTTAGACAGTCTAGACCTCCAGCTTTGATACAAAAGCTGGTATCATTTAGCCCCTGCATTGAAACACTACCTATGTTGTCTTGAAGTTTTCCACATGTTTTTCTTACCTCAGATTAGCTAATAAGCAAGGGCTGTCTCACACACTCCCTTAATCCCAGCCACCACAAATCCTTAACAATTCCCTCTTTTCATTCTTCTCCCCCTTTCTCAAAAGGCCCAAAGTTGGCATGTTGGAACTTTATTTCTGGAGGCAGGGGAGGGATGGGTTTAGTGGGTTATATTTGTAAATCAGGTACCTTTGGAAAAATGGCATGAAGAGGTTGAATAGTCTCAGATGGGAATGAGACAACTAATATCTTCTCCCATCAACCTCATGATGCTGTGTTGTTACTTCAGGAGACTACGTGAAGTCTATAAATAGGTGCATGTCAAGACCTTGTTACAACTGGTTGGAAAATAGTAAAGAATTGTTTTTGGAAGTATTTGTGTTTTTCTTAAAAACACAAGCAAATGGTTAAAATGTACTCCACTCTCTTTAGAACTGAGAGATGTCAAATCAAAAGAGCTGATGTTTTTAAAATCAAAGGTAATTATTTTTATGCTAAAAAATGAAGTTTTCAATTAAAAATGTATGCAGGCTTCAAGAAATTTCAGTTACCTCTATTCACACTAGTTTGTGTTCATGCCTTGTCTATTATATCAAAGCCACTTGATGTAAGGATTGAAAACCGTTGAAAAGATCCATCACAAAAAAGTTTGCTACAGTCTTCTAGGTCTTCTTTTCCTCATAAGTTTTGTGACTTTTTGGTTTTTTTTATATAAAAAAGTGTCATCCACCTCCTAGTACCCCACATGCATATGTAATCTCATCACAGTCTCAAGCAAGTGTTTTCATTTGCCTGTACTTTTCTGATCATTTTAGATATAAGCGCTTAAGTTTAAATTAGTTTCAGCCTTTTTGCACAAATACCCATGTTACCTTTCTTTTTGGCATACAAAATTTTGGTCCAGAACCATCTCACTTTTAAGGAATTCAGGTGAATACCAAGTCTTAACAGAATGATGATCTTAGGAAGCATGACCATGTTCTGGAAAAGAATAATTGATACCTTCCCTATGTTTTAATAGACATTCATTTCTTAACAATGAACATGTACTGCAGGAGACTGGTGTTAAATATAGAGGGGGGGGCATTATTCTGGTCTCCTATTTTTCTTTTGTTCCCCCTATTAAGTTGGGAAGACTGTAAAGAACAAAGACTTGATAGAACATTTGGGATCTTGAATTTGATCAATAGCCTCCATTTGATTTTTGTACAGCCAGGAATTCAATTTAAGAATTTAAAGAGTATGGATGTTTCAATGCCATGGCTATATCAATCTGCCTATACTAACCATTTCATTAATGACATGTGGCTAAAAAGACTATTCATACAAAGAGACTCAGTCTATTCACAATAAATATCTTTCCATAAATGCATAGACATGAACAGGGAAGAGACACAGTTCAATTTAGCTTAAAGGGACAAATGTGAATAACTTCACATTCAAATCCTCCTCTCCCCAGCTTTTTGCCTTTTCTCCCCTCCTACTATGCTGAAAACTCCTGGGATCTGGAGCTTTTTATTGCTTGACTCTGGTTGCTGGTAATTCTTTGACTCTTTCCACCTGTGCTTTTCTGACTCCTTAAAAGGTCCACATTCAGACCTGGCTAATGCTTAAAGAAACAGTATTTTGGGGAGTGGGGGTTCCCCTTTGCTAGGCAGTGTCTTATTAAAATAGCTTGGGGGGGAAGTGAAGGAGAGAAGGGAGCCAAAAGGTTGCCAGATAGTTGAAAGGAAAGAGATCCATGAAGAAAAGAGAAGAGAAAAGATGAATCAGATGGAAAATCAAAGAAAGATATGTAGTGTATCTGACTGATAGAAAAAGAGAAGGGAGGGAGGTGGGGGTTTTGTCACTAATGAAGCCCAGGTGTACTGCCACCTGCTCCCTGAAGTTATTTATGTTCTTGGTGCCTTTAAAGGCCAAATGTTGATAGGTCTGCAGTCACTTCTAGAGGACTATTAAAAATGTATCTCAGTACGCTTAAAAAGGAATTCAAGACTACTTTTTCCAGTTTAGATATTTCTTTATGTTGCCATTCCTAAAGTTCTGCAATTGCAGGGTCTTTCTTCTATCTAATTCAGCCTGCCCTGGATGGATGAAAACACCAATTCTCACCAAATGGGGAAAATACAAATATTTGCCCTATAACTTTCTGATTTTCTGTTTATGTACAGTACAAAGAAAACCAGAGTATATCAAACACTATCATTCCAGAAGAAAGGTCATACACTCTCTCAGAATAGCATTTAGGCATAGATTTCTCAAAGGCTAAGTATAAGTGTTTACTGAAGCTATTGTCTGTGAACATTGTAATTGGACAGCAGCCAGGGTAGAAAAACTTGCATTCACAAAGCTACCTCTCTGAAACAAAGAGAATGACCTGTGAGTCTTGGTTCAATAGCTATATAGTTAAATACAACAGTTCTTATAAGTGTAGTGAAGAAAGTAGTTGCCTGGGATCATTTAATAAGGGAGTGTATTAAAAATAGAGACACAGCATTGCCCAGTCAATATGCCAAACTTTAGCATTCAGGTAGGGCCCTCCTGAAAAGCAGAATTATTATTCCTTTATGAAAGCCAGTTCCAGATCCTGTTATTTTTGTGGTTTAAATGTCCCTTTAAAGTTGGTGTATCAGAGAGAGATTCTTATTCCCGGTGTATAAAGTTATTATTTCACAGATAACACAGATCTTCTCCCCTCTTGGGACTTTCTCCCCACCCTTACAAGTTCACTGACGTCATAAGAATTACATGTTTGATACTTCAGAGCAGAATTTAGTTCCATATTTTCTTTGATCCATGAAAAGTCTTTTTTCCATTTCAACTCTACAAATTTGACTCCTTCATACACTTGAATGGGAATTCCTGGGACACCTGCACTTACAGATGGTACTGAGGTGAGGAGGTCCTGCCTGGAATCACAGTACTGAAAGTTTGCAGCCTAGCAGAACTCTCTACTATTGACAACTGCAGTGTGGCTGGTGGCACCAGGGCTAGATAATTATGTGGCCAAATAATGTATTGAATCAAGATAATTATTTATATTCCTTTTATTTCTTCTATTTATATTATTTATAATACATTATGTGGAAACTGCTGAAAAGGAGCTGACAAGACTAATGTACAATCCTTGGCAAAGTAATCAATGGCCAGATAGAAAGTTTTCAATTATGACATTGGAGCCACCCAATGTGGCATTTTTCTTCCAACACACAGATTTTTAATTTTTATCTGGGGGATACACTGAGTCTTATAAGCTGCCAGGCTATGCTAAAGAGTTGAGACAGGTACTACTTAAGTCAGGGATACTGAAATCACATTTATTCCAGTACTTTTCATAGTGGGATACAGAAGGATCCCAGTTCTGTCTTAAGAACCCTGAAAGACCTTATCACAGGAGCTAAAGGTTTTGTATAGCATTTTTTTTATCCAGCTGTACAATTAAAAGTGTGCTATGTCTGGCAGTCCAGACAGTGCAAAGGTTCTGCCTAGTAGTGTAAGTGATGGTGGGGTGACCTGGGGCAGCAACCTCAGGCCTCACCTTTAGCAGGAGGGCAAAAATAGTTCATATTGCAGCTGGCAGCTAGCCACACAGCTGCCACTGTCAGCATGGCAGCCACTGCTACCCAACGCACAGCCACTGCCCCAGACAGAGCTGTTCTGGTTATGCCTCTTGTTCTGCTAATGCCAGTCATACCAGGCTGTAGTATTCTTCCTTTTAACACCTTTTAATCACAGACAACTCCAAAAACATGTTAAAAGAAAGATCAGCGTTGTTAATGTCTCTTTTAACATGATTTTGGAGTTGTCTGTGATTAAAAGATGCTAAAGGAAAGAATACTATAGGCTGGTATGACTGGCATTAGCAACATTCACTTACTAACTAGGTGATCTGTGAAGATCCTTTGTGCTTTCAATGTGCTTTTCCAGGTATTATCAGATCCATTATGGTGGAGACTGCATGGTCTTCTTGGAAGAGAATTGTTGCATGCATTGTTGTTGATGCATAAAGCATGAGCAACCCAAACTGATTATTTATTTTCCTGCTGGGTTCTGGGTTGCTAGTGCTTTAAGCATCAGCAATTCTCTTACACTGAAGCAGTAGGGTGTTAGTCACAATTAAGGCTGTGGACTTGTGACTGGGATGCATTGATGGTCCTGCCAGTAGTTTGAAAACCTCCCTGAGAAGAAAGTTTTTGTATTCTTCTCTGGTTTGTATCAATCACTAGATTTGGGGTCAAGAGAGAATTTTTCCCTTTGGTGAGAGAGCTAAGAATGGAGGAGGGGGCAAAGGGGATGGGGATTGCCTTCCTCTGAGGTGTGGGGCATGGTCCTTTTCCTAGGACCCTCAGATTATATACTAACCAAGTATTTCTCTATCATTGTAGTGGCAGGGCATTAACAGTGCCCTCATTTACCCTGCTTTTACCTCTGGCATTTTTAGGTGTTTTTGATGTTTCCATTTTTGTACCTGGTAGTTGCATGTGAGGCTTTGAAGAGAAAATTTTGGTTTGAAGTGGCAAGTTTGAGGAATCCTTGGGTAAAGAGTTGCTTTCAAACACAAGGAACTGGACTTATGGCTGAAGAGGTCTCTTCCAGTCATACATTTTTATTGTCGTAGCAAACCGAGGCCTGATGGCATAACAATTGTTGCCACAGATATGCTTACATTAGCTAACACCCAAGCAAAGTTGTCTCTTCTATAACCTCAATAGGTAACAAGAAAACCTAGCTCCCAAACAGTTAAACACACTCATACACACTATTTATTTGCTTCTGTTTTAAAGCTGGGGGGGGGTCAGTACAAGTTCCTCTAGGTATAGCACAAGTACGAAAAAGTTCTTCCACCATTTAATCTCCCATGTTGCATTGCAATTGCTGGTGACTTTAAAAAAAATACAATATGAAAAAAATAGTAAGTAGAAATAGGTATGTGGCACGATTCAAGAGTCTCTGTGTGCTTCTTGTCTTCATTCTATCCAAAAAAGAAGCAGATTGTTATTATATTCATAACAGGGTGTGCATTGTGACTTAGGGAGCAACTTCATAGGAGTTACCATGTTACCAGACCATTGATCAGAGGTCAAAAAGAGCTCTAAAAGTAGCTATTTGTTAATATTTAAGAAGGTGAATGGAAAAGGTATAATCTCCCAGTTATATCAATTTTTCAGTTTTCTGCGCATGAAAAGTATGAGCAGATTCTCTTCCAAGCTTTCCAGTCAATCAGTTTTTTATGCCCTAAATGTTGATGTCTTATCTGGCATAGCAGTACATTGAATAGAGAACTACAACTTCTCTATTCTGTTAAACAAAATCCTACCCATTTCATGAACAAGTGAATTCCACAGGCTGACCGTGTACTGTGTAAAGTAACATTTCCTTATCTTATGTCTTAATTTTGCTGGCCTTGAATTTCACTGCATGCTGTCTTGTGAGACAGGGTAAAAAGGAAGAAATCTTGCTCTTTCCTCACAAATGGAAGCTCTTTGGAAATTACCTCGGACAACATGCAACTAAATTCTCTTCCCACAATAGCAACTGGCCAAATTAGGATAAATTACTGAACTGGATTCCTTTTGTTGGTGACTTCTCAGCTTCGTTTTCCTGATAAGGTCTTTCAGGCTCATATTGGAAATTTGGAAAATAAACTGCAGTCCAATGAAAACATTACAGAAAATGGGGCTGTTAGCCTGAAACCTCCTCAAAACTAAAAACTACAGTTACTTTTGTTGTAGTCATTTCAGCCATAACAATAAGTCAGATTTCTTACCTGAAATGTCATCATGTTAGAGAGAATATAGGTGTAAGTATAGGCATATGCATAAGCACCTGGATAGAGATGGTAGAAAATACATTGTACAGAAATTATATATACAATAAAGAGATCTCTTTGTAACCTGATGTCTACAAGCGACTGACATGGAGTTCATGTTCCATGGAGAAACATTTTCAACTGTGTATAGCAACTACTGGCCTAGCTCCAATTCACACCTTCTAGTCATTTCCAGGAAGTCTGCATGAGTGAGTCCCAACTGTAGTTACAGTAGCAAGGGCTTATGCATAGAAATAACCTTTCCCCTTTTGCTTTTAGGATGGCAAGAGTCTTCCTCAGACAAATCTGAAACTTGCAGAACAGGCTTTCTGAGGTTGTTTTGGGGAAGTGGGGTGGGGAGTGAAAACCAGAACTAAACTTAAGTAAAATTCCAGGCGGATTTGACCAGAACATAATGTTGATTTGGGTTCTTTTTTCCCACTTTCAAAGTAAAACATAGCAACTCTTCTTTGGCTGTGTGGTTAGCCAGTATTTGAGGCCTTGAAGGGTTGTTTCTGTAAGGAAATACTGATTATATGTATTTGTTCATGTAATAGATATATTCACAAAAATGAACACACAACCACATTTCATTGAACAAAGTAGAAAACAGCAAGAGCAGGCAGTTTGCTTGCTCAGAAGTTTTTACCTTTCCAGCAAGCTCTGTACCCAAGGAGTTCTCTCTTCTTCTGCTCCAAGTGATACTCACCACTCTTCTGCTGACTTTCTACATCTCTACCATATAGCAACATTATAGTCCCTGTGAGTCCATAGTTGAGTTTTTGTTTTACTCAGTGGGCAGCTGTCTTTACTATATTAAAGGTGTTTGCTCTTTCTGCTGAGCAAGCCCAAAGCAATATAATTGGTTTAATAAGACTGTCTTCAGATCAAAACTCTCCATTCCCCCAGCCCTGATAACAAATGTTAGCACCTTACAGCATAACCTCTGCCGTTATTTTTATCAGCATGTTTACAATGCAAATAAAATTGGCAAGGGTGGAGACACAGTAACACTTCATCACAGATTGAAAAAGTAAAAGTCTAGCCCCGAATAACATAGCAATATTAAACGTTAAGCAACTAGAACAACACAGGGAACCACAGGGCATCATTATTGACTTAGCTTTCTAATGTGACTGTCTTTGTCAAGTGAAGTTTTATTTAGCTTAAGTTGCTTCTAAATCTTGTTAAAAATGTAACAGATTTTTCTCCTGTGGGATTTTCCCCTCCAGTACTTTGCCAGCTATTTTTTTTGAGCACCATGCAAAGATGTGCTATATACTTCTCTGGAAATAGGGGAGTTGTTCTTTCCAGATCTATTTCCCTAGTTAGAGAAATAGATATTTTCTGTATCAGAATTAACTTTGGGGATCTTAAAAATCTGCTGCTGAGTTGGGAGAGATTCAGTGGATGAAGGTGATGAAATTGTAATATCTTAGATAATCCCAATTTTTATTCAGGTCTGTGGGCCCTGCAGGTTGGATGGAACAAAACAGCAGTTAAGCAGAAGAGACATGCATCATTTAGAGCATGGATGACCTCCCAGAATAACGTTATCATTGGGCCGTGCTTACTTGGTTTGAAGCAAACAAAGGCTCTGAAACTCACCTGCAATGAGTGTTTACTGTCTCTTTCAGGCAGCCATTTCCTCTGCTATTCCATTCATCTCTGAACTTGCCTCATATTCCATCTAGTAGTGATAGGAGCGGCACTAAGGGATTTTTAATGTGCTTTTTAGTTGTGAAATAAACTATGAAATACTATTTAGCTATGAAATACTATTACCATCAAGCAGCAGCAACTACACATCTTTTCATTATAATTGGCATAAGCATCAACTTTGAAAAAATGCTTGCCCCATTAACTCCTGAAGGATTATTTTGTGGGGTCTAGATATTTTCCAAAGCTCTGTATTTATTGTGTGTCTGTTTAGCCATGTGGAAGTTGCAAGGCTTGAATTGCAGAACCAGAAGGATACTGTGTCTGGAAATGATTCTCTTTAGTTTTCTATTGTTCTGTAACAGCTCTCTTGATCTTTGAACCAGGTTGTTGCCATTTCTGTATGTTACTCCTGATTCATTTACACTTAATCCCTTGCACTAGCTATTACCAGAGGTCTCCTTGAACTGGGTGTCAATGCACTTTAAATTATCAGCATATTGCTTGATAACTGCTTAAACTAGTGCCCTCTGTTGCACACCCTTTTAGCAATAAGTATAATCTTTAGCTGTAGTATCTTCAGAAAGGCTATATTAGCAAAGTGATCATAATTCTATACAACAAATACACAGAATATTCAAGACAACATAAATAAATCTCTGCTATGCTCCTAGGAGATGTATTTCCTGTGCCATCAGGATGGACTCCTCCACTTGACAGAGCCTACATTTTTGGCATGTGACAAGCCTTAATATCTTCCTCAATAATATTCTTCATTTGCAGCTATTATAAAACCTCTGTGACCTCTCATTGGGGTTTTTTTAAACATTAAATGATGCATATATACTTTTAAAACATATTTTTGTTATGTTTTATGAATCACCATCAAAGGCCTCCAAAAATGTCCCATCTAATACTGAAAGTTCCCCCTTATTAAGAGATAATAGGGGTTAGGAATATACTGTATCTGTCATCCAGTGCTGACAGGCTTAATTGTTTTTTCACAGTTTCATCCTCAACAGAAGGTAGCTCAATCACAACCCACATTTTGTCTGAGATCAGTTATTTAAAAAAAATCAGATTTACATATATATATAATCTAAATCTAGACCTTGCTGCACTGCAGTTTCACTGCCTGTGAAACATTAGTGTGCATGAATGAAGCCCAAAGAATTTTTCTTTATTTTGGTATATTGGCATTAAGTTTTTGTGAAGCACTGTTTTCAATTTTAACTACTGATATAAGGTAAATGCACCAATTTCCTCCTTGGAAGTCTCTGGACAATTTATCTTTTGGCTTATCATAGACTCTCAGGACTGAAGCATCTTTAACTCCTTGAATTGTCTCAAGTTCTGTAAGATCTGCATCCCATGGCCATTAGACAGCATTGCACAGTAGCACTCTCCTGTTACTGCTTTGGGCAGCTAAATTAGCCACAAATTTCAATGAAAAATTTGCCGTTAATTTCTACCCCTTCTTTGTGTGTTGAGGCACACATATGCTAGCGATGGTCTCAAGCTCATAACTGTCTACCTGTGTGAACTTCTCTCCAAGGCATGTTTTCTCCACAATACAAAATTTACATTTCTGTTTGTTTTGCTTCAGTCCAGGAGCTCTGTCTCTTTCCACAACTGCTTCAAGCCTTGGTCATATTCTTCTACTGCTCTTCCCTGATCAAAGTATCACCTTAGTATTCTCTCAATACTACCGAAGACATTCTGTGTTTGTCAGTGAAATATCTCAAGGGCAGAACACAAACCAAATGCCAAAGGCGGTCCTGAAAATGCATAAATGGTACGTTTTGTTCCTCTAAGGTCACCTGCCAAGACTTTGCTTTGACGCATCAGACCTTGAGAAATATTTGCATTGGCCATCTCTCTTGAAATTTCACCCCTTTTTTAACATATTGATTTACTTCTACTGGGCCTGTACATGAATGAAGGGTTCCAATTTTTTCCTACAATGACCAAAGTATGTGGCCACCATATTCCTATTTTCTTCCATGGTTCTTGAAGCAGTAAGCCTATCCAACTTCTCTATCAACATCTGCCGTAACTCAGGAGAAACTTTCCTAGGGGCATGAATTGCAGAATAGTTAGGCTCTTTCTTTTCTTGTGTTTTACACTCAGTTGTGATTTTCTCTATCCTCTTTGAAGTGATCCTCAAACTCTTCCTCAATTGCTAAGAATCCCTCTTAGCCCATCACTGTGTGCATTCACTAATGGCATGGCACATTTTAAATTCAATAATGGATACTTTTTACCCTGGTACTACTACAAAGGATATAGTTTCCAATTTGCTTATTGGAACTTATGCATATAGTTTATATACCCTCTCAGGGAGGAAAAGCTCACCACTATGTGACCTAAGTGTCACATGTTTACTTTCTACTATTGTCTATATCTTTACTTTTAGTTCCTGTTATTGGCTTGTAGTACTATGGTCAAGTTTAACACATGACCCATTTGCTTTTGTTTTAATCTATTGCTCCTATGAAGAATTCTTCTAAGATACTGGCACCCTTGTCATGCACTATGTCTAATCTGTGTTGTGGTGGTGCTCACAAATGCTTGGAAAGTGATGCAATACACTGTCTGCTTTTCATAAGTTTCAGTGAGAATTCCTTGTTTGGCAAATTCTAATTTCTTTGTCAAGCGTTAGTTCTGGATTTGCCAGGAGTCTCTTTTTGTCTAGTCTTCATCATGATTTGTTTTTTTATCAGGAACCCAGACCTGATAAAACCTCCAGTTTTGTTTTCCAGCCTTAAATCAGTCTTTTTAATGAGGAGTATAGAATGCATTGGATTTTACAATTCAGTTTCTAAGCTGTCTCTGCTTGAATTAACTGAAATCTTTTAAAGTATCAAGTGTTTCAGGACCAGCTATTATCAGAACTAAAGCTGCCTTCTGACTGACTTCCCTTTCACTGATACCCATTACTTGCAGGTACAGGTGGGAGCATTTTTTTCTAGTCTCTCCAGGTGTCCTTCACATTTCTGGAGAATTTCAAGCCTTGTGGGGCTCCATCCTTTCACTGGCACTATTTCCTTAGTCTGTTTAACTTCTGGGGCCATGTGGTGTTTTCCATCACTCGGAGTGATTGCTAGTCTTTTTTATTCCATATTATGAGCTCTAGCTCCTTGGTACTGCATCACTTAGGAACATAGGACTAGAAGGGGCCTCCCAAACCATCCAATCCAGTTGGTTGTGTTCACAGACAACCAGTTGTCCACTGGATCATCCACTCAGGCCCCTCTTCCACACTGTAGCCACAAATTACCCAATTAAAAATCCCTAGAAGACAGCAGGAGAGATAAGGGAACCAGTAGTGTCTGAGCCACAGCAATGGCAGGGAATTTGTTATTTAATATATTCTCAAATGATCTGAGGAAGTGAACTATACTCCACACTATAGAAAGAAAACATCCCCACACTTGACAGTTTGTCTGGGGGAAAATTCCTTCCTAACCCCAAATCTGAGAGGTTTGACTATGACCTAGGATGGCCACTGATGCATCCCCAGGACATTCCCTTGGTCGGGGGGAACCCCCCTCAGCCAGTCAGCAGCAAGAGTTGGGGCCACCACAAAACGGCCATCCTCCTTCCTCCCTGGCTGCCTTGGAACCCTGCTTCTCCTAGTTGTGCACTGCCCTACCTTTAGGCACAGCCAATAGAATCACAAGGACAAATAACTGACATGTATTTCCACCAGTTAACTGAAAAAACAGGACTTTTTGCCATCCATTTCTCATTTAGAAATGAGGACCAATGGTTACCTTGCTATGAGCATATGAGCAAGATCCATATATCTCAGTTTTGTTTAGTTCTCGCACTCCGCTCTATCAGTTCTAGCGTCAGTCACTTTCCAATTCTTTCCAATTCTTTCCAGTTCTTCAGAGGTGATGCTGCTGGAGGTGACTAATAGAAACTTTGTAAGATGGGATTGTTGCCCTGTGGGGTCAGGCCAGCTCTCAGGATCTCAATATTGTGCTGTTAGACAGGAAGTGTGACACAATTGCACATATACAAACACACAAATCAATTAGGTGCATACACACACACACACTACCAATTCAGGCCATACACATCCAAACTAGCCTAGGCACATGCATACCTATCACCAGTTCAAGCACATATACTATACACCCCAAAAGTTAGACAAAAATCAATTGTCCATACCCACACACTCAGTACACATATACAGATCACTAATTTGTATATCATGCACACAATGACATATATATATACACACACACCCACACCAGTTCACACACATACAACCCACCTACACGTACACACAAGTATGTTCCTAACTTGGATGGTACGGTACGTATGAGTATGCTTGGGGTACTTGGGGGAAGGTTAAAGTGAGAGAGAGAGAGTTAAAGCATAGGGAGAGAAAGTTGCCAGAACCAGGATTAGAACCAGTTGGCTAGAGAGAAGCTGGCTGAGGAACTGAGGCTTGGGTTTACTTAAGATCAAGTAGCCCCAGGATTACTTGAGGTCACTTGTGCAAGAGGAAAATGCCTGATGGCAAGGAGGAGACAGCCAGGAAAGAAACTGACACAGAAACCTGGGAAACCTGCTGAAGCTTATCCTATGTCTTAACAAACTTATACTTATCTATAGGGAATAGAGACGGAGAGAAAAAGTCAGAAATGGTTGGGGAAGAGGAGGGAATGCATTTTAAAATTAAAAAAAAGAAAAACTGCGGGTTTTACTACAGGGTTACTAAACTAAACATTTCCGAGAGATAGAGTAATTTCTATGATGATAAAATTTCCTTTTAACCTCTCCTCAGGATACCAGACTCTTGAAACCACATGTCCTATGTTCTAGCTAGTACTCTGAGATCACCTCTTTCTCCGTTCCATAAATTTATGATGCTTCATCTTGAAATTTCTTTCTGTGACTGTATCAATATTGTCCCTATTTTTAATAGTTCTTCCCCATCCTCAAGACTCACCCCCAAATATATTTATGAAGAATAATCCTATTTCATATCAACCTTCATTTTGAACTAAACAAGCAAAGATCTTTTAGTCTTTAATGAAATAGGTTCTCCATTTCTTCCATCATCTTCATAGACTTTTTCTTCACTTGTTCCCATTTATCCTTTTTTTTAACATAGGTTGCCAGAGCTAATGCTAGTATTTTAAGTAGTGTTTTACCAGTGACACTTTTACTTCCCTGTCTCTGCTAAAAATACTCTACCTAATATATCTCAGAATTGTATTAGCCATTTTCACTGATAAATCACACTGGTGGTTAATGATTAGCCATGACACCTAGGTCACTTTTTCCTCTGTTGTCTCTACAATATGAGCCCTCATAAAGTTCTTCGTATTGTTCCCAAAGCAATTTTAACTCTAGATTATTAAATATAATGCTATTTCCATTATTATATTTGTCAAGGTTTTCTAATTCTTCTTGTACAATATGATCTTCCTCCATATTGGCTTAGGGGTCACACCCAAAGAGTAGTGGTGGATGGGTCGATATTGACCTGGAAAGATGTGGGGAGTGGAGTCCCGCAAGACTTGGTCCTTGGACCAGTGCTATTCAATGTCTTCATCAGTGACTTGGACAAGGGCATGGAGAGCACCCTGCCCAAGTTTGCAGATGATACCAAATTATGGGACAAAGTTAACACATCAGAGGGTAAGGAACATATCCAGGTGGATCTGGACAGGTTGGAAAAATGGGTAAAATGAAATAGGATGAAGTTCAACAAAGACAAGTGTAAAGTGCTGCAGCTGGGCAAAAAGAACCACCAAAACACCTACAAGCTGGGACATGACCTTCTTAGCAGCACAGTAGCAAAAATGGGATCTTGGAATCATAGTTGATTCCAAGATGAACATGAGTCAATTTGACAAAGTGATCAACAAGACTAGCTGCACTTTATCACGCATTAGCAGATGCACGACGAACAGGACCAGAGAGGTGATGCTTCCCCTCTATGCGGCACTGGTCAGGCTGCAGTTGGAGTACTATGTCCAGTTTTGGGCACTACACTTCAAGAAGGATGCAGAGAATCTGGAGAGGGGTCAGAGGAGAGCCACTAGTATGGTCAGACAGGCCTGCAGGCAACGCCTTAAGAGGAGGGACCGAGGGACCTAGATCTCTTCAGCTTTCACAAGAGAAGGCTGAGAGGTGGTCTTCTGGCTGCCTATAAATTCATCATTGGAGGGCAGCAGGGAATAGGAGACGCTCTATTTACTAGGGCACCCTCTGGAGTAACTAGGAACAATGGCCACAAATTGATGGAGAGCAAATTTAGGTTGGACATCAGGAAGAACTTCTTCACAGTAAGGGTTGCCAGAATCTGGAATGGGCTTCCAAGGGAGGTGGTACTCTCCCCTACCTTGGGGATCTTCAAGAGGAGACTGGACAAGCACCTGGCTGGGGTCATCTGACCCCAG
>NW_017729024.1:123181686-123193408 GCF_001723915.1 Gavialis gangeticus
CTCTTCAGCTTTCACAAGAGAAGGCTGAGAGGTGGTCTTCTGGCTGCCTATAAATTCATCATTGGAGGGCAGCAGGGAATAGGAGACGCTCTATTTACTAGGGCACCCTCTGGAGTAACTAGGAACAATGGCCACAAATTGATGGAGAGCAAATTTAGGTTGGACATCAGGAAGAACTTCTTCACAGTAAGGGTTGCCAGAATCTGGAATGGGCTTCCAAGGGAGGTGGTACTCTCCCCTACCTTGGGGATCTTCAAGAGGAGACTGGACAAGCACCAAGCTGGGGTCATCTGACCCCAGCGCTCTTTCCTGCCCAAGGTAGGGGGTTGGACTTGATGACCTATTGAGGTCCCTTCTGACCCTAACATCTATGAATCTATATTACCAATAACCCTCTATTTTGCATCCTCCACAAATTTAATGAGCACCTATGTAATTCCTGCACCAAGATCAAAGTATTAAACAAGATTAAACAGTCTTGAGGAATGCTGTTCACAACTGCTTTCCAACTAGATAACTCCATTTTTAATATAACCCACTGTAGTCTCCCTCTTAACCTATGCATTAGTCAGTTTTAAGTATAATATTAATTCCCATTTCTCCAGTTTAGCTAAGAGCTAATAGCTGCTGCTGCCCAAGCTTACACTGATGTTACCTTCTATGTGCACAGTACCCAGAAAAATAAAAATTCCCTTTCCTTCCTCCTCACTCCCACCTCCAGTTCCAGGAGCTGAATGAGCTTGGTACATCTCTGCGTATCATTTTCCTATATCTACATACTGGGGCATTGCAATCTTGTATTATTCTTTCTATCTTCTCCTCACCTATTTTAAAAATACCTACGAATGTTTCCTCCCTTGCTGTTTTCCTTCCTAAAACAGTTTGTTGCTTCTGGATTCAGATCTTGACTCTAATCCCATGAAGTTACATTGCAGCAACAAACCATTAAAGTTCTCTTCCATAGTGTCACAGGTAAGAAGTCTTTCTGGAGACAAATGAAAACATTACCTGCTTTTTTTTTCTTATGTAAACTGTCTCCCAGGTATATCACAAGCACCTCAAATGCTGCTTGACCTCAGATATACTTGAAGACAAGTTTGCATTGGTTCATACTCCACTGATTTCTCTTTTTCCCAGCTGGTGCATTTTGTCATTCCTTATCCAAGACACCAGCTGTTAACTCTGGCTTCTGGCAATTGCTTTTGTCTTTGCACAGAAAATATCCAAATGTTTTCATATTTACATACAGTTGGATGCTTTTTTGACCATCTGGTCTCATCTCAAAAACACAAATGTTCTCAGCATTTCAGAGGCAGATAAGTGGACTGGTCTATCCCATGTCATTGAAGGAATTTTATTAATTATTATTAGCTATAGATGACATGAAAATGTGCACTACTGAAAAAATGGAACTCAAGAGCCTATCTTGTTACAATGTCAGAACAGCAGCTGAGACAGCAGCAAAAACATTTAACTAATACTGTATTGTCTTGGATACCATGTGCCCCTCACGTAAGATATGTACTTTGTTTTTTAGAAGGGCAATATGAAGAAAAATTGATTTTTGTAGTGTTATGGATGCATAGCCTAATCTTCAGCTCACTTGCCCTCTCTTTCCTGCTAGAAGTTGCAACTATAGCTCCTGCTGGAGATTACTCTCCGTGGGCAGATCTATGAATTTCTATTTGTGAAATAGAAAAAAGGAGACCAGAAGTAGCTCACAGACAGCAAAATTCCCTGAAAAAAGGTTAGCCTGGTTAGTGGAATGTCCATACCAAAAAAATAGACAGATATTAACATCTGTGGAGTGTAAAGTAATGAGCCATTAAATCAACTGACTCCCTCAGCTGCCTGAATAGAAATGCCACTGCTGCTGCCAGGCAGATGGTTTTAAACTTTGGGTGGAGAAGGAATCAAAGTGGGGTGCTTCAATTCTGGGCACAAAAATCAGCTTCTCTCATTAAGATACACGTTTCAATTTTGGAAAGCTAAATTTCTGAGGGAAAGGTATGTGTGGTGTATGAGTAAATTACAGTACTTCTTGGTTGTATCTACACGAGATGCTGACTGTGCAGTAATTAGTTGTGTATACATTTAGTACTTGTATCTAAAAGTACTTGTAGATACAAGTATGTAATGACTGTGCAGTAGCTGAAGTTACTGTGCAGTAGCATCACCAAATGGCTTTTAGGTGATGCTGACTGCTTAATAGCTCATTACCACTGCACAGTAGCATCACATCATGCTTCATGCCACATGACACTACTGCACAGTAGTAATGAGCTACCGTGTAGTCAGCATCTTGTGTAGATGCGGCCCTTGTAAATAAACCCATTTCCACCAATTTTCTGTAGTAGCTATTATAAAATATTTTTCTGATGATCTCCTACAGTCTTCCTTTCTAATTTTCATTCTCTTGCTTCTATTTAAAACCCATTTAATTTTTTCTGTTCTAAAATTTCTTGTTCAGAAAGTTTCAGTAATAATGGATGATTTTCACATAAAACAAAAATGAAGAGGCACCTTTTACGAATATTCAGTGTACTCAAAACATGATTTAATTTTTGGTGGTTTAACAAATAAGAGGCTTGTTTTAATAGCTCTATCACTAGTTCATCTGTCCTATAGACTATATGGAAAAGGCAAAGATATATTTTGACCTTAATAAAGATCCTTTGGTAGAATGTGGCATACTTTTAACTGGAATTTCATGGAAGAAGCTTGTAATAATAGGCAATGTTAGGCAGAAGTGACATGTATCCCAAATCCTAAATTTAAACCAACCTTCAGCACATAGCAATTGAAAGATAGCTCTAGGTAGATACTGACCTATTGTAACTCCTGCCACTGAAAGCAGATTAGTGTGGTCACAATAATGGGACAATTCCTATCTCCAATTCATAGCATAAATAAGTGGACAGTGTACTGGGTAGATCCTCAGAGCCTCCTCCACAGGTTGATAGTGGGACTGTTTTGTGAGTGTCCCTTCAGTACTGAACCCCCTGTTGGAAGGGAGATTGGATAGGAGAGCTATCTAGATTTATGTTCTCCCTCCCCATATCTCCCTTTCTGCAAGTCTGTCTAACCCCAAGTTTTCCTCTGTGTTAGGGGAAAGGGAGCTCTCATGGAGTTGTTTTCTCTGACATACAGGCATTCAGATACCTTTCTCAGTTTCCCTGAATCTTGCCCTTCCTTTCAGTGAAACCTCACTTCTCCTCACTGAGGGACTGCCATAACTTTCTGAGAGACTGTCATAACTTTTTAACTAAATGCAAGAGGCTTTGTCCCAGAAAGAATAAACATTAGAGACCAATGGGCAGACAGTTGCACATATTGCAGTAGTCTGCTGGTTGTTGGTTCTGAGTTTCAAAAACTTTCAACCTTTGTAATTGTTCCAGATATTTTACATATAAATCTTATTGACATCATTGTCTATACAGCAAAACAGTCAGGCAGTGTTTGAAAAACGTTGTGCACTCTGGGCAGAAAATCTAATACTCGTAAATTGTTCAACATTTCCTGCTGCAACTTGTAACTTATATGCTACCCTAAGCAGTTTGGCAATTAATTCATTTACATGGCATGTTACTCATGTAAGCAGCAAGCTATACACTGACAAATTACTATTCAGGATGTACATTTGAAATTATTATTTATGGGTCATTTTAATTATGGTTGTGGTGTAAATAAGCTTTCTCTAGCCTAAATACAACAGAGGTAGAGTTTATGATCTTTTTGTTTGAGTATAAACAAGACACTGATAAATACACCTGTGCAAGACCATAGACCTCACACCATAAATGTCTCTAGTGTGAACAGCATTAGTCAATAAAGAACTTTAAAACTGAACAAAGAAATGCTGGAGGCAGGGCCAGATTTCCAAAATGCATAGGTTTAAGTCCTACTGAAAGTCAGTAGAAGTTAGGCTCCTAAGTAAATAACAGAGATACTATTAAAAATGTCACCCATGGAAAATAATAATCTGTACTTTCAAAAATATGGTCTATTTTCCAAACAATACTCTATATTTTCAATAGTCTATACTATAAAACAACTCAAAATCAAAAGACAATTTTGCATGGCATAATACTTGGATACCCAGATGAAACATTTTAGATCGGTTTGACTTTTTGGAAAGTACCAATCTCTTCTTCCAGATGTCTCACTCAGGGAAGATCTAATCTAAAACTACTCTAATTTTGGCCAATATTAAGAAATTCCAATATGTTATTGGAAATGAAGACTGAAAAAATATGACCCTAACATTCTTGATTGAGTTTGGTCTACTCTAAAGAGAAGGGCAAATATATCTTCTGCATTTTTTGCTTAAACGCAGCACCTGTTTCTGTGCATGTTCTCAAAGGCTATGAATAAACAGTCAAAAAGCCCGAGGCTGACAAGATTCAATCTTCACAGGTTGAACAACTTTACACAAACCTGTGCACTGAACTTCTGTTGTTACAGATTTGAACCAGTTTCTGATCACTTCTACCAGTTTGTGTGCAATTTCTGTCCCTAGCCCAGAAGTTCAGTGCACATGAACTGCTTTCAACATGGCCAAAACCAGTTTAAGATAAACCTGGGTGGATGTAGTATCAGACTTAACTGATTTAGGTTAAATCAGTTTATTGAACTACTGTCCCAGATCCCCTCCAGATTCAAGTTAACTCAGTCCCCCAGCATCCCAGGATGTTTTGCACCTCCCCTGCAAAAGTGAATGTCTGTTCACTTGCTTTTCAGTTCAGTCTGCACAGCTTAGGCTAACTGCAAAGATTGAATTGATTCAGCCTCAGGCTTTTTGACTATCTGCACTTAGCCCTGTTGTGTTACAGATTTGAACCGATTTCCATTCGCTTACACTGGTTTGTGTGTAATTTCTGTCCCCAGCCAAAATCTTTCTGGACCTTCCCTTCTATCCTGATCACACATAGCAAAGAAAAATAAATCTATCAAGAATTACAACCTAAGTACTTTTTTTTCCTCTCTTGCATATTATCTCTTACTCTTCTGTGATCAGAAATGTCTATGAAACATAACAGTAAATACAATAAAGAAAGAAGTGGTATTTGCAGCTGCTCACTATGGAGGATCAGAAAATTTGCATTTTGTGCTTACACTGTTTGCATAATCATCAGCCAGTTCACCCTCACACTATCCTTTCGGAAACAGGTATTTCCCTCATGTTAAATGGGAAAATGAAAGCCCAAGCTGGTAAACTGACTTGCCTAGCATCACACAACCAATTATCAGCAGACCTAAATTCAGAATTGCCTGCTTCTCAGCTCTAAGTCCACTCCTGTGTTCCACATACCTCCCTGTACTTAGCCAAAAGGGTAAATTAGCTTTTATGGAGCTCTGTGCTGCTGCAGATAAGCTGTTTCTGATACCCAAGCTACCTTGGGTATCTCTACATGACCCTACAATATGTACATACCCTAATAGTAGGAGTCACTGAAAACAGGGTATGAAAAGAAGAAAGGAAAACAATATTTAAAGGGGTAGTGGAAACAATATTTTGGTTCCCCTTCTTTTACATTTTAGACATTCTTGGAATACAGCTTTAATGCTGATTCACAGGACAGAGGGCCACCAATGACTCAGTCATAATTTCGTTCATCTCCCTGGGTGTGTCTACATGTGCACATTTACTGTGCAGTAACCAAAATTACTGTGCAGTAAATATGGTGACTTATGCCAATGTGAGCATAAATTTGATACCTGCATCATGCATCGTGCATCACCATATCTAGACTCCTGGCGACCTTGGGCCAGCTTTTAGTATCAGTCCCCCTTTGTCAGAGATAATGATAATGATCGTAATTATTTTCACCTTTTTGGGGCCCCCTTTCTGTCTGGGCCATGGGCAGCCGTCCAGTTCACCCATGCCTGTGTCTGGCCCTGTGCATGTGTAGACACGTTACTGCACAGTAACCCCCGGGTTCCTGACAGGCCACCTCTCCTGGCTTCAATTTCGGACTAATGCTGACCTAATCCCACTTACTGCATAGTAATTTACTACGCAGTAAATTTAAGCTGGCATAAATACATGTGTAGACATGCCCCCAGAATATTTTCAGACAAGTAATGATGAGGTCTAATTGTATACAGTCACTAAGAGCTGAAGAATTCATAGCCCCGTGTCACTTTTTTATGTCAACAGTTGCAACAAAAGCTTTCTCAACAGTCAGGTAAGCTGGAATCTAACCAAATGTAAGCAATTGCTGCACCTTAAAATAACTCCCCTTCAACATCCTTCCTTAATTATCATGGACAACATTGTTATCCTGCCCATCACTCAGGTCTGATTCTGATAAGGAAGATTGTGGGTATGCCTTTAACTGGCACCTCACTCTTAGATTTTCGCACCCAAATTATGTCTCTGTCTGCAAGAGTTGCTAAGATACAGATTTCCTATCCATGCACAGAGCTAAAGTTCTCATCCAGGATGCCATCATTTTGCAATATAATTACTCTAACATTCTTTTCTTTGACCTTGCCAAATGCAATCTTGCCCCCTTCCAAGCCACCCAGAATGCTGCTGCAAAGTTCATACTCCTAGCCTGCCACCCCTCTTCATCCCTCCACTGGCTTGCTGCTCATCATATTTTCAAGGCTTATCAGAATCTGTCCCCAAACTACCTGTCTTCTCTCATTCATGATTAGTTTGCCAGCTCCTGCCCCTGATCCACCCATGAGGTCATTCTCCACTGACCACTTATTTTCAAACACCTTTGTGCTGCTCCTTATGCTTGAGAGGAACTCCCTGTAGATACCTGCAAAGCTACTTCATTATCCTCTAAATTTCTCCTTAAAATTCTCTTTTTCCATCATAACTATAAGAACCTCAACCCATGATTAGATCTAGGATTTTGAAAATGAGGGTGCAGATGGTATTGTGCCTCATCACATATAATACAACATATATTTTTCTTCAGTTACAAATAATTTAGAAGCTTTACTTATAAATTACAGGCCTAGGGCTGTATTATTCAGTTTAAGGTTGAAGCAAAAACAAATACAACTTCATTGGAATGAGTTAAAAAACAATCTGTGGGACTGTGAAATAGGAGCTTCATTGCCAGGAGCAGCTAACATACAGTAAAATGGCAGAGTGAAGGATTACACGATTGGTGGAACATCAGCACCATTAAAAACAAGGGGGTAATTAACACCTGTGGAAGGAAACGTTTAGAAGGGTTCAGGTAGATTATAATAAGCCCTGAAATCAATTCATTCCCTCAGCACTGCCTGACTAGAAATGCTGCTACCGCTGCTAGGCAATTTGTTTTAAACTTTGGGTTGACCAGGAATCAAAGAGGGGTGCAAGTGCACTAGTGCACTCACCCTAGATCTGCCCCTGCCTCAACTACAATTAGACTGCTGTTCTGCCTTGAATTCTCTTAATTACAATCACCAAGATTGCCTGATTGTCTGTATGTGCTCCTTTGTGTGTACCTGTCTGTTGTCTCACATCTTATGTCTAAATTGCAGATTTGGGGCAGTGACCAACTTTTTTTCTATTTTTGGATTGTGCCAGGAAAAATCGGTTTATGATAAACTCTCTTAGGTTCTACATTAGTGAAAATAATGAATCATAATATTCAAATTATCACAGACCTACTAGCATTCTGACATTGTACGCCCTTCACTTTGTGGGCTATTCATTTCTTTGTGGTTTGTAACCTGAATCCCTTTTTGTTCTAGTGGATTTTATTGAAGGTGAGATGTTGAATCTTAGATAGTCAAATACGATCATATTTATCATTGTTGGATTAAACTGAATACAAAGACAGATGGCTTCTGATCAGCTACATTTCTTTTTTTTTTTTCCTTTTCTGTCTCTGTGACATGGGAGTCCATTATAACGGCATGGCAGCATGCAAGGCATCTGGTCCTGTGAGTTTAAAAACTGCAGGGCCAAATTCATAAGTCCTTTCTCAGTTCTTACACATCCCTTATTTAGGTGTTATTCCTATTGAGTCAACTTTTACTTCAATAAGAACAAAAGAAAAACTGAGGCCTGGGTTGCTGTGACCCTATGAGGTGAATAGTGGGGATGTGTGCTAAAGGCAGGTAACATCTATACAGTTGTCTTTGTGAATTTTTATTCCAAATTGAAACACTGGGGATAGGAGAAAGCACAGGTTACCCCTGAAGAATGGACCCAAAGTCCATTCTTCAGGGGTAAACAGCATAGACGTTCACAGCTATCTGTAGTTTGAACTAGTCCCTCTGCATTAGTTCTGACACCCAGTGCCACCTCTTTAAATGATTTTCCTGGCAGTATGTGTCTGGGACCATAGGTGACTGGTAGGGGGTGCACAGGAGTGCATGTGCCCCCCCAACGGGGCCAGTACCCCCTGATGGCTGACACTGATGCTGTCTGTAGTGTTGGTGCCCCTCCAACAGAGCCACCACCCTCAGCGGCTTCTGCAGGTGCCCCCCCCCCAGATTCAGGAGGCAACAATCACTCGTGTCTGGGACCATTCTCTACTTAGTAGGGGACCACACTGTGAATAGAAAGGGTGTAGACACCTAATACAACCCTGTGGTTGTGTTTGCTTTCCATCTGGGTTGCAAGGGTAAATGAAGCATGACCTCCCATACCTCTGGCTGCTGTCTCATGAATTTCTCTGCAAATTTCCTCACTCAGAGTTGGCTGAGAAGGAACATGTATCTATGGAAGTAGGTCAATGCTATCTATACACTCACAGGTGCAAGGTTTTTGACATAGACTTCTATGACATTCTCATAGGAAATACAGATAAGGGAAGTACTGTAACTTGGACACATAACTGGTTGGGCCATCTTGCTCAATGAGACATCAATGACTCAGTGTCCAGTTGTGAGGAGCTATCAAGCGAGGTTCTCCAAGGGTCTGACTCAGTTCTGGTATTGTTCAACATCTTCATTGGTGATTTGGATTATAAGATTGAATGCAAGCTTAGCAAATTTGGAGATGACACCAAATTTGGTGGAGTTACAGACATTCTTGTGGGCAGTGATAGGATCCAGAATGACTTGGAGAGCCTGAGAAATGATCTGAAATCAATCAAATGAGATTCAACATGGACAAATGTGCTCCTGTTGCAAAAAAGGCCAACAGTGTACTGGGTTGTATTAACAGGGGTCTCACTTGCAAATTAAGAGAAGTGATTCTTCCACTCATTTCAGAACTGGCAAAGCCTCACCTGGAGTATTGTGTCCAGTTTTGGGCCCCACACTTCAAGAAGGATATAGACAGCTTGGAAAGAGTCCAGCACAGAGCAACAAAAATGATTAAGTGCTTGAGAGACAAGACTTATGAGGAACAGCTGAAAAAACTAGGGTTATTTAGTCTGGAAAAGAGAAGACTTGTGGGAGTATTTGATAACTGTCTTCAAATATGTGAAGGGTGATTACAGAGAAGATACAAATAAGATCTTCTCCATGGCTACTAGGAACAATGGTCTCATGCTTCAACAGTGGAAATTGTGGTATCTCCATCCTTGGAAATTTTCAAAAGCAGCTTAGACACTTGGCTGGGATGGTTTAGTCAGGGATGATCCTGCCTTGAGGAGGGGGCTGTACTAGATGTACTAGGGGGATGCGCTAGATGCCCTTGCAACATCTCTTCCAGCCCTTTTTTCCTATGTTCCTTTGATCCTATCTACTTCATGGGAGAGGTGAAATCATTCATCAGGGAAAGAAATGAGTAGGTTGACCATATTTCTTGAGCATCAAAATAAAACACTCTACTTATACTTACACCCTGCTCTCTAACATACTGAGCTGTCTCTAAGCTCCTGTCTCAGCTGAATGTGCTAGAGAGCAGGTATAGGCTTGAATGTGTGTGTGTATATGCATGAGCATGCATACACATGTGTGAAATAGTCCCATTTTAAACATCTCTTTGTCCCAGCAACAATGGCATGTATACTCACACAACAACTGAAACCCAAGCAAAAGGTGTAGAATTTGTCCCATCCTCTAGATACTTTTTTCCCTTTTGAAAACCATTTTGATTGATTTAGAGCTTCAAAAAGGACTTTGATGAACAGCAATACAAACTAGTGTCTTCTGCTGATGCCCAGAGCAGATATGGGTAGGGCATCAGCCTATATGGCAGTGACTCTGCTTGAGACTTGTCACTGAGGCAAGGGACAGATATTCAAAAAGCCTGAGCCTGAATTGATTCAATCTTTGCAGGTTAGTCTAACCTGGCTAGGCTAAATCAGTTTTGTAACCAGACAAACATCCCAGAAATGCAGGCACATGCCTGCAGTGGCTCAGGCTAGAAGCTAGAGGGTGCTAGAGCAGCCCTCCCTTTCTTCCACAGAGCTGAACTGAGGGGGGCATGGCCAGGCCCCAGCAGGACACTGTGATTAGGGAGGGGTTCCCCCTCCTGAACAGCCCAGCAAGGAATGTTTATCACCCCTAATTCAGTGTTTATCACCCCTTTAAGAAAGCAGAGAGACATTACCAGCTATGTGTTGATTCTGCCTTTGTTCCGTGTGCCACAGCTTGGAGGTAGCCAGCATGTGGTCTGCTAGCTAATACTGAGAGGTGTCTGTGAGAGACAGGTGAATGCGTGCTCAGCAGGTGAGGAGGGGAGCAGAATCCAGGCAGATGCCTGCAGAGACTACTGGAGCTGCAGCCAGGGAGTAGAGGGGAGGGTCCAGCCCTGCTGTGGAGCACAGAGCCCCACCCAGCCCAGAGAGCATGCTGGGATGCTGGGGGAGTCTTGTTTAATTTAAACCAGCAAGGGGTCTGGGACAGACTTTGAATAAAACAGTTTGAGCCAAATCAGTTAAGTCTGATACTACATTCTACCAGGTTTATATCAAACTGGTTTCAGCCATTTTCAAACCGGTTTATGTGCATTGAACGTCTGTTCTGTTACAGATTTAAACCTGTTTCTGATCACTTAAACAGGTTTATGTGTAATGTGTGTCCCTAGCTTGAGGGAGTAGTTTCACCTCTCTTGGATTCAGCGGCCTTCCAGCTGAGATGGCCAGGGATGGGGCCAGTGTCTCAGAGGAGTCATACTGAGATTTCTCACTTGTGTCATGTAAACCATTACAAGGGTAATCATTTGTGTAACTGCCAATCTGGACTGGATGTAAATTTTGATCATGCTATCAGTCCCTCTTTAAGTAGAGAGGTAGTTTGGCATGCTAGTCTGAAGTTAGGCAGAAGGCAAGGCAGGGGAGTACCTTATAGCCCAATTCTATAAAGTACCACTCTGCTCTTCCTTCTTTCCAACCATAATAAACCTTAACACACCTTTTTGTATATCTTAATCCTGTGACCAGTCCTGAAGCAACTGAGCAGGTGTTACTTAATGCCAAGCCTACATAAAAGGAAGGAAAGTTTATCCTGTCAGATGCCCTTCACATTAATCATCCTCAAATGCCGTACTGATCAGACGTATCTTTCACTGTTAACAAGCTGATGCATGTAGGCTTGTTTGGCTGTAGTTGGTTGTGAGTGTGCAAAATGAAAGTGCTAGTGTCTCATGGTACAATGCTTTGTGTTTAATATCTCTCCTTTGTGAGGGTGTTGAAAGGTTCCCCTTCCCTTGTAACACTGCCCGCATTGTTCCTCCTTCAGAACATTCTGCATCTGTCAACCTTGAGAAATTATTTTATTCCTTCCCCCATGCTGTGGTCACCTGTAACAGAGAATGGCAAACAATAATCTAAGTTACAGTGCATTCCCCTCCCCTACCTCCCCCCCCCCC
>NW_017729024.1:123193543-123212060 GCF_001723915.1 Gavialis gangeticus
CCCCCCCCCCCCCCGAATAACTTGTCATAGTCATGAGAAGCTCCTTTATTTAAAAAAAAAATAACTGTGACCACAAAACTGTGACTAATATTGGAATTTAGCAAGAAGTCAGCTCTGGTTTCATGAGGCAGCATTGCAAGTTTGGGAACATTTTGCCACTAAAGTGCTTGATGAATGACTCCAGGAAGGATAAGTTAGTTTTTCTTATTTCATCTTCTTTTTCAGTGCTCGTTTTGCACAGATGATAATGAGGAGTGTCAGGCCGGCATGTAGCAAACTGTTTCCCCTCTTTTGACAGAGCTAAGCTATCATTGTGTCAGCCCTGACACTGAGAACCTGCTGGACTTCTGCTATAATTAGATTTAGAGAGAGCAGAGCAAAAAAAAAAAATTATAAATCACTTTACTGCCTTTGAGAACTGAGCTGATTGGGGTGTCTCACAGGTGCGCATGAGACATTTCTCCCCCTTCGTTTTCATTCATTCTTCTTTTGGCCTGAGGCCTACACAACTTTTTTTTAAACCTAAGACTGGAGTTAAAAAGGGAAATAAACATCTGACACATAGGGCCATGGTATCCAGCCCATGGATCCAGAAATCTGGCAGCAGAGGAGAGGTGGCACTGCTCCCCCACTACTGCAAGTGGAATCCTGCCACTGCTCCCCTGCAGCCAAATTTCCAGACCTGTAGGAGGCCCCACAGGCCAGATGATATAGTTCTGTGGACCGGATCTGGTCCATGGTATACAAAAATGGCATGAAGACACTAAAAGGGCTAGCTCCTTCTGGGTAATAACTTAGGGCATGCCTAGTACCTTTGATGATCATGATCTTAGGGTATGTCTATACTGCCATTGGGCCATGCCCAGGATCACAGATGTAAAGCATGTCCCATCTATTCATTTCCCCTCCACACATGCCAGATCTTGGATATGGGTCAATACAGTCATTTTACTGGTGTTGAGCCTGAAAGAGAACAGGGCATGTACCAGTAGCATAACTAGAGTGGAGGAGGTGTGTGAGAGAAAAGGAAATGCACTGGGGCAACAGCAGAGTGCCCATGGTGGGGAGTGCTGGCAAAAATAGCAACTGCTGCAGCTACTGTCTGGCCACACCACCGCTGCCGGCAGCTGTCCCTGTTCTGCTCACTGCCACTACCCAGGGCACAGAGCTGCCCTCTCATGCCCCTTCTCAGCCCAGCTCTAACAAGGCTACATTACTACATTTTGAGGAATTGGCAAGTGCAGAGCAAGAGCCAGTGGGCAGGATGTGCTTCCTGGGGCTGAACCAGGGCAGAAGACTTGATATGGGGCCACAAACCTCAAACCTAATGCCAGTTAATTTTGACAGGTGGCACAAGTATGAGATACTACCCAATGTACAGCAATCTGAATCTGGCCCTTGTATTAAACCATTGGGAAACCTTGTTTAAGCTTTAGGACTAAAAACTAGGTACCCAAGTCCATTCCAGGCTTCCAAATAAATGACCTGGTTTACACAGCCTCAACAGCTTCCATTATGCTGCCACTAGTCCTATCCCTACTGAAACTGCATAAAACCCTTGTCCATTGGTAGTCCTATTATTATCCACCTTTGAAAGCTGTGGCCTTTGCCTCCTCATCTATAAAATGGAGGTAAAAATACATCCTTACCTTATTCTTAGAGAGGTGTCAGAGATTCAGTGGCTGATATGTGAAAACCATTGTGCCATCCTCAGACAAAAGATGCTCTGAGTGCAAAATATTCTTTTTACAGTTTTTAGTCTTTGCTATGCCAAGGCTTACAAGTGAAACAAGTCTGAGATAGGACCAAAACTGCAAAGTACAGGACACTGCCAAGCTGGTGTGTTCTAATGAATGCATTGGAAACAGAAGTAGCCAATAATGTGTCTTAGATTCTGCACTTCTTATTTCCATTCAGTCAGAAGTTGTGACACCTCTTCAGGCCCCAATATGCATGAGAGGCCCAGTTTTGCTCTGACATTTCCTCCTGTTTTCATATGGTCTAAGTGAAAATATTTTTAAAAATTGTTCTCTTACATAGTTAAACCAGGGTCTAATCATATTTTCTTTATATTTCTGAAAAAGTGACCTCTCAATATTGTGGAGATCATAGAATCATAGGAAAGTAGCCTGGAAGGGACCTCACAAGGTCATCTAGCCAACCCCTGGTTCAAGGCACAATTGTGCCTCACCAAACCATTCCAGTCCCAGTGGAGACTAATTTTATACTAAATTTCATAGCTGAAATGGATTTCCCCAAATGGCAAAGATGCCTTGTTTAGCAGTTACATAGGGGGAAAACACAGTATAAAGCTTGCACCTTGTAAAACTATTTGAAACCCACAGGGGGTTATTCAAATGTAGTTTATGCAATAAACATTGCACATGCTATGTGCAGAAGGTGGCTTTCAACTATATTTGCAAAGAAGACATCCCTGTCCTCTTCTCCAGGCATTAGGAATCAATTTTCCTTTCATATTGTCCTCTTCAAAGTGATCAGAGGATTGTGCTCCCTTCTTTCTCTTTTTTGGGGGCTGGTTAGCTCCATCACTCATCTCTACCACACAAAAAAGAAGAGTTTGCAGTTCTTGGCAAACCACATTTCATTCAGTCTTTTTCTCCTTTTTTAATTCCAGTTGTTTCATTTTCTATTTAGTCTCCAGGAAAGGTAAATGAGAAATTACATTGCTTGTAGATGTGTTGATCCCCTGGAATCTGTGTTGAAGGAATCAAACTACCCTGGGAGATCAGCTTTCCTCTCTTTCAAAGCATGTGCTCCCTAATCTTGTTAATGTTGACAGATGTGCCCTTTCATGAGGCCCTATGTCCACACCTCAGTTCCTAATCATGAAAGAGGATCTTGTACCAGAATTCACCAAATTAACACTTACTTCATCTGGTTTATAATTCCCATGTTGAATTTGCTGAAGTTGTGGTTTCAGTGTTAACATGAAATAGAAAATATTCAGGCTACACTGAGCCTCAAAATGCATGTAACAGAAGGTGAGACGGATTGTTTCACCACACCCACTATTCTCATGACCTGTTATTGAAATATAGCACCCGCAGTGTGCTAGACGCTGTACACACATGGGAAAAGACACGGTCCCTGGTTAGGCAGATAGCATCTTGTTGCCTCTCAGCTAGTGGTGATCAATCTTAGGCCTTGCAGCAGATCAGTTTCCACTGCTGGAGAGCACTTGATGTGCTGGACTCAGGCCCAGTGTAATTTGTTTATATGCACAGTGTACATGTTCTTACTTAAATAGTGCTCATGAGACCTGTTATAATTTAATCACATTAAACTCATTTGTGCACAGGCAACTCTGGGAACCTCCACCTCAGGCACGCTGAGCCTGTATTCCAGAATTAATTTTCTCTTTCTTTTGTATTTTAAAGAGAGGTGATTGAAATAGTGCAAAGAATTAACAGCATATTCTCCAGAGATGGATTTAAATTTTGGTTTCCTTTTATTCCTCACTCTATTAGAGTTAATGCTGACTGCCCCTTTTTTACCCGGGGCCTTTAAAAAAATTAAGATGTTTTCTCCAGTTGTAATAGAAAAATAATATTGTGATAAAACATCTTTAAAGCTTCTTTGTTTTATATCTTGACTATCTAGAACAACTTACCAGGCACCACATAATTGAAACTCTATAGTCACTCAGCCACCAGCCCTGGTTTGATACATTAGATTGCATTCTATTGCATGGCATTTTGTGACAAAATAGATGCTGTCCACCTCAACATGTAATGGGAAAGGACTATGAAAGACTCAGAAGTGTTGAGATATCTTGGTGATGGTTATGTGGTGCCATACCATGGCAAAGCAAGGCCTTATTGTACATGGGTACAAAGGATATCTGTAATTAAATGTAACAAAGGAAAATACCTATTTGGATCATCTACCTTCATCTTCATGCCTAAACGGCATCAGTAGGAATGGGAGTTGCATGTATAAGTGCAGGGTCCCACAACAGTTTAAAGGCCAGCAAGGTCATTAAGTTGTTGGCCCATGTCATAGTCTTTTGACTTTGGAACATATCCAAATCTAAGAAGAATCAAGCACATTGGAATGAGCACAATAAATGATGAATGAATAAGTACAGCATGCATCATTGACTCTGATTTTAATCTTATGCTCTTTTTACACAGCTTTGCCAACATAGACATTAGTGGAGTTCTGCTTGATTCTCTCTGATAAGAGAGTTCAGAAGCAGGACCAATCCTTAGAAAACTGTGGGCTTTATCCACAGCTGAAAATTAATGGAAAGACTCACTTCTTTCAGTTGGTTTGCATTAGGACTTTCAAGAACAAAACTGTGCATTCTGGCCATTAAGCCTTGGATACTTTATGTGACAGTAACAGTTATCCTACAATAAACACTTACTGTTGTGTTTTAAATAAGTCATAACTTCAGGACATGTGATAACTGGAACTAAGCACTTCATTAAGTATATTTGCATCAGCAGATATGGGCTTGTGCAACATTCTCATGCAAAAATTTAAGGGGTACCATAAAAGATTTCTCATTGTCATATATTTATAATGATACGGGTAAGACGTGGTTTCTTTTCAGGACTGCATGACTCGTGAAACAGTGGCTTAGTAAGTGCCTGCATTTTGCAGTTGAATAAAAAGTCTGTTTCACTGCATGAAATTCTTGTTAAAATAACTACATGTATTTTTAAGCTCTAAAACAATGATATCTGTGGGCACATCTACATGAGACATTACTGTGCAGTGGTTACTGGGTATTTATTTAGTGCTTGTATAATCTAGTACTGAATAAATGTAAAGTAACTAGAGTTACTGTGCAGTAACACCAGTGAACACCTTTTTAGTGATGCTACTGTGCAGTTGCCTAATAATACTGCTCAGTAGTGTATTAGCACTGCTTGTGCTGTGACATGCTGCTACACAGTATTATTTGGTGAGGCTGTGCAAAGCTTCAGTCCCTGATTCGATTCAGCAGAAATTCGGCCCAATTCAGTGGCTGAATCGCTGAATCTTAATCGAATCAAAGGACCCTTTAATCTCTCTGAATAGAATCAGAACCCTCTGAATTGATTCTGGGAGATTCAGAAAGATTCGGTGATTCAGACATAGACAGCTTTAAATGTTTTTTCACATACCTCTAGGTAGCAGGGGCTTGTGAGTGCTGCAATGCTGGGGTGCATGGAGTGTCCCACAGAAGTGCAGGGTGCTCCTCAGCATGCTGAGCAGCAGACCCGGAAGTGGACCAGAAGCACTTCCGGTCCACTTCCAGGTCTGCCAGGGAACACGTGTCTCCCCGCCCCGGCTTGGTGACTGGTGCCTCCTGGGTCTAGTGGGGGGCGGGGGGCACGTGAAGTACTTCCGGTCCACTTCTGGGCTCACCGCCGAACATGCAGGCCCCCCCACCCCCGCACTCCTGTGGGATGCTCCATGTGCCCCAGCATCACAGCAATCACGAGCCGCGCCTGCTACCTCAAGGTATAAAGAAAAAACTTTTAAAGCTGTGTCTATATCTGAATCACTGATTCTCTAAATCAGCATCGAATCTTCAGATTTGGATTCAGCTGAATCGAATCAGGGACAGTGATCTGAATCAATTAATCTAATCACTGTCCCTGATTCGGGCCGAATCTGAATTAGATAGGCACATTTTGCACACCCCTATTATTCAGCTACTGTGCAGTTAGCATCTTATGTAGATACACCCTGTGACTGGCACTTAGTGTAATGCACAACAGCACATTAATGAAGTGCCACATAGCACCCACAAAGCAATGGAGCACCCCTGATTAAGGCAGCTGATACCATGGTGGCATACAAGTAATTAGTATTAAAAGTAGATAGCCAAGAATGATGTTGCTGTACAGGACAATTCCCAATTTGGAGGAGAAAGCAGTTACTGGTATTAATTCATTTCTGCCATCACCCAAAATAGTGCAAATTCATGTTGTATTTTCGATGCAAAGTGTTCAAGACAATGCCATAATCTAATTTTTCTTCAAAATATACCACAGCTGTCTTATTGACAGCAGTTCCCTACTGATTTTACACATGGAAGGGATAGGGCCTTGGAATTGCAGTATTGATCATAAGACAAATCTTCTGTTGAGTTGATCCACAAAATTCTAGCCCCACTGCAGAATTGAGGCCACACCCTCAGTGCTTTTTTAGGCACTTGGCAGATGCTCAGTTAATAGTGTGATGGGATCTAACCTGTGATCCCAACCATGGCACCTACTGTTGTGCTACATATGCATTGCAGGAGGCACAGTTGTGGGATCAGGGATCAGATCTCAATGGCACCAAGTTGCTGGTGCAGGGGGAGCCTGGGATCATGAACCCAGCCTCCCCTCGCTCAATAGGCAGCAAGCCAGTGTGCCTGGCTCAGAGCACGACTCGGCTGAACAGCACTCTCAGCCTCAAGAGCACACCAGAGACTTGAAGGGGTCTGCGTGCTCCTGAGACTTGGAGCATCAATTAGCTGATCAGTGCTGGCCACACACTCAATGTATTGTGTAATAACTTTATTGTTTTTTCCCTGTTTTATCGTGCCATTAATTGCATAAACATGTGGCTGGGTTATTACTTCAGGCGTGACTAACTGGTTAATCACGCCTTAAGTGTAAAGTCTGCCAGGGCCTTAGCTAAATGTTGATGCCCTTCATTCAGTGACTTATTCCTCCCTTCCACCAGTTCACATAAACCCATCTCCATCACTGCTCTTCTTGCTAATCTCTTTGTAAGCCTGGTTGATTATTTATTTCAGTTACAGAAATAATTCAGATGCGACTAATGTGATTTTTTCTACTTATTTTTCGACATGCCATGAAATCTGATTTCATCTCCACCATAACCAGCTGATCTAATTTGTTCTTTATCTCCATGATTTGTACAAATGTTTAATTATAGCATGATAGGGTTAGCTTCCCCAAAATAGCTAACAGGTGCACAATTATGTACATGCATATTTGTCCCATTCAGGTAATTTCACACCCAACATATAAATGCAGCAGTTTATTTTTCATTTTGGCAAGTGAATGCCTGAAAATTACCCAAAGGAGGAATGTATCAGACTGAAAATCAACCTTCAGTCACAACATTTCTCAGTGACACCAAGATAATGTCTGTATCACATCAGAAAGCATCAGGTGACTTCATGAATTGAACATTCCAGCAAACTTATTTTGAAAAGAGATGTTGTTACATGTAATTACAAGCATGTTAAAAAGCATAAGAGGCCACGTTATATTGCTGATGACTAGCTTTCCTGAAAAGTACAGTGAATTAGCCAGACATCCAGCATAGTATGTTAGGCCTTCGTGCAGTTGTACAATGGGTATATATATTTTTAAAGATCAGTAATAAAATGATGTCAAAAAGCTATTTTTTGGCTAATGTGAATATTAGAAGCTTTTAGTTTAGATGTGTATCTTGAATTTAATAAAATCAGCCCCTTAGTTTAAAAAGTATTCCCAGCTAAGTAACAAATCCAAAAACTTTTTTAATAGACAGAACTTCCCTTGACAATTTGTCTACAGATGAGTACAAGATTGGCTAGTGTACTTTTGAATACCAAAGAACAGGAACAATTTAGCTGATGCATTGGGAACACTGTCCTGTAGCTACTGGAACGGCAGTAGTTTTAAGCCTATATTTTCTTTCCCTTTTCCTATTTCATAATCTGTAGTGGATCTTCCAAGTGATCTTTCCTCCTCTCCTGAAAACCAGCTGGCACATGTGTCATTTAATGTTAAACTCTACATTAAACAGTTAACCTGTGTAAATCTCCTTCCTAATATATACAGACCTTCAGGAACCAGGATTTCACTCAGAGTCTTTCAAATATTTTTTCTTAGGGCCTTGTTACAGAGTAATTTTGGGTGGCTCTTGAAGCTCTTAACACCTGGATTGTCCACACATTAACACCTGAAACTAGTTTTAAGCACTCATTAGGTGGCTCAGAGTTACGCCACTTCAGGGCAGGACATGAGTGACTGGTGCCTCCTGAATCTAGGGATGCACCCACAAAAGCCACCAATGGGGGTGGCCCTGCCAGGGGGGGCACCAGCTCTACTGACAGTATCAGTGTCGGCCATCGGGGGGCACCGGCCCCATCAGAGAGGCATGTGCATCCCTGTGCATCCTCTACAAGTCGCCTATGGGGCAGGATTATCTCTGATCCATGTTACTCAGCTCTTGTTATGCTAAAGCAGTGGTGTCCAACTGTTTTTGCCCAGTGGGCTGGTGTACCAAACCCTACAACCCCAGGAACTGGCACAGGGGGCCATCAAAGGAACTGGCACAGGGAGCCATCAAAGGAAGTACATCACAGTACATTACATTGGATTGGCAGTGCCCAGTCTGTCCACAGGTCATATCCAGATGGTGCCTCCAATTCTGTGCAGGCACCACAGCAGGCACCATCTGGCCATGCAGAAGCAGTGGAGGGGAGGGCAGGGGAGCAGGTTGGCTCCAATGTACCCCTGCAGGGGAAAGAAGCTTTACCTGGCCCCATGGAGAGGTAAGGGGGTGTGGCCCAGACCTGAGAGAAGGGACATGGTCTGGCCCCAACCTAGCCCTGCTATAGCTGAGCACCCCTGTGCTAAGGTGTAGCCAGTGGCATACCATGGGTTTCCGGTGCCTGAGGGCCCCCCCGTCCATGGCTGATCACCACCCCCACCAGGGATGGCACCCGGGGGCATGCCCCCCACCATCGGTACACCACTGGGTGTAGCTACTCTAGGCAGTGACATACTGTGGGTCTCCAGCACCTGGAGGCCAATGCTTGCATTTGGACCCCCCACCCCTTCTCATGGCCATACTTAATCATGTTGTGCAATAAGAACTCTGAAGGGCCTGGCCAGTGCCCCACCAGCCCAGCACCCAGGGGCCGTGGCCCCCTTCCCCTTCCCCTCCTCCCCCATCGGTCTGCCACTGCCTCTACCTTCCTGTAGGCAACCACCCTACCTTTCTGTAAACACTCACAAATCCTCCATTCCTCTGTTAGTCTGGATTGGGCCCCACTGCCCCCCCTCCCCACAGCACCCCAGGTCCCCACTCATTGTCCTTGCCCCCCACTGCCTACTTGTGGCTGCCCGCACTGTCTGTCCCAGGGAAGAAGGCAGGGACAAGTTAACCTGCCCGGCTGCTGCCACCACTGCTGCTCTCTGGCTCAGGTCAGAGAAAAGCAGTGGTCTGGCAGTGGTGGGAGTCAGGCAGGCAAATTTATTCTTCCCTGCCTGCTCCCATAGGACAGACAGCATGGGCAGCCAAAAGTAAGCAGGTGGAGCTGGGGTATCCTTGAGGGACAGAGGGGAACTGGGGGAGGCCATGGGGCAAGGGGAAGCCCAGAATTGGAGGGGGAAAATTGTTACTTTTCAGTCCTCTAGGCCCCTGCTGACTGAACATGTGACTGCTCCAAACTCGAGCAGTAATTGAGGGCTAGGTCTGAAACTCTGGGATGGGTATACTGCAAAAGGAACTTCTCATCTTGTTTCCAGCACAGCCAATGGGAATTTAGCTATTGATTTAATTGGAAGAGGAATTAGGCCCATACAAAGGAAGATGAAAATAGGAGATAAAGTATACAAGATGGGAACAGATTGTTATAATGAGCAGAGAAGATTAGGGGACGAGCCATTGATATGAATGTGTGTGTTGGATTTTATACTTTTTATAAAATCAACAGTTCATGTACATATTCAATTTATAATGTCTAATAAATACCTGTCAAACAAACCTTATTCCTGAGCTTAGTAAGGATCAAGTAAAAAAGATATATAGAGAGCACAAGCTTTCAAGTAAGTTATTCTATAAGGTGCATAGCTACTCTGCCTTTTGCCTGACTTCAGACTAACACAGTTCTTAATAAAGATCAAACAGGGGTCAATATATTATCAAAGCTTCCTATGGCTGCTTTTCAATGGTCTTTTCCCTGTTTTTGTTGTGGAGTAATTGACAGTATTAGACAGGGCAGGATGACAAAAGATATGCTGTTTGATCAGTATTTTCTTGCTAGTGAAACCTTTTCAAAACAATGATGCTATTCCATGTTGTCTGGAAGAAAATTGCAGAATTTTCACTCATTTGATCACACAGATCTCACGTTGCCAGGCACTTCCATTAATGCCAACCCAACATTCATTGTAGAAGGGAGAACTGAGGTGCCACGAGCACTTTACAGGATTCAGTTCTTGAAAAGAACCTAACAGCCCTTCAAGATGAATTTTCAACATGGAATGGAAGACACTGTGAAGCAGCTAGAAAGTTACTCCTCAGAAGCAGTAAAGATTCCTCTGGATGTAAAAATCTACATGTGCAAAAGATCTGGGAGCAGTTTACTATTGAGTAAACTACTCAAGAGAAAATGCTCCTGCGCATCATGTGTCTACACATAGGGGGACCCACAAGCTGATTTGCTGTTTCTACCAGTAGACTGTTCCCACTCCCTGTGGCCCTGCAACTGACCCCTGCAGCAGCCAAGGGGAGCCCTAGGCCCCCCTGGCATGCTAGCCCAGGGGCCAGGAGACAGTTGTCTTCTGGCAGGGAGCTGGGACATTGCTCCCTGCCCCCAGGAGCTGCCCACTGCTGCAGCAGGCTCTGCAACTGGAGCCCAGGCGGGGATAATGTCCCCCTGCCCTGGCAGCAGGGAGCTCCCAGCCCCTGCTCCACAATCATGGGGCCAGGGCTGGGAGATTTTTGCAACTGTGGAAATGGTTGTGGGAGATAAGGATCTCCCAACCCCTGCCCCACAATCGGGGAGAGGAGGCTGGGAGCTCCCAGCTGCTGGAACAAGGGAGCATTGCTCCATGCCCCCAGGAACTACCTGCTCCCAGGACAGGCTCCACCTCTGAAGCCCACGCAAGGACAATCTCCCTCCCTCTGTTGCTCAGGAGCACATTTGTGCTACTGCATGTTACTAATCATGAGTAAATTTGCTAGTTGCATTTGCAGGTAGCAAACTTACTCACAATTAGAGTCAATTACTGCACAGTAAGCAGCTGCAGAGTAAGCAGCTGCACAGTAAGCAGGTGCTTACTGCGCAGAAATTAACTCTACTGTGCAGCAAAGTGTCTCATGTAAACACACCCTGAGAGGTACAAATTTGGTATCTCTGTGCCATCCTTTGTTCTATATTGCATGTGGGCCCTGAGTCTACTGTACGTTGTATTGGGGACCACTGTGCAGTTGCTGGCACTTGAAATCACATTACACCTTGTCTCGTGCCCTGTGTCTGAGCACAAGGAGCTAGGCTAAGGATTGAGCCCTCAACATTATTCATCTAAGTTCTGGCTGTTCTGGTTATATTGAAGTCCTAGATCTCTTATGTAAGGATGTCTTGCATGAGTTTCATTTAAAGATAACTGGTCATAAAAGCACAAATGCTGTCTTCTCACAAGGTAGGAGGAGAGTGTAGGGATTCATACCTTTAAAGGTTCTTTCATGAGCCAATTAGAATGGATTGCCGTGGTTCATATTATACAGTGCTTATCTGTTAGCATTCTTAAACTGAATGTAACAGTCTTCTGCCAAGCTCCTTAGCCCTGAGAAATTGCTGAATAGCATGTGATACCAGAAATAAAGGGAACTAAGAAGATATGGGAAGTGAAGGAATAGAGCAAAACTGAAACTCTCCAGAAAAGTGGAGGACAACTGGTGAAGCTTTAAACAGCCTGTCACCTTTTAAAGGGTGCCCACAAAAAGTAAAAGCAGTCAGAACATAACCTTATTTCTGATAACAGTTGCTTCTGGAGCAGTTAATGGTTTTTGATGGTTTTCATCTAAGTCATGAAGAGGAAGCAAATTATGAAAATGCCCAGTAGCTAGAAAAGACGATGCGTAAAGTGCAGTGGATTTACATCTTCACTTCATAAGAGTTTGCAAGTGGAAACAGAGCATGCATGGTATAGACAAAAGGATGATGACAGCATCTTTAGAGGAGCAATGGATGGCAAGTCAGAAGAAGAGAGATGGACTTTCAGCCTGGAAACAAATGGACTAGTTATTTATTTCCTCCTTTGGTGACAAGCGTATGATTTGGTGGTTGTAGGAACACTCTAGATTTGCAGCACAACAAAGTTCAGAGCTCATTGTGCACAAGTTAATCTGACAATATTAGTCTGTGCAGTCTCAGAAGCAATGTGGACTGTGATTGCCAGAGCTGCTTCAGAGGTTGAGATCATATAGACAGAAATTAAAGCTATTAGCAAAACTGAGTGGGGGAGAGTGGGCAGCAATCCTAGCTACCACCTTTGTGGAGGGGTGCAAGAGCACACATTGCTGCAGTGGCAGCTCACTGCATCACTGGAATTAGCACAGCAGGAGCCAGCACTGTGCCAAATGCTGAGCAGCTGCCCCAGGCAGAGCTCTGGTATGTTCAGCAGCATATTCCAAATCCCCATTAATTTTAGTTGAAGCTCTCAGTACTAGATAAGATCGTATCTAAATGTATTAGGACAGTGATTCCTATGATATTCCCACAAATCTTAAAAAAAATTAAGGTCATTCAGAGATTGATATGTCTCAGAGAAGGGCCATAAATGTTTTACACTTGTGTCTAATGGGCAATAACAGTGGCAAATCTGTTAAGTATTGTTTGTATGCTAAAATACAGGTCATGTCAAGTGAAAGAGCATATTTGGTGGCACAGGAAACACTGGCCCCCTTGGGCAAAGTAGGCATAGATTTGCTTTCAGTGGCTGGAAGAAACTACATATTTGTCCTGAACCATCATTCTCACTTTTCTAAAACAACTGTACTAAAGATTCTATAGCTAAATGGATGAGCATACATATCAAAACCTTTTTTACTGCCTATGCTATACCTCACATGTGGGTCACAGTTTCGTGGTCATGAATTTAAGCAATTTGCAATGACATATAGATGAAAACACACAATTGCTATTTCCCATTAACTCCAATCACATGATATGGTAGAAAATAGTTTCAAAATAATAAGTCATTTACACTATGAAGTCAGCCTCTCACACACATTTAGCACTATTATATTACAGAAAGTCACTAGTAAAGCCTAGGTTGTCACGTACTGACATTCTGCTCAGCAGACATCTAAAAACAAGAATACCTGTACTATTAGGGGATTCTAACAGATCCACTGGGAACCTGCAGATATGTAAAAAAAAAGATAAGACAAAGTTATATATATAAACCAGTTTAAGTGATCGGAAACTGGTTTAAACCGGTAACAGAACAGATGTTCAGTGCACGTAAACCAGTTTGAGAATGGCTGAAACCGGTTTGAGACAAATATGGTTGAATGTAGTATCAGACTTAACTGATTTGGCTTAAATTGGTTCCTGCAATGTCTGTCCCAGACCCTACACACACACACACACACACACACACAGTTTTTGGGTAGCAAGTGCTGCCATCCTTTCATGAAAATGATACTATGCTTACCTACAATGGGAAACAATAATGGCAAATGGTAGTGGTATCCACAAAGGTGTCCTTATAGGTAGTTGCGTGCTATTGAGAACTAGGCAACATCTTTTACAAATCCAAACAGGGAGGGAGAAAAGGGGCACCAAGTCATCTAGCTGGCCAAGAAAGGCTAGACACTGACAAATCAGGAGAAGATAGCCTATACTGATATTTTTGTGCTACCATGGCTAGACTGCAGTGCAGATCTACTGTGAACTGTAGAGGATCTAACTTTATACTGCCTTATGTCTCACCATCAAATTTGGCTCAAAGAGCAAAACTGTGGCAAATTGACTAGTCTTATGCTGCGTGGCAGAATTACTTCCATACCAATACATGAACTTCCCCAAACATGAGTGATTACAGATGCCAGAGCAATTGTGTCTCATGTGCTGGCCATGTCAAGGTTGCTGAAAGACCTCTTCTCTGAAATTGCAGTAGATTCCACAGGTGTGAAACCGTGTTCCATGGATCTCCAGCTTAATCAGCTTCTCCTTTCAGTTCTCTAGAGTTGCAAAGTTTTATCAAGGGGTCAGTGGGGGAAGGTAACCACCACAACCTGCTCCTGGTATTTTTGGAGTAAGTTTCCCTTTTTGGCAATTATTTCCATGGAAGGGGAACTCTTTGAGGCCAGGTGTGTTTCTTAAATTCATTCTCTCTAAATTTATTCTAATATAGCCTTTCACCTCATTCTAAATACAAAAAGGAGATCCAAAAAGAACACCAAATAGTGCAGTATATTATTTTGTTAGGCAAAAAGCTGTATAAAAATGCCCTGGTTTCAGGAAAATAGGTTTTATGTGTAAAACAATCAGTAAAATATTCTGACACAAGTGAGAAAGCAGATACGTGGATTCATCCAAAGAACTGGAATGGAGCTGAATGGAGCTTGGCACTCATTAGAACCATTCAGATTTGAATTCCTTACCTTCTGAATAGCTGAGTGGTGATACTTACATCCTGTTCATTCTGAGCTTTAACTCATGGCTTACTAGTATTCTGATCACCGATTCTGCTAATTTACGAGATGGAACACAACAAAAAAATCATTAAAGGGTTTTTTTTTCTTATTAGCAAGAGCCTTACTTATCACAATCATTTTCATTGTGTTTGACTAAACTGATTCCACTGTTTACTGGATTGGAAATGATCCATTTCATAACCAAAATGAGAGGACAGTTAAAAAGAAAAATCTCCTGCTAAATAGAAGCATTGAGTGAAGGAATTATTGGATTAACCTATCTGCAAAACAGTGATGATTGTATAGAAGAAGGGACAGACTTGTTATCAAGACAGACCCATGAGGATTGAGTTTCTATTTCTGCTTCTGCTACAGATTTCCTCTGTTTTCTTGTGCAAGTCACCAAACCATTTTATTTCCCAATCTCTATTGGCCAAACAGGGATAATATTTATCTACAACATGTGGGAATAATAAATCTTAGTTAACAGATGCTTACAAAGTGCTTTGCATTCCTTGAAAGGAACTTATTGTACAAACACAAAATATTTCAGTCACACTCTAAATTAAGGTTACATATATAAGTGGTTTATAAAGGAATAACAAATGATTAACAGATGGTATAGGCAAGTTACAGACCTGAATGCATTATAGGTGACTATAAGCAATCCAGTGATTTGCTAGACTGTAACAATCTGCCGCACTTGATTAACCATTTATTAAAATATCTAATAATCATTCAGTATTTATTTACAAATTATGAATATACTATTAAATATGAAATATGGACAACATTACAGTGTGATTCACTGCTCTGAAATAAGAGCTGCACAGTGGATTCCCCCATTTCTTCCCCAGTCCAGCCCCCACACTGTTACGAGTGAAATCTTGAGAGAGAGAAGAGTGTTTGTACACTGTTACACTGCCTTGTAAGACACTATTCTTTTGTTGATATAAAAGTAATTAACATTTAATGGAAGCTACATGTCTTGAAACATATTTCCCAATAAGCTGAGAGGAAACTAAGTTCCTGAATGTATATAACAAAGCTACACAGCTCAAGCACTGGTAATACCCATTAAAAATGAATTTGAGTGTTACCCGTACAAACAGTATCTTTTACACTCTTTTCCTATATTGTTAGTGAAATATGTTCCTTAAAAAGTGACACCAAATGGAACAAAATAAATATAAATGTACAAGCATCTTGAACCTTAATTGTTAGCTACATCAGGGACTGTGCATCAGTGGATGTAGTAAATATAGTAGTAGCAAAAGCAGTTTTTACACAGTTAATAACTTAAGTATTACTTCATACTCATTAGGTGCTTTAATGTCATGTATTCATGGCTGTGCTTGAATCATGACAGCAGTTGTCCTCTTATTTACTTTGGCATCAAACCTAAAGTAACTCCATTGCAGACATTAAAGTGTTGCTGCTTTCTAAATGGGGCAGACTGAAGATAATGCCTGCCTGTGTGTCTTAACACACTCCCAAACAGCCATGTATGTCTTCTCCATGGCCAATCTTCCATTCACATGGGAGTTGCTTGTTTTTATCCGTCACCATTACTGCTGATCATTCCAAAGAAATAGCATCAATCTCTGATGTAAAAACCCACATACTCTGCTGCTCTTTTTTCTATATGCCAGGACATACAAATGCACCAACCTCACTTTCACTGCGACTACAGAATAAAAAGAAAAATAGCTTCTATTTCTCATATTTCAGAGATAATATAGTAAAAATTAGAGACAGAAGTGATCCATTCCACCTAACATAGACTCCACAAAAAGTCCATATTTAACAAAAAATTACCACCTAGTAGCACCTAAGATGTGACACCATTCTCCAATTCTGATTATGATCTGACAGAATTGTTCACTGTTGATGTTAATACAGGCCACTGTAGCATGTATAAGCCAGTTCCACTGATGTTGTTACCTCTCAAACGTATAACTGCATATTTTGTTTAAATAGATACTTCCTTTTGTAATAAAAGTCACCCAGGTCCATTAAAAAATAAATAAACCCAAAAAGGGGACATTAAGGTTACCTTGGTCTTGTGATATTTCTAGTGTGGCAGGATCTTCTGACAGTATCCTGGAGCAGAACAGTGCTTAGGGTCATGATGAAGTGATGTTAATGGCCTTTATGAACTCAAACATTTCTAGCTTTAATTCTAAAGTGTAATTTTATAGTGCTCTTGAGGGTGTCTCGATATTTTTTAACACTGAAGAACCTTTTTTTGTAGAATTTTCAAGCCTGGTATGGATCGTTCCCCCTTCACCCCGTTATTTACCTCATTTTACATGTGCACTTTATTTCATGCTTTTATTAATCTAGGGCTTCCCACCCCCTTGCCCTCTGCTTCAGAAGTAACAAAAGAAACTGTATCAAATCAATAAACTCATAGTTGGGAGGCCAGCTCCATCTAAGCCTTTAGACCCACTGGGCATTGGCTTGCTGAGTGTAACCTGAAATCTTAAAACACTTTCTAGACGAACATTAAGGTACAAATGAGGGCTGGTTTGTCTCTCAAGTCAACACTTAAAATGAAAAAGCTGATGATGTTTTCATTGAGGTGGGGAGAGTGACAGACAGCCTCTTGACAGAGGATTACCAGGAGAGAGAAAACAGAGCTAAGGCTCTGTTTTCACTTTCCAACTGCAGGACGAAGGTTGGGGGAGGGAGGCTGGAAGTGGGGAACTACATTTTTGCTTGTGTTTTTTTGTTGGGCTCAGTTACACGTATATCACCATGGCTAAATTAAAAGGCCTGGATTTTGCTGACGGATGGGCAGTAGCTTTTGCATGGAACCGCAGGAACTCACAGGATAACATTGGCAGTACCTGCTCTGAAGAGGAGCTGTCAGTGTACACAGATTGTTAAGCCTCTGTTCCAGGAATAGTTTGGAAAACACTCCCACAGAGCTCTTCCTGTATTTTCCTTTCTGTAACAAAAGATTTTAAGGCCTTCTAGAGCTAAAGTCTCAAGCGCTTGCCACTTAAGGAGCTGGGTTGCATGCTAGGCTTCCCTGCAAAGGCTGGAAAAGGCAAGAAGCAAAGCAAGAAGCACAGCTACCTCAGATGTACCTACCCTCACCATTAGATACATCTCCACTAATGAGGAATGGCCAGTAGATTCGTTTAACTGTGGTTCTAATCACTGGTGGATTCAGAGGGGGAATAGTAGCACAATTGTGTCCCGCTTTTGGGTTGGATCATATCAGGGAAGATGGGATTTTTTTTAAAGTCCCCAAAGCAGGTAAGACTCTCCCTCCGCTTCCCATCAGTGCTCAAGGCACATCCCCTTCTCTCCTCTTCTGCTTCTGCTGCTTTCCCCACTGTCCCAGGGGTGGGGGAAGCTTCGAAGCCATACCTGCCCCACTCCAGCTGGGCCATGTGGGTGCTTGACTCAGCTGGGAACTGCAATGGTGGGAGTGGCAATGTGCAGTGCGGGGTGTTCCTCATCCCCACATCTGTTCCTGGGGGACTGGAGCACCACACACGCACACACACACACCCCCACCACCACCACTGCTGCTGCCACTGTTGCTAAGCCCAGACCCCAAGCAACTTGGCTGGAGCAGGCAGGAGTATCTTTGAAGCTTGCCCTGCCCCTCAGACTTGGGGAATGCAACAGGGGCGGGCAAAGAAGCAGGGAAAGGAGGAAGGTAAGGATAGGCCTTTGAAATAGAGGGATGCTTACCTGCTTTAGGGACTTTAGAAAAGTCTCTGGAGACTCCTGCAGCATGATCCATCCACATTGGTGGGTTGCAAAGGTGGAAGCTGGGAGCTGGGGTGCAGCCACCCTTGCAGCATGGGTGCCTGCTCCCACACCCTACCTCACCAAATCTGCCCCTGGCTCTAAAGACATTACCCCATTTCTTCCCCAGCCCATCCTCTTTCCCTTGTACACACCTCTCTGCACATCAAGTGCACGGATAAGCTCCGGTGGAACAAAACCAAACAATGAAGGCTTCTGATATGATCTGCTGTTCCATAACAGAGCCCACTGGTTACTATTCACTACAATTGTGTAACCTTCACTCTCATGTATGGTGATCATTTACTTACATGAGTAGTTGAATCTCTTGGGGCTCCTCACATGGAGT
>NW_017729024.1:123217060-123219328 GCF_001723915.1 Gavialis gangeticus
CATTACCCCATTTCTTCCCCAGCCCATCCTCTTTCCCTTGTACACACCTCTCTGCACATCAAGTGCACGGATAAGCTCCGGTGGAACAAAACCAAACAATGAAGGCTTCTGATATGATCTGCTGTTCCATAACAGAGCCCACTGGTTACTATTCACTACAATTGTGTAACCTTCACTCTCATGTATGGTGATCATTTACTTACATGAGTAGTTGAATCTCTTGGGGCTCCTCACATGGAGTGGGGCTTTACAGTTTGGGTAAGAATTGTGCAGCCTTGTTGTAAATGAGCCAAAACACCAGAATTCAGCCAGGCTTGAGTAATCTTGGGTTTACCTCAGCAAGCCAAAGGTACAAGTGTGGAAGGTAACTAAAAACATTTGTATTTAGAAATGTTTTAACCTAAAAATGAAGGGCCAATTTTCCAGAGAGAGTTTTAATGAATAATAATAATAATCCCTGTGTGGAGCTCCCTTGTGTGTCGCATAATGGATCCCTGTTCCTGGTATCCTCCAGGGTCTGGAGCTGCTGTTTAATTACAAATGCTAGCAGTTTGTGATTTTTGTTGCAGCCTCCCACTTGTCCTTGTCAGTCCAGATTTGTGCATCAGTTTTACCATTAGGTGGCTGGTGCAGCAGCTGCCAGCAGTGCCAGAGGGAAATGCTGGCAAACTTCTCTGACAACACAGAGCCAGGGTTTTCCTATGGCTTCAGCATTTCCAGCCACAGAGCCCTAATAGTGTCAGTCATTCTGGACTGCGAACATTATTTTAATACTGGGGAGATCCATGGTAGGATGGGAGTAAAAGCGGGAATTGAGCAAGAAGTAGGCTCCACTAGCACCCTTGGGACTCTCAACCTCCTGCACGTGGTATTTTCATGGATCCACCCTTGCCCCTGATGTACCAGCAAAGTGGGTAGAGCTCTAAGATTTTTGGATGCCGGTCAAGAGACTCCTTAACAGGAACCCAGTTTACATTGTGAATACTCCTTATTTTTGAAAACCAGGCTCTTTTTAAAGTATCTCAGGTTAGGCACTCCATAATGGGTACATACATCTCTGCATTTCCACAGCTAAAGCAATGGAAGAACCGACTATATTGTTCTGTCAGATTTTGGGGGGGAAAGGACAGGATGTTCTTGGATATGCTCTAGGAGTGTCTTTTCTCTTTTACAGCATACTGTCAGTAGTAAGCAGTTACCTCTATTTGACCAGTGAAGACTTTGAGCTAGTGGAGATAATTGACTTGTGCGGCAGTGTTGCAGCTATATGATTACTGGCAGGTTACTTAGCACCTGTGATTATTGTCAGGTTTATTATTGTCAGGTTATGTAGCACCTTAATATAAAAAGTTAATCAGTTAATAGGAAGGAAGGTAAAAATGCGTTAAGATAAAAAGAAGAGTAGAATAGAGATAAAGAGCAAGAAAAAGGAGTATGGGATGGAAAAAAGGAAAGAACATACATGTGTATTCAAAGTCAGAATGTTTCATTCTGTGGTATGCATTATGTTTTATTATATTTTCCTGGCAGAAAAGAAGCAGCTTAAAAAAATGGAGACATTTAATTTAAGCCTATCTGGGGAGTGGTGTCTCCAGGCTGGCTGAAACGTGGGGAAGAAGTTTTAGACTGAAGATAGCCCAGGAGAGTAGATCATTCCAATATGAGTATTGCATCATATATGTTTGCTTGATACCTCAGAAGTGGGTAACTACCATGGGCCAAACTCATCCCTGGTATATCTTGCTTGTAATCAATGGAGTTGCACAAAAAAGGTCACATGCATTTTAGGCATCTTATTTTTTTGCAGACCAAACCAAGTAGGAAGCGAACATACATGTTTTTACTGAGGCAGGACTTATTGGTGAATGCACAGAGCCTTTATCTGGCAAATTCATGGTATAAAAACCACTATTATTATATCTTTAAACAAGCTGTTGCAACATATGCTTACCATCTCATCAAAGCACCTGAAGAGAGACTTTCGAGATGCTCAATTTCTCTCAAGAAGCCTGATTTCATTTCAGTGGCTGACCTAGTACTGGGGCCTTTCATCTTCCAATTCCCCAACTGATCTGATTGCAGTTCAGAACTGCTGTGAAGCTCAATAAATAAAACCCCAAATCCAATCCATACCTCTCCTCAGGTAGAATATATCCCTGTATTACTCGTTGATGACAATCACACCTAGACCTTTGGATAGGCTGTTGGTTTTGTTAAAAACAAAATATAATATTCATAGATTTCATAGACATTTGGGCTGGAAGGGAC
>NW_017729024.1:123220582-123223719 GCF_001723915.1 Gavialis gangeticus
TTAGCCAGATCCACTTTCCTCCCTTACTTGAAGATAGGCACGACATTGGCCCTTTTCCAATCATTGGGCACTTCACCAGAGTGCCAAGAGCTCTAAAAGATCCATGCCAGGAGCTGAGCTATGATGCTCACCAGCTCCCTGAGTACTCTTGGGTGTAACCCATCAGGGACGGCTGACTTGAAGGTATCCAGCCTGTCGATGTGTTCCTTCATGAGGCCAGCTTCAATGGAGGGCAAGGAATCTCCCTCACCTGGGCCTCCCTGACCCACAGTGGGCATGGCCATCCCATGGAACTGGTGAAAAACTGACGCAAAGTACCCATTTAGCAAGTTCAGATTAAAAGACTCTACATTTTCATTTACCCCAGCTTCCCCTCCACGCTGCTTTCAACTCTTTATTTCCTGCACTTACCCTTCAGCTCTTATCTGGTGCTTGGTTCCCCTCCATGCCTTGCCAGTCCCCTTCCTCACCAGAGAGCCCTAATCCCAAGAACACAGAGCTCTATGCCATCTCCCTGAGCCATAGCTCACAACCCTAATTTCATGCCCCTCATACTTGCTTCAACATTCTTGTCTGGAATGTGAAAAGGTGGCCTATTTCCCTTAAGATAAATAGCAAAACTATTTCAACTCAGTAGGGAGAAGAACAAACCCTAAAGAAAGTATTTGAACAACGGTGTTGTTTTCTAGTACACTGTAGGAAATGCATGGTGGCTTGAGCTTTGTTATAGTGCCAATTAACTGAAACAAGGATTACACAGAGAACAGTCAAGAAAGCCAGATTCACTGATGACATATGCAGGCCATTCCATTAAAATAAATGGAATTACGCCTGTTTTTGTTTGTTCCCCAAGTGACTGAAGTGCTGTTACTTCTTTTTGCAGGAAAAAGCTAAACCAAGCCAAGCCTGATAATAGCCATTAGATGAGCAAACACTGTACGAGCATATTTCTTTCAATAGATTTAATAGATTTTTAGGGTCAGAAGGGACCTTAGTACATCACTGAGTCCGAACCCCTGCCCTGGGCAGGAAAGAGCATTGGGGTCAGGTGACCCTAGCCAGGTGACCCTAGCCTTGTCAGGTCTCCTCTTAAAGACCTCCAACGTAAGGGAGAGCACCACCTCCCTTGGAAGCCCATTCCAGATTCTGGTAATCCTTACCATAAAGAAGTTCTTCCTAATGTCTAATCTAAATCTGCTCTCTGTCAGTTTGTGGCCGTTGTTTCTAGTAACTCCAAGGGGTGCCCTGGTAAACAGAGCATCTCCTATTCCTTGCTGCCCCCCCCGATGAATTTGTAGATGGCCACTAGATCCTCTCTCAGCCTTCTCTTGCAGAGGCTGAAGAGATCCAGGTCCCTCAATCTCTCCTTGTAGGACCTTACCTCCAGGCCCCTAACCATCTGAGTAGCCCTCCTCTGGACCCTCTCAAGGTTTTCCACATCCTTCTCGAAGTGCAGCACCCAAAACTGAACGCAGTACCCCAGCCTTACCAATGCCGCATAGAGGGGAAGTATCACCTCCCTAGACCTGTTTGTAATGCACCTGCTAATGCATGATAGAGAGTGATTAGCTTTACTGATCACTCCCGCACATTGACGATTCATGTTCATCTTGGAGTTGACTGTGACTCTGAGATCCCTTTCTGCTGCTGTGCTGCTTAGGAAGTCATCTACAGTCGCTATGTGTGCTGGTGATTCTTTCTCTCTTGGTGCAGCACTTTGCACTTATCTTTGTTAAATTGCATCCTATTCTGTTCTGCCCACTTTTCCAACCTGTCCAAATTCATTTTATAGGTGAAGAAGTGAGGCAGTGGCCACCTAATAGATACAGCTAAAATAGAACTTGGGACTTACAACCACATACTTGTTCCTCCTCCCAGGCTTGCTAAAATACTTAGCCGGTTCTCTCTGCCAAGTCAAACTGTTCTCTGTCTCCTGGCTATAAGAGTTCATTCCAGTGCCATTCTTCAAAAAAACACTCAATGCCCAATTTTATTGGGTGCTGAACACTGAATAACCGTGTCTAAGAGAAGTTGAAACGGAGTGTCACAGTTTGAAGTGAAGATAGCATAAAATGAAATTAGGATTCTGCGTAGATACTACAAAGGAACATTTGGTTTAGAATGAAAAATTGGCAGCCAGCTACATAGGATAATTCTACACTGCAGACTACAGTATACAGATCCCTATGGCAGCGCTCAATGAGCCAGCTCAGGCAGAAAGAGCAATGTAGCCACAGAAGCCTGGAGTTTCACCTTGGCCAATTCACCTTATTGAGAATTAACCTCTGTAGCACTCCATGTGTCTCTAGATAAACTGTTTCCAATTTCTGAGTTAGCACATTTAAAGCCATCTTGAGTAATTACACTACACTGTGGTGTTCAGTATAGATATACCCTTGAGAGAAAGTGTGGCTTTAGGAATGTATAAACCAGGGGTCTAATACTGTGACTTACGCATTTCTTATTTTTGGATAAATGATGTGAGAACCTGAATGTATCCCTCTGTGAGACACTCAGATACTATGGTGATAAGTTCTTATGCTACACAGATGTGTACAGACCAGAGACATTCATTTCTATACTGCAAGTGTACAAATACACCAATCTTTGAACACAGACTGAATTCAAGCACAACATTTTTCATTCCAAAAGCCTTGTTGAAATTCTTGATTGGGTCTCTCTGCCAACTGTTAAGTACATATATAGTTATACTGGCAGGAAAAACAGCAGTAAAATTAGCTGTGATGCAGGATTTCCAGGTGGGACATTTTTATTCTCTAGGGCCAGGTAGACATCACACTTATACCAGTATAAATGATGGGAAACCAGTTTACGCCCATAACCAAACAGAAGTTCGGTATACACAGATGGGTTTCAAAATAGCAGAATCCAGTCTAAGATAGACATGGATGGATGTAGTATCAGACTTAAGCGATTTAGGTAAGAGTGGTCTATCAAACTTCTGTACCCAATCCCCTACCAACTCAAGTTAGGTTGTAGTCTCCCAGCATACCAGGCTGCTTTGTAGGCCACACTAACCCCACCCCTCACAGGATGGCATGCTAGCATCAGCCCCTGCTCATCTGCTCTGACCGAGCTGGCTTTCAAAAGAGCCAGCCACAGGCAGGAGGGAGGCC
>NW_017729024.1:123228719-123237534 GCF_001723915.1 Gavialis gangeticus
TTACGCCCATAACCAAACAGAAGTTCGGTATACACAGATGGGTTTCAAAATAGCAGAATCCAGTCTAAGATAGACGTGGATGGATGTAGTATCAGACTTAAGCGATTTAGGTAAGAGTGGTCTATCAAACTTCTGTACCCAATCCCCTACCAACTCAAGTTAGGTTGTAGTCTCCCAGCATACCAGGCTGCTTTGTAGGCCACACTAACCCCACCCCTCACAGGATGGCATGCTAGCATCAGCCCCTGCTCATCTGCTCTGACCGAGCTGGCTTTCAAAAGAGCCAGCCACAGGCAGGAGGGAGGGCTAGGGGCCATGCCAGCTGTCAGCAGTGGCTGGGCAGCAGGAGAGGTGGGGAGGACTCCAGCCCCGCCAGCCCCAACCCCAGCCTGGGCCTGAGCCAGCACAGCTGGGAGGGATGCCATGTGGCCTCCAATCCGCCCACTACTTTCCAGCCCGGCTGACAGTTGGCATGGCCTTCAGCCCCACCTCCTGCCTCTGGCTGTCAGGCATGAAAACTGTTGGTATCTTTGCCTGACCCATCTCCTGCTGAAGGGCTGATCCAGGGCACAGGCCTCTGTGGTATCCTTGCCTCTTTGAACATTTACAGGGTGTATGTCAGGGCATGGGCCATTTTGATGAGGTACATGCATTGTCCTCTTCTGCCATACATGATTAAAGTCAGTGCAGAAGCCACTGCAAAGCCTGTACTTTTCCTACCACTACCCAGCTGCTTTATTATAGCATTCCATGCTTCTGCGAAATCTGTGCTCCCTTGTGGAAATGCTAAAATCTTATTTTACTCTGGATCAGGGTCATTAACACTGATGAAAATATCAATCATCACATGAATATTCAAGATATGGAAATTGGTAGTTTTACATAGCTCCGTATGCAAATTCTGGGTAAGAAGTTCTGTTTGTATATGCCACTGACAAGTTTTAATTAAATTTCCTGGGATTACCTGTTGTTCTGAAAGCCTTTAAGGACAGCCATTTCAGACATCACCAAAACTTAAATGAATCATGATAAGTGTAACAATTTGGAATTTCAGCCATTGAAAATAAGGTAGTGATCCTATTTGAGAAATGTTCACCAAAAAGAATCCCAGCACTGCTTTTGGAAGATGGGCACCACATCATAACATTTATGATCTGAAAGGGAAAATAAGAAACAGATATAGCAAGAGCTGTGCACCTGGAGCCATAAGTGCCACCTTTTATTTTTGTCAGGGAGGGCCTAAGATGATGGACATGTAGAAAGTTTTATGCATTTCAGGTGACAGCTCTCTTCCCAAAGGGGGCCAATGCTCGCAGGCCCCCACATATTCAGCACCTCTGGCTGGAGCAACATTAGTATGAATAATTTTGTAAGACACTGTCCAAGTTACTTATGCCACGCTCATATTGTGTTAGGCTCTTTATCCATTACTAAGGAGATAAGGTCATATGTTTATTGTGTTGTTCAGTTACAAGTATAGAGCTCAAGTCTGAAAGAATTCTGCTTCATTCATTGCCTAAGTTCCATGTTAACATGAGCATTGAGTTGCATGAGACCAACTCATTCCAAATGGCTCTTGCCTTTGAAAGATGTAAAGAACTGGACCTAGGATCTACACAGAAAGCAACAGATGTTTGTTAGGGAATAGGATGCAGAAAATGACAAAAGATCAAGGCACTGATTCAGTAACCTATTTAAGAACATGTGTAGTGGTAAGCCTCAACACAGTCTCATCATGAGTAGAGCCTCAGCTGAGGCAAGCTAGTTTAGCTCCATGAAACTTAATGGTGCTTCAGCTACACCCAATGAGGATTTGGAGTAATATATTTGTTGCTTGATTTAGTTCTGCTCAAATTGTTTCAGACAGTCTCTCCTAGCCCGGGAGCTGGGGAAATAACATGTGTGCATATAAAGTAATGTGTAAGAATTCTGATATATAGATGGATATTTATATGTATAGATATGCACATCTATGTGTTGCTCTCAAAATGAGCTTGTCAGCCACAAGCAGATTCATGAGGCACCTGACTAGAACTCTTACACAAACACCATGATCCAGAGGAGTAATAGCTGCCTATATATATATGCATATTTATATATACTTATTTAAATGACATTTTAGGTTAATTTGAGAATCTTTAAAATGCAGTTTATTTTTAGCATTTGTATTGTTACATATTACATTCCCTGCAGTGTAGATGTGAATGTAATGTATGGGGTGGTGTCCCCTTCCCCTGTCCCTTTGTCTTCTATAAACAATAGTTTCATTCTACAAGTGCATTCATAGCATCTAATGAACTAGGTTATTGCCTGTGAAAGTTCCTGTCTCTCTGAACCTGTTAGTCTCTAAGGTGCTACCCTGTTCTATCTTCTGCAGGTTAGATAGAAACTGAGTTTACCAGTGTCCTACTCAGTAAGCATGTCTACACATGCACTAATACACCAAAGGTACTACGCATTAAGTTTAGTACTGGTAATAACAGGTACTACTGGGACGCGCAGTAACCAGCACTACTGCCTAGTAGCACCGATGCACGCCTTTTTAGTGATGCTAATGTTCAGTAGAATAATTCCACTGTGCATTAGCACAATAGCACAGCTTTTGTTGTGATGCGCTAATGCACAGTAGAATTAGTCTACTGCACATTTAATGTCTTGTGTAGACATGCCCAGTTCATAAGTAATTTTTATTTTTTGCTGTGTTTTCTAACACTGTAGAGAATTTTACTCTGAACATTAATTATTTAAATATAGCACCTTCTAACTCAGTAGAATGGCTCCTTTTGTGTATCACAAGCTAGATCTATGGATTTTACACTACTTACACCACTGTAATCCCAGTGGGAATTTCATAAACTGAATCTTCAATTCTCTAATGCTGTGTGATCCAGAAAGCCAACAGCTTGAACTTCCCATCTCAGACTGAATCCACCAGACTGACAGGTAGAAATACATTTTCTTTTTTTAGAAACCGATCACATGCTTTTTTCAAAGAAGCTAAAGGGAGATCCCAGCTTTCCAATGTCAAGCGTAATAACTTCCTGTATCTACTGATGACCATTCAGCAACTCATTGAGTTTCAGAGCAATGAATTTCATTCCTTCTCTGATTTTTCAAACCATAACACCCTGTCCTAATTCTGGTTTCTGCCCACAGGTGGCAGTGGCGCCTTCATTATTACAACATCAAATCACCAGAATTTCTTCTCTGCCTCTGGCTTGTGTGTGGACATCCCTAATCAGTTCCATTCCTTCTAAAGCTCTATTTGAGATGCTCTGATTCAGCATACAGTGAGTTACATCAGTGGATGGATGGCTCTGCCTCTTTGCTTTGACTTTAAGGGCTCTAATAGATTTTGTACAACGAAGGTGAATTTGTAGGTCAGTCAGAGTTGGGGCTATCTGCTGAAAAAAATATTCAAATCCAGCATGTGAAAGTTTTGCAGTAAGACTTAAATTTGGGGGGAATGAGGGGGAAGGGAGAGCGGGCAGGCTGCTGAAATGTGGATCCTCTGCTATGTATCTAGTCAAGATAATTCCCAGCAGGAAAAGAAAAGAAATGTACAATTTACTAAATATTAAAAAGCTGCATGAAACTCAAAATAACAATGATTTTTTTTTTCACTAAAGAACATTCTCTGGAGCCAATGGACAAGTAACATGAGCTTTAATTTAAGTACTGTTCTCTCCCATGCCCCTGTCTCAGCAAAGATATTAAAGTTTCATGTACAAGAATTCCATTTAAAAAAAAAAGTTTTTTTGTATTAGGTGCTGAGCACAGTTTTTAAACCTGATTAGATCTATTATAAAGGACCCTCCAAAGAAAAGTAGTATTTCAAGGATAAAACAACTGCCAAGTATCATTTAAGCAGTTCATGCATTACAGAAGTTTGTATACAGTAAGTGAAATTTGTAAATTTCTTCTCTTCCTACTGCTATACCTGAAAGGCCATGTGAAAGAAACGTATTTCCCTCCCTTCCAAGATTAACAGTAGAGTAAAAGGCAACTTCAAAAAAAAATCTCTAATGACTCTCCTGCCCCAATATAAATTAATTATGTGGTTATTATTTTCTTCCTACTCATGGATCAGGAGTGACACACATACAGCTGAAAACATCTGGCCTACGATTAGAAAGCCATCACATATGGTGCCACCTGTATCTTAATATATATCAATGAGCCAAATTTTACCATCTTTTATACCCTTGCAAGCCCACCACATTTACTGTGGTTGCATATACATAACTGAACATTCATTCTCAGAATTTAATTATTAATGTTTATATGTTTTGATTTACCTACCCAACTCCTTCTGCTGTGTTGCACCTGTAATTACACTCAATTGACTTTGAAAAAGTTACAGGAGGAAGAGACAAATTTGATCATTTATCTTTAAAACTTCGTATTATCAGTCTTTGCAAGTGTGATGAACTGTAAGGCAAGTCTCCTCAGAAAGTGGAGGTCAGGCCTCTCCCAAGTTATTGACTCAGTATCTCTAACTTGATTTTAATAAATGAGTTGTGCGATTGCTAATGAAGCAACATTATGTTGCCCAGTGACAGTGATCTGCCAATTCATTGGTTCAGAATCTCATGCTCACGTATCTGACAATGAGCCTCAGACTGTTGTGAACAATGCTGATTTCACAGCTTCCCCTTGCTGGAAAGATGTCGGTGAGGAGCCTATGACTTCTGCTTCTGGGATGACTTGTAAGCACAGACTTTATGGGGCCTTTTGCATTCAGAATCCCTAGTTTGCTAGTCTGGTATCAAGGGACAAGCTTTGGGGATCTCACTGGCTCAGGACCTGTAATTTGCTGGTCAGATACCAATCTAAATCTTTTGTTCATCTAGCATGTTTCTGGGTGTTAGTGAGGTGTTATTGAGGCAGGCATATAAGACAAATTGTACATTGTTTAATTCCACCTATGTCACAGTTATGAGAGAAAATGTTCATTCTTTGTACAGTTTAGAAAACATACCTAGTTAATAACAACATGTGCAGTTCGCGTGATTCACATGAAACCTGAGGACTTTGTGTGCCATTTTGAATTATAAATGAGGCTATTTAAAGGAAAAACTGAATTTTAAATTTGCAAGTTTTTTTTACTATGCCATTTATGTGAAAGATTTTTAAAGTCTTTTGTGTTTACTTTGTGCATTTAATCGTCTTTTGTGAAGACTTCATTTCACAGGATCTGCATACAGCCATTATATGTAAAAAATTTCACATCCAAAGCAAGCCAAAATTGTTTGGCATACAGTTCTATAAGCACAGATGGTGCCACCTGCCTCCTGCAGCAAAACTACTACCCCGCCAGGTTTGTAGACAATGACCTATTTAAATGGGAAAAAATATCATTAGCATTCCACTACTAATATACACAACACAGAATGAGTACGATATCTGGCAGTAATAATAGAGAATGGTGAAAAGGAAACATCACTGGGACACATTTAAAAAAAGAGAGAGAGAACACTGAAAATTATCTTCATCCCTTTGTGGTCACTGACAACCCAGATCTTACAACCCCAATGAACACAAACCACAAAATTCATGTTTGTATTGAGATTCAAAGCCCAGCCCCTTTCTTCTCATAGAATCTCTCTCTCACATGCTCTCACTCTCATTCTTTTTATCTCTCTCTCTTTCTTTCTCACTCACATGCACACATGCACACACACACGCACACACACACACAGATTACACTATTCAGATTCAGGGTTCTAGCTCAAACCCAGCTCTACATGAGATCTGTTCTTGCAATTAATTTTAATTATGTAACATTTGTGACATCATAATTTTCTTGCAGTGCAAATGAATTATATAAATTCAAACTCCTCGTTTGACTCTTGGATTGAGAAGGAAGATAAAAATGGATTTGGAGGTGAAAATTCATATATAAACATACATCCCTTTGAGAAATGGTAAGAGCAATTAACTGAAAGGTCAATAAAGGAATGAGAATTTATTTGAGCTTCTCTCAGTATAAAGTAATCCCACTTCAAAGAAAATCCACTGGTGTATTAGCAAGGTTCCATGCTCTGGCACAGAAATATTTACAGTCATTTTTCCCCCTTTTTAACTACACATTCGGTCTTGAAGATGAATATATATTTACCTGTCTCCATCATTGGTTTGACATATGTTAATAAAAACCTGCCTCCAGATTAACAGGTAAATAAAAATAGAAGATTTCAGATACCTTTTCAGGTCTGCAGTTAGTTTGTATCTTGATGGCACATTGCTGCTTGCTAAATAAACTTATGGCTTTAAGTAAACAGCTTAGCATAGGTCTTCCCTTCTTATCTGACTTCACTTGCAACATGTGTGATAGAGAAGGCCCTACTCAGGTAGAATTATAGAATCATAGAAAATAAGGATTAGAAGGGACTTCAAGAGGTCATCTAGTCCAACCCCCTGCTCAAAGCAGGGCTGTCCCCAACTATATCACTCCAGCCAAGACTATGTCCAACCGGGTCTTGAAAACCTCTGAAGATGGAGATTCCACCACCTCTCTGGGTAACCTGTTCCAGTGCTTTACTATTCTCCTAGTGAGAGAGTTTTTCATAATATCTAACCTAAACTTCCCTTGGTGCAACTTGAGACCATTGTTCCTTGTTCTGTCATCTGCCAGAACAGTCTAGCTCCATCCTCTTTGGAACCATACTTCAGGTAGTTGAAGACTGCTATTAAATCCCCCCTCAGTCTTCTTTTCTCTAAACAAAATATGCCCAGTTCCCTCAGCATCTCCTCATAAGTAATGCTCCCCAACCCCCTAACCATTTTCTTTGTGCTTCACTGAATGCTCTCCAATTTATCCACATCTTTTCTGTACTGGGGAGCCCAAAACTGGACACAGTACTCCAGATGTGGCCTCGCCAGTGCCAGATAGAAGGAAATAATCATTTTCATGAATCTGTTGGCAACACTCCTACTAATGCAGCCCACTATGCTGTTAGCCTTCTTCACAACAAAGGTGCATTGTTGGCTCATATTCAGCTTATTGTCCACTGCAACCCCCAGGTACTTTTTTTTCTGCAAAGCTGCTGCTTAGCCAGTCAGTCCCCAGTCTGTACCAGTGCAAGGGATTGTTCCATACAGGATTTTGCACTTGTCCTTATTAAACTTCATGAGATCTCTTTTGGTCTAATCCAGTTTATCTAAGTCACTCTGAATCCTCAGCGTATCTGCTGTTCTGGCCAGCTTGGTGAGGGTGTGCTCCATCCCATCTTCCAGCTGGTTGATGAAGATATTGAACAAAACTGGATCTAGAACTGATCCCTGGAGTACTCCACTTGATACCAGCTATCAACTAGACATCAAGTCATTGATTACTGTCGTTTGAGCCTAACAATCTAGCCAGTTTTCTATCCACCTTACAGTCCATTCATCCAACCTGTTCTTGCTTCAGCTCACTCCTGAAAATGTTGCAGGAGGCTGTATCAAAACCTTGCTAAATTCAAGGTGGGAGAATCTACACATTCACTTTACTGAGGAGTAGACTAATTAGCTCTGTGGTAAACCATCTCTATCAACATGTGCATCATGTGCACCATGTGCAACATGCATGTATTAGGGCCCAGTAAACTAATTAACTCAACGGTAATATAGTACTATCTGGGTAGTACTATCTTAGTGGAGTAATTAACTGTGCTGAAATGCACATGGTGATGACGACTGGGTGGTGGTCAGACTCCTGCCTGCTACCTAGTAGGGCTGTGTGAGGCTTCAGACCGCACTTCAGATCCGGAAAAGATTTGGATGCCAAAGTAGCATGTCTGAACCAAAGCACTGGCTTCTTTAAACTTTCTGGATTGGTTCGGAGCTTCTGAACCAATTCAGAAAAGCTTTGGATGCTTTGGACACTTTGGAGCACTGCCTGTGTGTGGAAAAAGAATGTTAGAAGAGGGAGGGGGAGCGGGGGAAGGAGGGGAACAGGGGAGGAGGTGGGGGGAAGACTGACATGTCTAGGTGGCCAGTGAGAAGGATTTCTCTCTGGCTGCCTTTCCAATGACAGTGTCTGGGGGGAAGGACCTAGAAACAGCATAAAAGCCTCTGTTTGCAGGTGTGCTGTGCCTTTTGTAAGCTTGTTCTGTCTTGGGAACTGCATGAAAAAGGTACTGTAGCAGGCAGGCAGCTCGGCCTGACTTGCTTTAGTCAGCAGTTGAGCTTGCCTTCTTCTTTTTGTTGTTAGAAAGGATTGGGTAGGATTTAGCTTAGCTTAGCTTAGCATCTCTTACTACTATTCAATTCATTTATTTCAATTTATATTTGCTCTTTTTTTTTTTGCAAACTTTGAAAAAAGAAAGCTGTGTTTTCCCTGCCAATGTGATCCATCACTGTGCAGGGAGGCGCACAGATTGCACGCATGCACACGCACACACACTTATAATATACACACATAGAAGAAAAATCAGATATTCATAGGAGAAGAAGACAGACAAACAGCACATATTTTTTACATAGCTCTTAACACTTCTTGTTACTGAACCAAACAATCAAAGAAGAGTCCAGTGCACGCACACAACAGAGGGAATAAAATGCACAACACAAAAGGTGTGACACACAGACCTTTTGCAGCACAGGAAAGATTAATATGAAGCATGCTGGAAAGGCAGGTGCCAGGTCTTCTGGAAGGGGAGGGAGAGGGGGTAGGGGGAGAGCTAGAGCTGCAAGCCCTCCCCCAAACATAGACATATTCTCTTCCCAAGCAGCCATGACATCAGTGCTGCCAGTCGAAGCAAGGAGGTGGGAGCAGTGTTTGCACCCGACATCCCTGCACCTGCATCACCTCCCCTCAGTCCAGAAGTAG
>NW_017729024.1:123237545-123239357 GCF_001723915.1 Gavialis gangeticus
GGGGGGAACTCGGCCAGTGCAGAGAGAGAGGAGAAGATCGACTGCATGAGCATCCCCTGGTTGCTGCCATGGGTTGGAGTATTTTTTCCTTGTAGGGATCGAACGTTGTTTTGACTGTTGGCGGTTTTGGCAGTTTAGTTTTATGTTACGGCCCAGGGGCTTTATGTTTTTGTGTTTACTGTTCTAACCAGAGGACCGGATGAGGCTATTAGGGGTTGGAGGAGGCCTCATAGGGACTCCACGGTAGCATGGGGATCCTGGTGCCAGAGAGGGAGCAGCATTTGGGGTGCATTGGCCCCAGCCCCAGAGCAAGGGGGCAGCGAGAAGCCCCAGAGCAAGGGGGGCAGTGAGGAGCCCCGAAATAGGGCTGCAAGGAGCAAGGAGCCCCAGAGTAAGGGGGCAGCGAGGAACCCCAGAGTAAAGGGGGCTGTGGTGAGCCCCTGAGAGAGAAGGCAAGGACCACGTTAATACCATCTGCGAGGCTTGAGCTGCGGTGTAGGGGTGGAAAAGGAGCTGCAGATGGTGCCCCCTGGCACCGGGTTGCATAAAGTGGGCAGCCTTCTGCTAATTACATCAGTCAATTAATCAATTAAGATCAAGGCATGGCAGGCGAGTAAGCAGGCGGTTGGCCCATAACAGGAGGGCGGAGCCACCAATAGAAAGGCTCCAGTAGGGATACTCCTGTCACAGAACTGTCTGAGAAAGGTACTGTAGCAGGGAGACAGGCAGCTCGGCCTGGCTTGCTTTAGTCTGCAGTTGAACTTGCCTGCTCCTTTTTATTGTTAGAAAGGATTGGGTAGTATTTAGCTTAGCTTAGCTTAGCATCTCTTACCACTATTCAATTAATTTATTTCAATTTATATTTCCTCATTTTTTTTTTGCAAGCTTTGAAAAAAGAAAGCTATGTTTTCCCTGGCAGCATGATCCATCACTTTGAAGGGAGGCACACAGGTTGCACACAAGTACACACACACACTCTTTTAATATACACACATAGAAGAAGAAAAATCAGATATTCTTAGGAGAAGAAGACGGACAGACAGCACACATTTTTTACATAGCTCTTAACACTTCTTGTTACTGAAGCAAACAATCAAAGAAGAGTCTAGTGAATGCATGCAACTGAGGAAATAAAACACACAACACAAAAGCATTGACACACACAGAGAGACCTTTTGCAGTACAGAAATGATTAGGGAGAGGAGGTAGAGGGAGAGCTACAGCTGCAAGGCCCCCACCCAAACATTGACGCCTTCTTTTCCCAAGCAGTCATGACACTTGTGCTGCCAGTGGAAGCAAGCCAGTGGGATCAATGTCTGCACCTTACATCCACCTGCACCTGCACCACCTCTGCTCCAGAAGTGGGTACCAGCAGTGGAATCACTGTCTCTTCCACCCCAATGTCATCACTCAGCATGAGCCTCCCACTGGCAGAGGATGAGCTGGAACCAGGGATGCTGAGCATGCTGGCTCAAGCAATTTTGGGGACTAAGGGGGAATCAGAGTTTGTACTCCACACCCCTCAAAGTTTCCCTAGACCGAGGTCTCCTCCAGAAAGCAGCACCTCGGAGGAGGTTGAGGTTGTGAAGGCAAGTGGCTCAGCTGAAGCAGCGTCTCCTGCTGTTGAGCCTCAGCCTGCTCGGGAGTGGGATAAGGCAGGATCCTCACCCTCAACTCAGAAGTGGGGGAGTAGTGTATTGTGGGAGCATTTTGAGCTGGCAGATGGCAAATCTGGGATCATCTGCCAGCATTACTGAAGGCACATCAGCTGTGGTAAGGATGAGAGACACTTTTTCACCATGGTGATGCTTC
>NW_017729024.1:123244357-123244611 GCF_001723915.1 Gavialis gangeticus
GCCCCAGCCCCAGAGCAAGGGGGCAGCGAGAAGCCCCAGAGCAAGGGGGGCAGTGAGGAGCCCCGAAATAGGGCTGCAAGGAGCAAGGAGCCCCAGAGTAAGGGGGCAGCGAGGAACCCCAGAGTAAAGGGGGCTGTGGTGAGCCCCTGAGAGAGAAGGCAAGGACCACGTTAATACCATCTGCGAGGCTTGAGCTGCGGTGTAGGGGTGGAAAAGGAGCTGCAGATGGTGCCCCCTGGCACCGGGTTGCATAA
>NW_017729024.1:123249611-123254847 GCF_001723915.1 Gavialis gangeticus
GGAGGAGGTTGAGGTTGTGAAGGCAAGTGGCTCAGCTGAAGCAGCGTCTCCTGCTGTTGAGCCTCAGCCTGCTCGGGAGTGGGATAAGGCAGGATCCTCACCCTCAACTCAGAAGTGGGGGAGTAGTGTATTGTGGGAGCATTTTGAGCTGGCAGATGGCAAATCTGGGATCATCTGCCAGCATTACTGAAGGCACATCAGCTGTGGTAAGGATGAGAGACACTTTTTCACCATGGTGATGCTTCTCTCAGGAGGCAGCACCCCCTTGCCCTTCTTCCTGCTCAGCCTGGCACCAGTGCAAGTTTTCTGAAAGGGAAGTATCCTGCTCGCTCCAAAGCCCCATTTCCCCCCAAAGCAGAGGCAGGCCACCCTGGACCAGTGGGGGAAAGGTGGACAGAAACGGGGCGCTTTTCCAAGGTGAGTGAGATCACTCAGACCGTTGGGGAGATGCTTGCTTTTGATAGCCAGCCCTTCTCTCTAGTTGAGTGACCAGGGTTCAGGCAGTTTGTAGCACTTCTGGCCCATCTTACAAAGTGCCCACATGCACCACCTTTAGCAAGAGGGTGGTGCCCTCCCTGTGTGAGGCATGCAGCTAGTACTTGAGGGAGGAGCTGCTCAAGGCAGGGCCGCAGGTAGCCTTTCACTTCACCTCTGACATCTGGAGTGGCTGGGGTGGCGATCACTCCGACCTCTCCCTCACAGGGCACTGGTGTGATGAGTCAGGCCATCAGTGGGCTCTACTACAAGCTGAGGTGCTGGATGAGTCCCACACAGCAAGGGAGATCATGGGAGCCATGAACTGCATGGTGCAGGGGTGGATCATTGGTCAGAATGAGCTCACCCACAGGTTCATGGTCATCGACAACAGGGCCAGTATGGTGAAGGCTGCCCATGATGCCACCTTTGTTGGCACACAGGCTGCACCTCATAGTCAGGGATGCCTTGGAGGGGGACAGGGCTGCCGGTGATGGCACTGTCACCACTACTGCTACAAGCTAGGTGATTTTGAAATGCAGGAAGGTGGCAGGCTACTTCCACTGTAGCATCAAGGAAGGCAAGATGATGCGGGACAAACAGGCAGAGCTGAGCATCCCGCAGCAGAAAATCATACAGGATGTGGAGACTCAGTGGAACTCCACATACTTGATGCTTGAAAGGCTGGTGGAGCAACAGAAGGCCATCCATGAGATGGCCTTGCCTGAGGAGACAGGGATCAGCAGCCCCCTGAACAGAGCTGAGTGGGGTACCATCTCCTAGATCTTGATGGTCCTCGAGCCCTTCCTCAAGACCACCAAGACCCTTAATGCTGGTGATGCCCTCCTCTGCCAGGTGATCCCCCTAGTGAGGAAACTGGAGAACCAAATGGAGAAGTTCCAGGGGATCAGTGTTCCTGGCTGGGGTAAGCCACTGTCACCAGATGTGCAGGCACTGGTGAGGTGGCTGAAGGAGGGCATCAGGAGATGGCTGGATCCCTTGCAGTCCAGTACAGTCCACATGATGGCAGGCATGTGCTACCTGAGGATGAAGGGAAGCATGTGCACTGGCAGCACCAAAACCCTTGATCACTGGATGCAGGTGCTGGTGAACAAAGTCAGGGAGGCCAAAGTGCAGATATGAGGGGATGTGGAAGAGGGGGATCCACTTTCCTATGCCAGCACTCTGAGCACCAGCACCAGCCAGTCTCCTCCATGACAGCCACTGCCAATGTGGGCCATGGACATGGCTTCAATGCTGGGGTCCAAATGCACAAAACCCCAGTCTCGGGCAGGTAGCACCGAGGCTTTAGTGGTTACCTATCTCACTGAGGATGTGGATCCACTGGACTGCAACCCCTTGGCCTACTGGGCAAACTTGGCAGGCTTTGTGGCCTTATCAGGGACCACCACCTGTGCAGTTTTCACCCCCCCAGTGATGTGACATATACATGTGACATGAGTTTTGCTTTCAAGAATTTTGGGTGCAGTTCCTCCCAAACACCTACCCCTATCTTCTTGAAGCTTGGTAATATTCGTGGCCTCAGCAGGGGACACCACCCCTACAGCTTTCACCCTGCTGCACCTTAATACACACAGTGTCACCCATGTCACAAGTTTTGCTTGTTCGCAGCTTGAGGTGCAGTTGCCCCCAAACCCCTCCACGCCTCCAGTTTTCAGCTCAGTGTACCTTAACACCCGGAGGGTCATCTATGTCACAAGTTTTGCCTGTCAACAGCTTGAGGTGCAGTTCCCCCCAAACCCCTGCATCTATCACCTTGAAACTTGACAGGCTTTGTAGCCTCACCTGGGGCTACCATCCCTGCAGTTTTCACCCCTCTGTAGTGTAACACATATGACATGAGTTTAGCTTTCAAGAATTTGGGGTGAAGTTTCCCCCAAACCCCTGCACCTATCATTTTGAAACTTGGCAAACTTCATGATCTCAACAGAGGCTACCACTTCTGCAAGTTTCATCCAAATCAGACAAAAACCAACAAAGTTATAGATATTTCATTGATTCCCCATTATACCCTATGGCCAGATCTCTGAAGGTTTGGAACCGCTTTGACCGAATCAGAGCGGGAAACCAATCTGGAGCTCCCAATCAGATTGCTGGCATCTGAAGTGGCTGGATCCAAAGCTGAATCAAATAGCTGCCTATTCGCACAGGCCTGAAGGACAGTGTCCCCAAATGTGTGAATGATCACAAAGCACTTCACAGACTAACATTCCTTAGAATCAGCAGCTGCTAATTCTAATGTGTAATCTCACCCAAAGATTATGGTCCGGGGAAAAAGTAGTAAAGGTGACAAACTAGGATTCACAAGTACATGAGGACATCATGAGGACTGGGGTAGGCATAACATCTATCTGTCCATCTTCCTGCCCTCCAAAAGGAAAAACAAAGAATGAAAAAAAAAAAAGAGGTTGTGACATAAGGCAAGCAACAATTCCATCTGTCAGTCTTATCATTTGTAGGACTCTGCTTTGACTTATCAAATAATTAGCAATTGAATTTAAATATTAATTACACAATCAGCATTGGACATGCCCCAAGGGTCATGTGGTCCAACCCTCTGCATGAATGTTGGAATGCTATACCTAAATTACCCCTGACCAGAACTTGTCCAGCCTCTTCTTAAAATCTCTAATAAACAAGAGTCCACAATTTCCCCTGGCCAGTTTACTCCACTCTCCTAGGATTCTAATGTATGGAAGATTTTTCCCTGATTGCTAAACTAAGGAACTTTGCTTCAAATTAAACCCTTTCTCCCAAAGAAAATGAGAAAAGTTGCTTTCCCTCCTCTCTATGCTGACATTTCCAATACTTGAATGTTGATACCATGTTAAGCCTACTTAAGCACCTTTTCTGCAAACTAAACTTGCCCAGTTCTCTCAAACTTTCCTTATAAAGCTTACCTTCCAAAGGCTTTATTACTTTGGTCAGCCACCTGTGAACCCCCGCTAACCTCTCCATACCCATTTTAAATGGCTTGTCTACACAAGGCACATTAACATGCATTAGCCTAACTTAATGTACAATACAGGCATGCATCTACATGTGTGCCCTTACTGTGCGGTAAAAATGGCTAATCCTGCCTAAATTTGATACCTGAAAATTCAGGATTCATATTTAGGCATGATTAATTAAAGCACATAAATGCATCTGTAGACATGACCCAACACTACCTTTTGTTCCCGGTCTGCCTAACCGTTGGGGGACACCCTGAGCCAAGCCCCAGGGCTCCTACCTAGGTGCCTCCTGCTCCAGGGCTGGGCTGCTCTGTAGCAGCCCATGGCTGTAGGCTGTGAAAGCCAGCAGCCATTTTATGCCCTGGGGTACACACACCAGAAACTTGGAGCACTGCAGGCCCTGTCTGCCCCTCTGGACAGGACCCAGGCTGCCTCTACCAGTCCTGTCCCCTAGCCAGAGCAGCTGCTTGGCAACCTGTGAGTATTGCAAAGCACTGCATCCTGTTGCACCTCTGTGTCCAGTCCTGACATCTCCACAGAACTGCTGCCTGGCTGCCTCTGGCAGCAGGGCTAGCACCTGCTCCCTGTTTCTGCTCACCTGCAGCACTGGCTTCTGTCCTTAACTGTCCTGTGGTGAAGTGCCTCTGCCATGTGGCTCCCAGTCCCTAGCCTTGTCCCTCTGCTGAGCCCTTCTGGCTGCTGTGCAGGGCCAGCCACACACAGACAGCTGTGTGGGAGCCCAGAGAGCCAATGCAGGATGCATCACCATGCCCTCCCCATCCTCCCGATTTGAGGACTGGTCCTGACTAAGTGCACACACCTGAGCCTTTTACCCAAAGCCCCAACTGGAGCCAGGAGGAGGTTGTCAACCTCATGGTCCTCTGGGGGGGGGGGAGGTGGGATGCAGCGGTCCAGAAGCAGTTTGCATAGGGCAGTGTGGAGTCTGGGGCCTCAGACAGCATGGAGAAGCATGTGCAGGCTGGAGGTGGCTGGGGACTGTCATGTTTTGGGTAGTCCCCAGCCATCTCTGGGCTGCACATGCAGACTTACCCATGCAGCATGGGGCTGGCCAGAAACTGTCCCATCAGGGGTAGGTCCCAGCTCTGTGCTCCAATTGGATGATCAATGCATGGAGCTTGGAAAGAACTAAAAGGGTAGGGTAGGCCCCAGCACCCTGCCTCAATCCACTGATGGGGAATCTAGCAGTGATCCAGCTGCTAGCTGCCTCACTAGTAGATTGGGACAGGGGACTGGAACCCCCATGGCTCACCAAAAGCATCCGGGAATGTCGCCTAGCAAAAAGGGAGGTGTACACCCAATGGAAGGGAGGGGCCATCACCAGGGAGGACTATACTGCAGCTGCTTGGGGATGCAAGGGGGCAGTCAGGAAGGCCAAGCTGCAGATGGAACTGGGACTAGCTTCCCAGATTAAGGACAACAAGAAGTCCTTTTTTAAATACATATGGGGTAAAAAGAAGGTTCCGGGTAATGTGGTGCCCCTGCAGGACATGTTAGGAAATTTGGTCGTCACACCAGATGACAAAGCCAACATATTTAACGATTTCTTTGCCTCCATTTTCCTGAGCAGGGACCAGAACAGTCAACCCCCCACTGGGCCCCCCTCAGGCCCCAGGGGAGTTGTACCTAGGCCAAGGGTTAGTGAGGAACTAGCTAGGGAACTTCTGGAGGAGCTGGATGTATTCAAGTCAGCTGGTTCGGATGATCTCCACCCTAAAGTACTGAGGGAATTGGCTGAGGTCGTTGCAGGACCCCTGGCATGGCTTTAC
>NW_017729024.1:123259847-123263634 GCF_001723915.1 Gavialis gangeticus
GAGGCAACGGGACCTGAATCTGTTCAGCCTCCACAAGAGAAGGCTGAGGGGGATCTAGTGGCCTGTTACAAACTAGTCAGAGGGGACCAGCAGTTGCTGGGGAAGTCCTTGTTCCCCTAAGGACTGCCAGGAGTGACCAGGAATAATGGTCACAAGCTGGCAGAGGGGAGATTAGGCTAGATATCAGGAGGCACTACTTCACGGTCAGGGCGGCTAGGATCTGGAACCAACTTCCAAGAGAAGTGGTGCTGGCTCCTACCCTGGGGGTCTTTAAGAGGAGGTTAGATGAACACCTTGCTGGGGTCATTTAACCCCAGTTCTCTTTCCTGCCATGGCAGGGGGTCAGACTCGATGATCTGCTCAGGTCCCTTCCGAACCTAGAAACTATGAAACTATGAAACATGTCCATCTCTTGCAGCTCTTTCCAAGTCCTATGCCCCTGGTTGGTGAGTTGGGGGCAGGAGCTCCCTGCTACTAGTGATGGTGGAAATTGTCACTGCTCTAGCAGCAGACAGCCCCCAGATGCAGGAGACAGTTGCTTCTGGCCTGGTGTTCCTTGCCAGCCCCTGGGCTATCACCTAGGGGGAACCTGGAGCTCCCTGTCCTCCCCCCCAGCGGTGGCAGGACCCTATTGCAAGGCTTCAGGGAACTGGGTGTAAATGTTATCCCTAATCACTGCATGTGTAGACACCTACCCAAAATGCCTTACTCCAGAATAGCGTATTCCACAGTATATTTGAGTTAGAGTAAATGCATGGGCCCACTGAGTATCATAGTCATTATAGCACTACTAAATTTAGTTGATAACTGTCATGTTTAATAAGTAGAATGCAAACTACATCATGAAAAGATAATGTCATGATTTAATTATAGCTCTAAAGAAACAATTAAGTAAACCAAAGGCATGAAGTAGAAAGGGACATGTTGTTCTTGGAGAGGATCAGACTTTGGAGCAGTTTTCTCAGGGCACCTTTGATCCCCTGGTTTCTCATGCTGTAGATGATTGGATTCATTATTGGACACACCATAGAATACAAAATTGATGTCAGGAGATCCAGAAGGGATGGGGAGTTGGAGGTGGGTTTCATGTAGGCAATGATGGCAGTGGAAAGAAACAGGGAGACCACAATAAAGTGAGGAATGCAGGTGGAGAAGGCTTTCTGATGGCCCTGCTCAGAGGGGATTCTCGGCATTGTAGTGAAGATCTGAATGTATGACAGAACTATAAAAACAAAACAGCCTAAAACTAAGCACACACTGAAGGCAAGAGCTGCCAGCTGTCTGAGGTATGTGTCAAAGCAAGACAGCTTGAGTAGTTGGGGCACTTCACAGAAGAATTGGTTGATGATATTTGAGTGGCAGAAGGATAAACTAAAGGTGTTCCCAGTGTGCAGAGCAGAGCTGATGACACCAGCAGCCCATGCACATGCAGCCATCTGAACACAAGCTCTCCTGTTTATTATTATCTCATAATGTAGTGGTTTGCAGATGGCAATGTATCAATCCTATGCCATAACAGTGAAAAGGGAATAATTTGCTCCCATTAAGCAGAAGAGGCAAAAAACTTGGCTAACACATCCAAAATAGGAAATTGACCTGATGTTCAACAGGGAATTAGACATGGATTTGGGCACGGTAACTGAGATGGAGCCAAGGTCTGGGATGAATAAATTAACCAAGAAAAAGAACATGGGGGGAAATGAAGCTTGTGGTTGAGAGCTACAATTGTGATAATGAGGAGATTTCCAATCAGATATCAGGTATGCTATTAGAAAGATAACAAAGTGTAAGATCTGAAGCTCCCAAATATCAGAAAAACCAAGGAGGAGGAACTCAGTCACTTTGGTTTGGTTGGACATTTCCCTCTTCAGTGCATTGTGCAAGGCCTGCAAAGGAAGAAGGGTAATGGTCAGGATCAGCGTAACAAATCTACTGGGTGTGAATCTCTTGTCATAAACAAACTGTCAATACTGTTCTTGTGTAAGTGCTGGAATTTATTTAGTGGAAAGTATTATTATGCATATGCCTGAATCATGGTTCCTAATTAATGATGTGCCTAATGATTTTCAACCCATGATATGTCAATCACAGTGGATAAATTGAATGCTGGAAGAAATCAAGGGTGTAGGTTGTAGTCATGTTGGTCTAAGGACATAGGCAGACAAGGTTCTTTGGGTGAATCTGATATCTTTTATTTTATTTTATTGAAGAAATCTAGAAAATTCAAAATCAAGTAGCTTTGACTTTGGGAAAGAATCAACTAATCATGAATAAGCAGTTCAGCCCATTGAAAATTATTGAATGGCCAATCGGGGCCAAAGTAATGGTCAGAAGTTTCAAGTCTGCAAACTACTGCTTATATTTATTATGGGAAGGTCCCTTTGTAATAACTGACAATGCTAGTCCCTCTGTGTATGGGTTAGAGGTAAAATGAAATTTGAAGAGGATTTCTAAGTGGTATCACTCGTCTCAGCTGAAGTTATGGAAGGGTGAGTGATAGAATCCAGATGTAAATCTCTCTGTCTCTGTCTCTGTCTCTGTCTCTGTCTCTGTCTCTCTCTCTCTCTATATATATATGGTCTTCTCCCAGAAAGTGTGGTCACCATGGACAGGAAAGTTGTCATTAATACGACTCGATGTAACAAGCCATTAAAGATTCCTGAACAGTTGGTGACCACCCAAATAAGGTTTCCCACCACTGAGGATGTGTGGTGGCTGCAATTGTATCCAAATTTTTACAATTTGGGAATTATTATGTAGTATCGAAACATACATGTGTTGCACTTTCTCCAAATTTACTTTTAGCAATTTCTCAAGTATCTCTGTCACTTGCAGGCCTGTAGGACACCGCCGGCCAGTCAACTCGAGTGAGACAGTTTCTAGTTGGAGTTCTACACACCCATGCTTTCTCCTGCCACGACTTGGTGTTTAAAGCAGTTGGTTCAGTACCTGGATGTGTAGTACCATTAGTCATCCCATAGTCGTCCCACGAAGGTCCTACGTTCCTGAGGGCTCCGCCACCCCTACACCCTCGCCTGTTCTCTCTCTTTCTCACACATCCCGCCCCTCAAGACACCGCTAGGCACTTCACATTCTTGCCTTACTTGGTTCTCCCTCTGTTTGCTGGCTTCTTCTCCCTCCTCTCTCTTCTTCCTCTCATTCAGGCCGTCTTCATCACAACGAGATAGGAAGTCAGCCACTGTATTCACTTTACCTGGCCTGTACGCAAAGCAGAATTGGAAAGGTTGGAGAGCCAATGCCCACCTCATTATGTGAGCATTATCCGTTTTTTCGGTGTTTAACCATCTCAAGGGGGCATGGTCGGTTATCAATTTAAATTCACGGCCCAACAGGTAATAACGAAAATAGACCCCTCCCCCCAATGGATAGTGAGACATTCACATTCCACAGTGGAATACCTTTTCTCGTGCTTGTTCAGTTTTCAATTGGCATAGGCCACCGGCCACTCCACTCTGTCCATGTCCTGAGACAAAACTGCTCTCAACACAAACACCAAAGCATTGGTCTGCAGGGTGAAGGGCAGCGTGAAATTGGGGGTATGGAGTATTACATCTTGGCACAAAATATGCTTAAGATCTTCAAAGGCTTTCCGTCGACTTGTGTTCCATTCAATGCCATATGACTTCCTGCCCTTGATAGCCTCTGTGGCAGAAAGCCACCTTGGTTTCTCCCCAAAAATCTCTGTCCTGTGACACTGTGATTTAAATCTCTGTGCTGTGACCATTCAATTAGGATGGGCCCAGCACACAGGGGACCACACCCTCAG
>NW_017729024.1:123264698-123276436 GCF_001723915.1 Gavialis gangeticus
AGGGCACACTTTAACACACACACAGTTTCACCCACCCACATCACAAGTTTTGCCTGTCAGCAACCAGAGGTGCAGGGCCCCAGAAGCCAGACTCCCTCAGCAAGACACATGCACAGCTGACAGGCTCCGTCTCCTGGCAGGGCCCAGCACCCAGGCCTGCAGTGGATTTCGCTCCCCTTTGCCCCAAGACAGATGCAGTCACACAAGCACCCACCCACATCATGAGTTTTGCCTGTTAGCAGCCAGAGGTGCAAGGCCCCAGATACCAGACTCCCCCTGCACCTACCTCCTTGAAACTTGGCAGGCTTTGTGGCCTCAGCAGGGAGCACCACCTCTGCAGTTTTCAGCCCGCTGCGCCTTAACACACAGGGTCATCTATGTCATGAGTTTGGCCTGTCAGCAGCTTGAGGTGCAGTTCCCCCAAAACCCCTGCACCTATCACCTTGAAACTTGCCAGGCTTCGTGGCCTCAGTGTAACACACACGTGACATGAGTTTTACTTTCAAGAATTTGGGGTGCAGTTCCCCCCAAACCACTGCACCAATCTTCTTGAAACTTGGCAGGTGTCATGCTCTCAGCAGAGGCTACCACCCCTGCAAGTTTCATCCAAAGCAGACAAAAAACAACAAAGTTATAGATATTTCATTGATTCCCCATTATACCCTATGGCCAGATCTCCGAAGCAGCTCCGAAGTTTCAGGGCCACTTCAGCCAAATCGAAGTGGGAAACTGATCTGGAGCTCCAAATCAGATCGCTGGCATCCAAAGTGGATGGATCCGAAGCCAAATCGAATAGCTGTCTATTGGCACAGGCCTACTACCTAGCCACATGGCTCTATAGGTTCAGCACCTTATGCCCCAGCCAGCCCCTCCACCACTCAATGCCTCCACCCGGAGCCCGGAGCTAACCCCCTGCACCCACTGCTAGCCCAGGTTTGCTCCACCCTGGTTCAAATTGCTGCTGTCCTGGGCACGTGTAGACACCACACCGAGGAGCAGTTTACTCCAGCTCAAACTGCTCCAGAATGTATTGCTTTGCCTTAATTTCATGTGTGGATGCACCAAGTATATTGCATCCACTGTTGTCTCTGTGTCCGCAGAGCCAGTCTTCTCATCATAGAAGGCAATCAGGTTGGTCAGGCGTGACTTGCCCGTCTATACATCTAATTCATACATTGTTACTTTAAGCCCTTGGATAGTTAAAACAAATTACATCTGTTAATCAGAGACAGACCACAAAAGCTTAAGATGTTCAATTTGAATAGATACTGAGTAATTTCATGCCCTTTGGTTTGGAGATAGGTCTGAAAATATCATGAGATCATGGGTTTGTTTGTTTTTTTCCTGAAGTTTCCATTGTTCTATGTCTGCCAGGCAAAAAAGCCACAGACCATGTGATATTTTAATGCTCTAGTTTGTAAGAAAGATGATGAAATGTAGAGCCATGGTTATATTATACACACATACAAACTACAAACATATCAACAAATGTTAACCAAATATTGATGAACTCCCAAAAGGACTCCTATTCAGTCCAAGTTTCAGAACAAGGTTCAGTGTCTCTTATTTAACTGAACTAGTTGTATTTGTTCCTTCTCAAGGAATTTTCAGAAATATATTTGCTTCACTACTCAACAGTACTCAGATACCATGGTGAGTGGCCTTCTATTAAGAGGCAGATTAGAAATTTTACATCAAGCAGTTAAACAGACATATTGGTCTAAACTCTGCTGCACCAAACAAGGTTCTGAAATATATTTATCTACATTGTACTTGTAAAATGCTCAGAAACTATGGTTTTATACTGTAGCAGGTTTCTGCCTTGGGACCTTTCAACCAGACGTGTGTCCCTTCCCTGAGCATCAGGGTTGTGTGAAGCTTCAGCGGCTGATTCAATTCAGTGGAGATTCAGCCTGATTTGGCGGCCGAATCTCCAAATCCAAATCGAATCAGGAGATCCATTAATCTCTCCAAATCAAATCGGAAGCCTCCGATTCAATTCAGAGAGATTCGATGATTCAGACACAGACACAGCTTTATATGTTTTTTCTACATACCTCAAGGTACCCGGCGGCTCATGAATGCTCAGATGATGGGGCAGATGGCGTGTCCCCCAGCATGCTCAGGAGCAGACCTGGAAATGGATCAGAAGCACTTCCAGTCCACTTCCAGGTCTGATTGCAGAGAGTACAGGGGACCCCACACACACCCCTCCCCAGCTCAGTGACTGGTGACTCCTGGTCCCTGTGGCCAATTACCGAGCTGAAGGGGTGCAAGAGGAGTCCCCCGCATACTCGATGGCAGACCCAGAATTGGACCAGAACTACTTCCAGTCCACTTCTGAGTCCATCCACCTTACCATCTCAGCATTCACAAGCCACTCCTAGTATCTCAAGGTATGTAGAAAAAAACATATAAACCTGTGTCTATAACCAAATTGCTGATTCTCCGAATCAGAATCGAATCTTTAGATTCAGATTTGACCAAATTGAATCAGGACAATGATCATAATCAGAGAATTGAATCACTGTCCCCCAAATTGGGCTGAATCCGAATCAAATATGGCCCGCTTCTCACACGCCTACTGAGCATCTCTCAGCAAGCAATAGTAAAATGCAGGCTTTCACCTTGCTGACCTTTGCCCCCTGGAGTGCTTCTCAGCATGCCCCAGTCATATACAGTCTTTCATCAAATAAAGTACACCAACAAAAAAACCTTGTCATCCTGGACCCTGGGATGGATCTGCTATGGCTTCAGCTTTCCTTTCCCAGGCTTGACCTCCTCATAGCCCAGAGGTCTCCTGCCTCTGGTGCTTCTCCTCTACTCCTCCCCCTAGTTCTGTCTCTGGGGTTTTTAATTACCAGGGAACCACACCACCATTAGGCTTTTCCCAGCATTGCCCTTCAGCTACCCTAGCTGCTTTCTCTTACAGGGACAGGCCATCCTACTACACACACATATAAAGAGTTCATATAGAACAGGTACACATTAAAGTAATATAGGCACTTATAAAACATACTTTTATATTCTGCTGGACTTGAGGTAGTTAATATAAATGTTAACAGCCTCATCTTTTTAAACGGCAGGCCATGGAATGAGTTTTAGGGTGGGGGAAACAGTTTCACCTGGATATACGACTTTGTAAACAATATGTTTCACTTTATTGTGATAAAATAATACAGAGGATTACATTTTGCCAAGAAAGTTTTCCTAAAGTCAGCTTAAATGAGATAAAATGGTTTTACAACTTAGCCCATGAACTAGCCATAAAAAGATCCAATTAAATAGTGCTGATTAAATAATATCTGCATTAACAACTTTCCCAATAAAGTAATTCTACAGTGGCACGGTCAACATCATTTCTACTGATGCTCCAGTTACAACCGAACCTCATTCAGACCCTATCATGAGAAAATATCTAACACTACATAAACCACAGGCATCATTTGGCAGTATCAGGAGGCTGAATTTCAGCTTTGTAGTTCTCATCCATGGGCACATCTCCATGTGTGCCAGACAGCGCAGTAACCATAATTACTGTGCAGCCCAGAAACTGCATGGGTTCTTTCCCATGCTACTGCGCAGTAGCAATGAATTACTGTACAGTAACATCAGCATCACGGTTCTTGCCCGCTGATGCTATGTCGCCATAGCAATGAGCTACAGCAACATAGCATCTCATGTAGCTGTGCCCTGTGATTGTGTATTTAAATGAAATAAGAATATAAATTACATAAGGCAACCTTTGCCATTTCTCAATTTAGTTCTGCATGCAGCGTAAGTGAACGCAGTATCAATCACCCATTTTTCTGCATATAACTTTGACAAATGATCTGCCAAGCTAGTAATGGATGTATTATTGAAAACTTAGTTTGCCCCAATTACCAGACATATGAACTTTATCTTTTCAAGGCAGGTTTGTTTTCCATGAGGGTCTGCTATATAACCTCAGTTGTTTCCTCACTCAGTGTTTTTCAGACCTTGCTGTGTGGTATGGCATCTCTTCCTGACAAGACGTGTGAAAAACAGTGGAGGAAGAATTAGATACCTTGGCAAATACTTTCCAGTACTCCACAAGATTATGATTTCATTCAGGGATGTAGAATTCAATCTTTGAATTCAAGGTTTGTTACCTAATATTGTCCTTGAAGTTATTTAAACATGAAAGAATGTGACAAAGACCATCCATCTCTCAGAGTAATTCCCCATGTAACATCACTGTCAGTATTGAAAAACTCCTTACACTAATATTTCACCTTCAAAAATATAAGAGTTCTTCTAGGTATGATAGCAAAAAAAAAAAAAAGGAACGAAAGAAAACACAGGAGGGAACAAGATTACAAGATTGTCTGGACTATAAGGTGTTTGCAGCTTTGAAGAGTTATTTGAGGCCTGTGATACCAAGAATCTAAGGCAGATTTTATCTGTGTGTGGGACGTCTCCTTTGTAGATACTTCTGAAGGTAGAAGAGGCTGAATTAATGCTTTCCTCAAGAGACTAGAGAATAAGGAGAACCAAGGTTTTCAGTGGAGCCATAGAAATTCTAGGGCTAGCTATGATGATAGAGCATGGAGCTTTTTCACACCTAGTTTGCATAAAGGAAACCAATTTGCTTGATTAGGTGATGGTACCTTGAGATGTCGCTCTTTCATGAGCAGCAATACCCCAACCAGGAAAATGCAGTAGAATAATAAATGATTTATCCCAAGTAACAGGAATGAATAGGGTAGCTACTATTGAGGATGGAATAAGAAAGGAATTACATCCAGGAGAAAACAGTAAAGAATCAGAGCTGGTGGAGTGATGCTCTGCAGGCATGTCTATACACGATGCTACATCACCATAGCAATTCACTGCACGGAAACAATGTGTTCCCTCACTATAGCACATCGCAACGTAGCAGCTAAAAATAACCGTGTGCCACCAGCACGGTGCAATACGGGCTATTACTGTGCCATAGTTTAGTACAGTCTAACCTCATAAATCTGTCATGCTTGGGACCGAGCAGCTGCCAGAAACTTGAAAATTCTGGATTTTTGAAACCTGAGCGGCAGACAGTTGTGAATCAGGGGGAGAAGTGGGTGGGTAATGATGGCTGGTCCCAGACCAGTGGCCGCACATGGTGTGGAGGTGCAGAGTGGTGGATGGCGGTGGCAGCCACCACGTGCAAGCTTCCCCCTCCACAGCTCCCGGACCAGCCGCTGCTACTCCCTGATGTAGTGTATTTTTAAAGAGTGCCAGATTTTTGAGAATTCTGGATTTTTTATATCCAGATTTATGAGGTTATACTGTATTTGCAAAAGGAAGTACTGAATGACAGTCCAGTAACAACAGCGCCGTAGGGGCATGTGTTGAGAACATTCTGGGAGGAGAGACCAAAAACATTAAGATGGGTGATGATGACTCTTCTTTTCTTTCCCGTGGAAAACTCATATTTTTCCATATATAAAAGGTGGTCTGTGGCTTCCTGCATTTCTCATTAGACAGAGGCTTGGTAGGTACTTTGAACTACAGGCAAGAAGGTATGAATGAAATAGCTTAGGCTTCTGTAAGATCACAAGAGTTAACGGAGTCCCTGATACGAAATGTATACATATCCAAAATGCCATGTTCACATAACACTTTACCCCTTCTCTGAGTGTTTTCTGTTTCAGTCGGTGGGAGATATCAAGGCAGAATCTTGGCTTCATTAAAGTCAATGGCAAAATTCCCATTGCTTTCAGTGAGGCCAGATTTTCTCCCCAGGACAACAGAAGCTTCAGGAGTTTTTTCCAAGGTAAGAATCCAGCCATCTGGGAAGTGGATCAGAAGACAGTTGATTTGACTCATGAAGAGTTTATAGAAAGAGCCACTGGCATTTTTCCAAATGTCCAATGAAAATTACAAACTAACTCAGATAATAAAATGAAGCTGTTTGATCTTCTTATAAAAGGGACTGTTTCACTTTATTTTTGCATTTTTATTGTTTTGAAGACTATTGTTATCTCGAAGTCTACGTTTGGGACTGCAAAATTACAGATGCACTCTTTAGTTTCTGGATGAAATAAAGGCATATGCTGGCTCACACTTCAATTTATAGTATTATTATTAGTATTACCATGGTTCCTATGAGCCCTGGTCATAGGACCCCATTGCACTGGGTACAGACAAACAGAGCAAAATGATCCTTGCCTCAAAAAACTTATCTAAGTAGACAAGAAACAGATGGATACAGAGTGATGGAGTAGTACAAAGAATCAATATAGGTTAGCATGACTGACAGACACCTCAGCACACCCATGCATAGCTGTTGCAGTTTTGTAGAGAAAACACATTTTTGAGGAGGAATTTGGAAGAGAATAATGTTAGTTTTGTAGATGTTTCCAATAAGCAAATCCTAGTATTTGTGGCAGCATAACAGAAAGCACGAAAGTGCCTCTTTGAAATCCTAACAAGTGGGCAGTGGAGGGAGTCATCATGGGTCCAAGGAAGTGAGAGTCAGTCTCTCAGTAGAATAAAAACTTATTGGAAGGGTGAGGACAGGTTGTGGAGCTTTGGAAACAATGGCAAGCTGCTAGAGAATAGGGGAGTCAAGAAAGCAACACAAAGAGAGGGAAGGCACAGTTTTACTGCAGTATTATGAATGGCTGTGAACTGATTTTAGTTTTGGACTATGATCAAAATCTCACCCAGTTGGAAAGTGGGAAATTTCATATTGCTACAAAAAAGCAGGTACTGGAACTTTGAGACAATACACGTATATCATGTATATCACTAGCACACGTCTGATTGGGAGAACCATGACATTCCTTTATTTCTGCGATCATAAATTCTACTTCCAGTGTAGCTTTTTGCTCCTATTATCCCCAGGTCTCCAGATTGTCACCATTTTCTAAACCATGTTAGCTGATTTGTATCACACAGTTTGAATCAAATTTCAATTTGAATTAAGGGTTAATGGATGCTCATTGACCATCAGCCCCTTAACAGACCCAATTTGCAACCTCTCTGTGTGGGCTTATGTGCTTAGCACTTGCAGTTGGAAGTAATTAGGGGGCAATAATAAGCCTGCTTAAGCACTGCTGCATTGTTGCAGACCTACTGACAGTCATCTAAAGTGCTCTTCCAGATGCCATAATGGGTGCATGTGACCTGAGTGTTGATGACCATCTAGTCCCATGTTATGGGGGGCAGGGGACGAGATGACAAGGGGTTTGCCCCCTTCTTCACAGACCAGTAGACTGTGTGCTTGGGCAAGGCTGGAGTCTTAGGTAGGATGCTAATACTTAGCAGGCACATCTACACTTGCCGCTATGGTGCCTTTTGGAAGTACTAAAAGATGGCTCAGTAACACCTAGTACTGCACCATGTGCATCATAGTTTCATAGTTTCTAGGGTCACATGCACTGTTACTTTTAGGCACATTGGGCATTTGGAGATGACTCTTTAAAGCGGGTTTATAGTGGGTTAAAAGCCTTTTGTACCGCTTAAGTGGCATTGCTGTTTTCACATTCAGCAGCGTATTACATGTTAATTCCAGCCACTGTAGCACATTCAGCAGCATAATGCGCCTTAAATGACGTTGGGCCACAGCAAATGACTTTGGTGTGCTGCAAACTAAAACACCTCCGAGGAGTTTTAGTTTGCTACCCTACAGCCGTGGGGGGAAGCACTGGGCTCTGTGCTGCTCAGGGGCTCTGCAGGCAGACCATGCAGGCAGCCCTGCAGCAGCACGGGAAGGCAGGATCCCCAGAAGGGGGAAAAAAAAAGCGGTGAGCCTGATCTTTTCCCTGCCCACCCTGGAGCTTGCCTGCCTGCCTGAGCTGTGCAGGGGCCCAGTGCTTCCCTCTGTGGCTGCAGTGTCCCCTGGGACTGCCCGAGCTGGGTGCCGCTTGGGGGGAGGGCCACTGCTGCCGTGGAGGGAAGCACCAACCCCACCCCACAGCTCAGGGACAACTCTGCCCACTAGCAGCTTGGTCTCACCTCCCTGCCGCTGGAGAGGCAAGTAAGGATCGGGCGGACACGGGTGTACGTGACACGGGGGGTTGCGTCGCCCAAAACTGAAGTGGTGTTTTTGAAAAACCACCGCTTCAATTTAGGGAGAATTAGGGAGAACCCCTGTGTTGTGTATAAATGCCCTGTGTCACCATAGTGACGCACTGTAACTTGGGAGCACGTTGCTATGGCAATGTAGCTACAGTGTGATCAGTTTTGTCCGTGGATGCTATGTCACCATAGCACATTGCTATGACAATGTAGAGTCATTGGTAGACACACCCAGTCAGTGAGGTGTTGCTGGTCCATTTGACTTTGTAAAGGGGTTACTTCAGGGGCGGGCAATTATTTTGGGCGGAGGGCCGCTTACTGAGTTTTAGCAAACCATCAAGGACCACATGACAGGCAGCTAGGGGCAGATAAATATTAATTTTCTAAATTTTTTAGGGACCCCATGGGCCAGATAGAATGGCCTGGCAGGCCACATCTGGTCCACAGGCCACATTTTGCCCTCCCCTGGATTACTTGTGCCTGATAGCCTCTGTTGTATTACAAAAACCCAATTGAGTTTCCCTTGCAGGGATTGATATTAGCAGTGCTTATCTGCTGAGTTCCTAAGGACTGTTTTTCCTAAAAGCAACCCTGTATACACATGTTAATTAATACTGTCTAAATTGCCTAGTTCAGACTGCCCTAATCTGCATTAGATTTAATCCTCACTCAGTGAGGATTAGTTAATTCAGCCTGGAACCAATTTTAATTCAGACTACACATGTCTACATGTATATAGAGGTGGCTGTAGTCCAGATTAAACCTAGAAAAAGGTAACATCTCTAAATAGCCTGAGTGTTTTACAAGCATGGATAAGCATCACTATAAACATTATACAGATGAAGAAAATGAAAGGCAAAGAGATTAGCAATTAGCTCAAAATGTCTGTGGCAACTTGGGGTTTTATCCTGTCATTAATTCTCCATTTCTTGTACATAATTGCTGATTTATTGCTCTCTGCTCTTAACCATACTAATCAAAATTTTGTAACATCATGTTCCAATGTGTTAGTCATAAAATATATTCGGATGTTAAAATCCAACCACATACCAGTGCTGGTGAAGGTTGTCTCAATATAATATAATTAAATAAGGTGGGGCGGTTGTTTGTTTGTTTTCTAAAGGAGAATATATATTTTTAGAAGACTCAAGCCATCTTTACCTGCTGCTTGGATTATAAAACTTTCTCACCCCTTTATGAAAATGTGTCATTCAGATCCCCTATGTCCTGGTAAAGAGACTTTGAGCAAGGATACCTTCCTTGCCAGCTAGTGACATCACCAGTACAAAGAATACAAGAAGTCTTCTTTCCTACACTTGGATCTTAATTTTGCAAGGTCTTTCAGTACACTATCAAATAGGTTTGATGTCTTTCAAGGCTCTCTCCCACACTCTCCAGTGCAGATATCTTGAATACACTTTACAGAAAAGGGCACCAATAGAACTATTTTGCTTGCTGAACAATGTTAACCATAGGTCTACATCTTAATAGCTTAACTTAGTAACAATAGTATTTCAGATTGGGATAAAGACTCTGTTAGGGACACAATAAAATGCCACAGAAAAAATACTGAACTGATGGGAAATTAATGCATTTAACATAAACATTTTTATAGTGTCAGCTTCAATACCTCTTGTCTGTAATTTACCCTTAGAAATGCCTAATGGGTTTGTGGGATGTACATTGTTGTGAAGTGTAGCTGAGACTCATGGTGTTAATAAGTGGTAGTATACATTGTTAGCAGATTTCAGACTAGTGTTAATACTATTCATTGGTGTGATTATATAAAATGCATTACAACTTGAGAGTCCCTATAATATGGCAGTATATAATTTTGTCATCCTCAGTGTATTGTGTGTTGGCTGTATCCATACATATGTATAATGAAAGTAATAGAACAGGTGCTAAGATATGAAGGCTTTAACCTGCAGCACCCCTCGCATAATCATGTGTTCTTCATGTATGTCACAGGTCAAGAGAGTGTCAGAGGTGGGGTATTGGATATGAAGAACATTGGAGCTTTGCAGATAAAAATCAGGACTGTTTGGGGAACTCTGCAGTTTTTCCTAACTGAGGTTTGGGTAAGTAAGTGTTGTGCTGTTGTTACAACTCTGCTTCCTGTCCCCTGGAAATTCTTTTACCTAATGTTACCTCTTCCTCATTTCAATTTTATTTATATCTTCAAATAAAAGTGAATAGAACTGATTAGATCTGATGTGGATGAAATGCCAAGACAGGTCAGTTTTTGTTTGTTTAAAGTAAATGTATTTAACTACTTAAATGCAACCTTGCTGAAGTATACGTGATTCTAGTTACACCAATAGGACGGAGGCTTTGAATTTATCTTCCAGGCAAAGGGAAAAAGCAAGATAAGTTAATCAAAATACCAGGGATGTTCAGACAGCTTTTTAGGGGTCAGACTGATTTCAGAAGGTCTAGACTGCTCCTAGGTTTTGAAACTGGATTTTTCTTCCACTTGCCTTACGATTGTATAGTACTTTTAAAATACCCAGAGAAGAAGAATAGCATTTTGAGGCAGAGGGGGAGGGATATAGTAGTTTCTACATCAGTAGAGCAGTCACTGCCATTTCAGGGACTGACTTTATTTGCCACTAGCCAGAGCCTACAGGGAGAAGTTTCTCAAATGCTCACAGTTTCCTGGGAGTGGATTTTTTTATGAGAAAACAATTCTATGCATCATTTCACTCTCTTTCTTTTCTTTCTTTTCTGCATCTCTGCCTTTTTAAAATCTCATCTAGAGTAGATAAATATGGACACTTCAACCAACCTTTTAGAAAACAACCACCACCACCAAAAAATCCCAAACAAGACTGAAACTTTTATCAGGCATGGTTTATGGTGGTTTTAAGGTGAATCATGAATCACTGCAATAACTTGAAAGCAATACCACACTACTGCTAAAATAGATGACTGATATTCTTTGTGAATGGAACCAGTTTGTAGATAAATGGGGAAAACTTTTCCACTAGAACATGAAGATATCAATCATGCTATAAAGAAAGTAGGTTTTGTTTACTATATACGGTCATTATTGCACTGTAGCTGGACAAAACTACAAAGGACACATCTAGAACTGGTTTGCATGCATAATCCTTGCTCACGATCTTACTAACTGTATATACCTGTAATATTTACTCAATATTGTACCACACTTGAAATTTATGACTTCCGTTGTCTCTTATAACTTTCATAAACACTAAACAGAGAACCAGTTCTAAAAATGGAAGAGATAATATCTTACTGGTGTTGGCGGTTACGTTTTAAAGAAACACCTCACTTGGAGGCAAGGTAGTCCTAAGGTTAAAATTGTGGTGACCTTCAGAACTTAAGTCTTCATGAAATGGCCCCAATGTCATGAACAAGAATACACAAATCTTGATATACCTGCTTATGCAGGTAAATTAGAGCCATCATATACCCCAGATTTCTGTCACCTTGTTCTGCCTACCTCCTGCCCTTTGTCATTCTGCCGAGATTTCAAAGTCAGAGAGGAGGAACATTCATAACAAACTACAGTAGCTACAGGAGGGTAGCCAGAAAGGGAAACTGGAATCGCCACTGAGATTTTTAAATGGATATTATGCTTTTAAACAACTTGAATACCAAGCCCCTAGAAGAGGGTAAAGTCAAACTCCTTGTGGTTAAGCTTCAAATCATGAGGTCAGCACCTGTCACTTCCTTCAGCTTTTAAA
>NW_017729024.1:123276663-123295036 GCF_001723915.1 Gavialis gangeticus
CAGAAGAGAGGCTCTGAAAATACATATCTTGGACTAAATATTATCTATATATCACATGCATACTCATATATGTATATATCATATATATACATGGCTGTATATTAGGCCTGTGTGAAGTGGCTAGTATTTGCTTCAGATTCGGCCAATTTGGGGGACAGCAATTTGATTCAATGATTTGAATCACTGTCCTGATTTGGTTAGGCCGAATCTGATTTGGAGATTCGGCAGCAGCCGAATCTCTGAACCAGTTGGGCCCATCCCCCTGCCCCCTCCCAGCCCAGCAATGGCCTCCCTGCCTGCCCCAGCTCCCAGCACTTGGGGAAGAAAAAGCCCCTGCTCAGTAGGTGCAGCCGGGTGGGCGGCGATCCCTGCTACCCCACACTGCATGGGGTGCTCTGCACGAGCCCTCAAACCTGACCCCTCCCCCATCCCCCTCACTGGTACCCCGCACGGACCAACTATGGGCCTTTAAGAAAAAAAAAAACCTGAAGAAACCCCGGGATTCACTGCTCCTGCCAGTGACGGGGATGATCCCCACTACGCCCACCACATGGGGGCTCTGCAGGAGCCCCCAAAGCCCCAAGGCTGGACCAGGAGCGGTGAGTCCCAGGGCTTTTCTCCACTTTTTTTTTTCTTAAAGGGCCGGAGCCCCAGCAGGCAGGGCAGCCCGGGGGGGCCAAGGGAGCAGGGGGAAGTTGAGGGGGCTCATACAGAGCCCCCCATACAGCGTGGGGCAGTGGGGGGCAGTAGGGATCGCACCCCACCCAGCAGCACCAGGATAGCACGGTGACTTTTTTTTTAAAGTACCGAGCTGGGGCGGGCAGGAGCAGCCATGAGGGTGCTGGGGGAGCAGGCAGGGGTCGAGGGGAACTAGGGGAGTAGGGGAGGTTGAGGGGGCTGACAGGGGTCCCCCCATGGTCCCCTCCCCCAGCCCCCCCTTCTCCGCCCCTAGTACTTACCAGCTTGGAGTGGCTGCAGCTCCCTGCTGCAGCCACTAGGGACTGCCTGAAGCATCAAAGCTCTCCAAATCTTTTCCAAAGATTCAGAGAGCTTTGAATGAATTTGGACCTTTAAATTGGTCCCCTGATTCAACTCGGATTCGGCCACCGAATTGGGCCAAATCTCCTCCGAATCAATCACCACCTGAAGCTTCGCACAGCCCTAAGTATATGTATAGATATGTATGTGATATATACAAATATGAGTATGTATGTGATAATACATATCTTGGACTAGATATTATGTATATTTCAGAGCCTCTCTTCTGCCAGCATATTTCTTCCCCAAAGTGGCACATATTGGTCCTTTACTGATGCATAATGAACTTGAAAATTGCTTTCTCTACCAGCCTTTCCACATCATTCTTTTAATTGGACAAACTCATCACAGGGTATGGAGTGCCAGTTCAAACCTTCCTAAGAACATTTTAAATCACTCTAGATAAAATTCTGCCCTCTTGAAGTCACTGACTTTGTTAGATGTCATCCTTCATGTGACCATAACAAATTCTGTCAAAATATGAGGCTCTGATAACCAGTCTCTATCAGCTGGAGATGACAAAAAGTGCAAGTGAAGAATAGTGCATGGCCAAAGGAAAGCTTGATAATTCATATACAATAGACTTCCTGTATCTTGAAACCTCCAAGCAAAATGAAACAGCAGTTTCACTCCCAAGAAAGGCTCTCACAAAGGAAATCAGCTTTATCTCCCCGGCTGGATATTCCCAAGATATGGGAGCCAGCGCAGAGCTACTCTGCCAGCTGGCAGGCCACAGGGAGAAAGCAGTGCTGATACATATCCTAGCTTGCACTTGGAGGCTATCCTAGGGCTAAACTCCAGGAAGGCATTTACAGTTTTGCATATCCACTTTTAGTTCTGAAAAGTTTTAAACTTTTCTGTAATTCATGAAAGCCCAACTCTTTTCTTGAGAATTATCTGGGAAAGGGCTCATGTGTCACTCCTGTCTGTCTGGCGAACTTTCCCCTATGTTTCCCAGCATATGTCTCCATGACACAATGCAGCACTGTGCAGAGCTACCTGAACTAATGCTGAATGAGCTAACTGGGATACCAGAAGTAAAACAGCCACAAAAACAGGAAGTTCCAGCCAGGCTAACTGAGAAGTGGAAAAAATTCACCCAGATGAAGCTCCTTCTGCATTTGAGCTTGGTAAACTACAAACCTAGCCAGAGGTATAAAAGGGCTGTTGGGCACCCAGGACAGCAGCAGAACTTCTAGCTGCCACCATGCTGCCAGTGTGGCCAGAGGCCTCAGTCCATGTCTGATCGTCCCATCTTAGGCTACTGGAGCTGGCTGTACTGAAGAAAGCCTATAGGTCAAATTCTCTATTGTCATAAGTGTTTGAAAGCTAACTGAAGCTAATTAATCTTTTGCACCAACCAAGGATTTGGCTGTTTTTGTTGCTCTTAAGAGTGTGACTAAAAATCCTAAGTTGCAGAAATTGCATTACACCAGACCTGACAATGTTTGGTCCCAAAAGTGATTTTGAGAAATGTCAAGAGAGCTACAGCAGGCAAAGAGCTAATGGATGAATGGACTGAGACTTCATGATGTGTTAACAAGAAAGAAGTGCACGTAGCATGTAGCAGTGGCAAACTGATGACCCAGTTCTTTTTTTAAGTCAATAGGAGTTTTGCCATTGACTGACCTCAGCTAAAATGGATTTCCAAGTCTCTGGGCACTAACTTTGGCAGGGCTGCAGCTCAAACTCCTCAATCTGCAATCATTATGCCACTCACGTGTTCCAAGAAAATAAGTTTGATTATCCCTTCTGTTTAGTGGATTGCCCCCTCCCCTTAAGCTATCTCCTTTCTGCAGAGTCTGTCTGTTTTCCATCTATTATCTCTTGTCTTATTCTTAGATTGTAAACTTAGATCGTAAACTTAGATTGTAAACTTCTGTGCTCATTCTAATGGGTTCATGTTCCTTTAACACACAAAATTGATTATAATTATAATAGTAATGTCACTGTATAAAAGCACAAATAGATTTGATGAAATCCTGTCCTTATTAGAGGTGAAGCCAAAAATGAGTCAAATAGGTACAGGCTTTCAGTCCTTCTATAGAACAGTTGTGTCACCTGAGAAATTTGCTGCAGCAGTGGTAGTCAAGCAGTTGGCATATGTTCTCCCTGACAAAGTCTTATAAATTAGACTTTTGCATCCTGCTGTCTATTTAAACAATATGATGTCATCCTGCAACATTGCTGTAGAGCATGTTACATTGATTTCACAAAATAAATCATAGTTGAAAAGCTAACCTACAAAGAATGATCTTTCCTATTTGAGCTGAAGAACTGAGCTGAAAGCAAAATCTACAAATGACTAAATATCTAATGCATTTTGGTAAAGAAAGATGATATATGTGATGTCATCTTACTAACACATTACTTGGCAGAGGGAGGAGAAACAACAAATGCGCAGGATTCAAGCTCAAAGCTGAGATGATCTTGCAGTTAATTGTACTGCAGCTGTCCAGCACAGAATAATGGAGCCACTTTCTCAGCACGTCTACAATTAGTGACTTTTAATTCATGTCTAAAACTCATGGGCTATTGCAAGAGTGGATTTTTGTAAAATTTTCTGATTGACAACAAGTTACAAAACTGAGCCAGAATTCCCAAGATTCTCCCATTTTTCCTCAAATCTTTTGAAGGAGAACATTGTAGTGTTCCTAGACAGAGATTTAAGTGTGCATTGCTTATGTCAGGTATATGTTTATAGGTACATATCATCTACCATTGCCACTATAAAGACATTGCACTTAGGCTAGGGACAAAAATTACACATAAACCAGTATAAGTGATTGAAAACTGGTCTAAACTTGTAACAGAACAGAGGTTCAGTGCACATAAAACGGTATAAGAATGGCAGAACCTGACCTAAGAACTTGATAGATGCTGTATCAGACTTAATTGATTTAGCTTAAACCCATCTATTGAACTTCAGTACTACAACTCCTCCCAAATCAAGTTAAGTTGCAGTCCCATGGCATCCTAGGATGCTTTGTGGGCCCTGCTAAATACCCCCTCACAGGGTAGGTGGATTACCTTCCACCCCTGCTCATTGGCTCTGGCAGAGCCAGCTCCACCCACTCCACCTGCAACCTGTCACAGAACTGAGGCAGCAAATTCTGTGCTCCCCAACCCACCCAGCAGCATGGGGGGCAGGCGAGGGGTGGAACGGAGCTCCCTGCCCTGAGTGCTTCCCACCCCCAGCTGGGGTCTGCAAAGCGGGGACCAGGCCCACATGGCAGGGGCTTTCCCCCTTGCTGCCTCTCACCCCAGCTTTGCCTCCCACCACCAGCCCCCACCTCTCAACTGTGAGGTGTGGGCAGTGGGGAATGGAGCTCCCCAGCCTGGCCCTGCTCTCTGCCACTGGGGTCTACACAGTAGGGGCAGGGCCCATGAAGCAGGGCATATGTTTCCCCACCAGCTGCTGCCTGGTGTCACTGACAGGTTCTTGCCTGTGCCTGTCATCACTGGGGTTCAGGCAGTGGTGGCAACCCACTTATGTTGACTGTTTATGTGGGGCCAGGCCTGCATGGTGGAGGCATCTGCTCCCCCACCAGTGCATCATGGCCAGTGAAAAACCCCTGAGCCCTAGAGATCATGGTCCCTAGGGCTTGTTGACTTGACACATGCCAGATCAATGCTCAGGATCTCAATATCACGCTATTAGGCGGGAGGGTGTGCCACAAAACTATACACACACACACAAACTGCACATACAACACTATGGGTTCACACACACACATACAAAAACACACAGTTTTGTGGCTGTGTGTTAACACAAGGGAGCATTTGGGTTAACTTGGTGCTTAGGGGTTTTTTGGGGTCAAGGTGCTCTGGGGATTACTCGGGGTCACGGTTCCCTGGGGGTTACTCAGGGTCACTTGGGGCCCCAGGCAGAAGCAAGAGAAAAAGCCAGGGCCAGAGACAATGGAGTGGGCGGTGGAGCTGGGGAAGAAAGCCAGGGTGGCAGCGAAGAGAGGCAGCAGAGACTGGAGGTAAGAGATGGTGGGACAGAAGCCAGGAGGTGGAAAAGATAGATGGAACCAGGTGCCAGAAGGGAGGCCAGGCAGTGGGACGGTGAGCCGAGGGAAAAAGCTGGAAGATCAGGAGGTCCAGGAGGTGGTGGAGCCAGAAGCCGGGAGGCAGCAGAGATCCAGGGTTTGGAGGGAGTGGGGAAAAGTGGCAGTGCGGAAGTGGAGATAGCTAGGTCAGAAAGCCGGGGGATAGCAGGCAAGCCAGGGCTGGGGAGTGGAAAAGCAACAGAGCAGGTGGAGAGATGGCAGGAGATCAAAGTTGGTAGGGAGCGGAAAGCAAAAAATGGCGAAGGCAAGCTGGGGCCAGGAGGCTGTGGGGGCTGGAGCCGGGGACAAGGAAGCCAGAAGACAGTGGGGGCCAAGGAGTGAATGTAAGCCAGGGCCAGGAAACAGAGGGAAGCTGGGGAAGAAACTGGGGATACAGCAAAGTAAAGCTGAAGCCAGGTGAGAAAGCCAGGGGCCAGAGAGGCAGAAAAGCAGTGGAACGGGTGGAGGCGGTGGAGCCAAGACAGGGAAGCTGGGAGATGGTGGGATGAAAGCCGGGAATGCAGCAGAGGCAGGGGAGAGAGAAAGCCGGGGCTGGGAATGTCAGAGGAGGTTGGGGAGAGAAAGCACAGGCAGCGAAAGCTGGGGCTGGGAGACAGTGGGGCTGAGAGATCAAAGGGTAGAAGCCAGGAAGGAAAGAAGAGCAGCTAGCTAGGAGATCAGGGATGATAAGAAAAAGCCAGGAGATCAACGAGGAGGCAGAGAGAGACAGAGATGGAGGGCAGAGTGAAGGCTATAGGTGGGAGAAGTAGACAGAGAGAGAGATGGAGATCGAAAGGCAGAAGCTAAGGGAGACTGAGGAAACAGCTAGCGGGGAGTGATCAAGGAGCGGAGGTCAGAGGGACATGGAATAAAGGCGGCAGGAAGAAAGCAGTAGCAGACAGAGAGACGAGCCGAGATGGAGGTCAGAGAGATGAGGGTTAGAGGCAGAGACAAAGAGGGCAGGGATTAAGTTGGGAGCCTACAGCAAGACAGAGACCAACTTGGGGTCAAATATATCAGTTTTATTAGACAGGCAATATACTATACAGCTCACGAAATTATTGGTTCACACACACACACACACACACACACACACACACACACACACACACACACACACAATGGTAGCAGGAGAGGAAAGGCTTAATGGAGGGATTTGAGATCCAGGTGTGTGGAGTTCAGGTCCCTTGCTTGGGGGAAGAAGGTGGGTGATAGCTACCTATCTGGGCTGTGAGTTGATCCTCAATAGCCAGTCAGGGTCTTCTCCAGCAAGGTGTTGTCCGGAGGGGGTCACTGGCAGGACCTCTGGGTTGATAGGTGGTGTGGCATAGTGCTGGTCCAGATGGAGAGGGCGTCCCAAGGAGGTCACACTCTACCACCCCTTTTATAGGGATGAGCAGGTGGAGAGACCTGTGACTCCAATGGGCAGAACATGCCCAGGCAAGGACCGGTCCTGTTCAGATGAGGTCATGAAGTTCCAGGTGTCCTCATTGTCTGGTGGGATACAATGGTGAAGTTTCTGGTTTCTATTCTGTTCTTTGTTTCTGTGTTGCTGGTTTCTTGAAGGGTCTTTATCTTTCAAATATTGGGTCCTGGGAGTAGGTCTGTGGTTTCAGGGAGACTCAATGCAAGGCGCTGGTCCAGACATTGAGTTGATGGTCCTGTCATTGAGCAGGAGCTATTTTTAGGCCTGCTACCATTATGTCTCAAGCACCCTCATTCATCCTCATTCACCTAGAAACCAGTTTCCACAGGAGGGTTAGGTATGAGTCATAACTGCAGTACAATTACAATAGGGTATGCCCGGGCAGGGGACACAAAATGAAGACTTGACATTACAGGATGGCCCAATGCCAACCCCAGCTGCCTCCCATGAGCGAGCTAGCATAGGTAGAGGGACCCTGCCTGGCTGCTGTTGAGAGCTGGCCACTGGGTGGGGAGAGGGGTGTGGCATGGTTGGGAAGCAGACCTGGCTCGCCAATCAGGGGTGAACCAGCTGCAGGGTGGCATACTTGAGTGCCCCCAGCCTGCTGGCCTTGGCCAGTGCAGGCACCCTGCTTTCTTCCCCACCCACCATGGAAGGGACACAGTCACTTCTGTTTCCTCCTGACCTAAACTAGGGCACTTAGAGTAAAGCATGAAACTTTGAACGCTTCCACATCAGGCTCATTGAACCTCTGCTTAGCCCTAGGGTTCACCCAACTGAACTCAGAAAACCTATGCTGGTTCTTTTGTACGTTACCATCTGCATGAGAATGACACAACAGTGCCAGCTGCACTGTATAATTGGGTTGGTCCACACTGTCCTCCTGTATGTTTACACTAAGGTCAAAGGTCAGACTGCAGCTCATGTAGACAGACTTGAGCTTGCTAGCTTGAGTCTTTGTTTAGCGATTTCCAGCTACAAAACTGTCCTCAGTTTCACAAAGGACATGGACATACATAGGGCACTTTTACACGTGCTTCAGGGGTAGGGGTGGCTCTTTAAGCACTGCCACATCTTGTGTATCAACATTCCCACGCTTAAAAATGGCAGCAGGGGTGCTTGAACTAAAGCTTGTCAAATGAGCTTTAGTTCAAGCACCCCTGCCACCATTTTTAAATGCAGGGACGCTGATACATGAGACAGAAAACTGTCGGAGCATGGTAATTGCTACGGTCTGATAGAGTCAATTAATTGAGTGTATACTCCAACGTGCTGGAAATCCAGCACATCAGAGCAACCTCTGCACTCATGTATAGGTTCCCATAATGCTTAAACCTATGTTGCAGCACAGCTGATCTGCTTCAATGGGTAAAACATACATCTCTACTTCTCTCACTCTTAATGGTGTGTGACAAGGGGTTATGTGATCTCCCTGCTTCCTCTGCTCAGCCAAACCCATCCCTGGTGATAACGGGGGATGGATCAGACTGAGCAGGGCTTTTCTATGCCCAGCCAGACCCAGGGCATGGGTCTGGATAAGCAGGGAAGGGACTTTCCCTGCCCAGCCAGACACAGGACACAAGTCTGACTGAGCGGGGAACCCCAGATTTCTATATTTACAGAGAGGCACCCCAAGATTCCCTGGTGTACCTTTCTGTAAGCAGAGAAAGTAGGCAAGTGCTGTGAAGGTTTGAGGGCCTCTCAAGCCTCCAGAGCACCTGCCTAGGATGGTAGGAGAGTGTATACAGCTCAGACTGCTTGTAGTCTTCTGCCACAGAGGTAATAGATGTCCACTGCAATAAAGCAGCAGAGTCTATAACCATCTTTTGTTGGGCCACTGATTTTCCTTTCATGTAGCACAACAAAAGGTCTCAACATCTGTTTGCTCAGCATTTGTGCCACCATAAAAGTTCTCAGGCTGGCACAAATGAGACGTCAGACAACATCGGTTTCCACCTGAAAAATCAGGTATGCATCAGGTCAGTGTTATGTTCAGACACAAAACATTCTGTGACAGGACTGGTCGGTCCTTCAGGAATCCCACACCGCATCACTCCTCACACCACCACTGCTGAAACTAGCCACTGTGGCATGCAGCCAGAACTCTAATTCCCCCTTTTATTTTCCCTTTTTTCGTGCTTTTTATCAATCACCCATGTCCTTGTTCTGTACTCAACTGTGGCCCTTCATCATGCCCTCTCCCTATAACTCCTGGGAATCCAAAAGCCTGAGTCAAAGCACTCCCCCCCACCCTCTGTCCAGACTAGTACACTGCAGATTTAAGTCAGTAGCAGGCTATTAAAGTTTATCAGGCTCATGGTTAGGTGAAAAGTGAAAGCAGTACAGTGAAAATGTCCCCAGCCAGAGGTCACCCCCACCAAACCTGCTGGGATCATCCAAGCATGGATACAAGCACATTTGCCCACTGCCAGGCATGCTGTACAGGGTGTTCAGTCCCACCCCTTGGTGTCGGAGCCACAGCACTTCAGCACCTACAATGTGACCCTCCTACTTAGTATGCTAGAGCACTGTATGTGTTGGTACTCAAGCCCATGACAATTGTGAACCTGCTCCCAATCAGTGACATGTGGGAATGGTTTAATTGCTACATATGCCCACACTCAAAATTGTGGTGTATGTAAATTATATAAATAATAAGAATATCTGAACTAATGTGACTATGTTTATAAATAATTTAGCATTTTTTGGTCATAGATTCATAGATTCATAGACATTAGGGCTGGAAGGGACCTTGGAAGATCATTGAGTCCAGCCCCCTGCCCAAAGGGCAGGAAGTCAGCAGGGGTTATAGGATCCCAGAAAGATAGACATCCAAATGTCTCTTGAAGGTGTTCAAAGTAGGTGCTTGAATTGCCTCCAGTGGCAGGCTATTCCAAACCTTGGGGGCTCGGACAGTAAACTTCTTCCTTATGTCCAGCCAGAAACAGTCATGGAGGAGTTTGTGATTGTTTGATCTTGTCATCTCTTGGGGCGCTCTGGTGAACTGATGTTCCCCCAAATCCTGATGAGCACCCCTGATAAATTTCTGGTGGCCACCAGATCACCCCTGAGCCTGCGCTTTTCCAAGCTGAAGATTCCCATAGCTCTCAGCCTGTCATCATACGGTCTGTTTTCCTGACCTCTGATCATGTGCGTAGCTCTCCTCTGCACCCTCTCAAGCTTCTCCACATCCTTTTTGAATTGTAGAGCCCAAAACTGGATGCAGTACTCTAGCTGCAGCCTCACCAAGGCCAAGTACAGCAGGAAAATGACGTCCTGGGATTTGCTTGAGAAGCATCTATGGATGCAAGCCAGTGTTTTGGTTGCTTTACTAGCTGCAGCATCACACTGAAGGCTCATGTTCATCTTGTGGTCAATCGTGACCCCCAAGTCCCTTTCATCTGAAGTGCTAGCCAGCGTGGCACTGCCGAGCCTATAAGGGTGCTGCAGGATTTTCCTCCCAAGGTGGAGAACCTTGCATTTTTCAGTGTTAAACACCATCAGGTTCTCATCTGCCCATTTGCTGAGCCTTTCAAAGTCAGCCTGGATTGCCCTCCTGTCCTCAGGTGTGGACGCTTTACCCCAAAGTTTGGTGTCATTGGCGAACTTGGCCAGTCTGCTTCTGACACCCATGTCCACATCATCAGTGAAGATGTTGAACAATATAGGCCCAAGGACAGAGCCTTGAGGGACCCTACTGGTCACAGGGCACCACAATGATAGCCTTCCATCAACCACCACTCTCTGGTTCCAACCATGTAGCCAATCCCCAGCCAGCAGATCGTGGAGAAGCCAAGGCTGCAGTTGGCCAGTTTTGCTAAGAGATGATCATGGAATACCAAATCAAAGGCTTTTTTAAAGTCAAGATATATGATATCAATCTCTTCCCCCTTTTCCAGGTGATAGGTCACCTGGTCATCAAAGGAAATAAGATTGGTCAAGCAAGACCTACCCATGACAAAGCCATGCTGGCTATCCCTCAGGATTTTGCCATCAGCCAGTCTGTTGAGAATGGTCTCTTTGATAAACTTTTCTAGGATCTTCCCTGGGATAGACATCAGGCTGATGGGCCTGTAGTTTGCTGGATCCACTTCCCTCTCTTTCTTGAGTGTCAGCAAATTCATAGCAAACATTATTAGAAGTAACTAGTTGAAAAAGTCCTATTAATTAACTTTTAAGTTACTTTTGTGTTTTATATGCAAGGTGCATATTGAGATGGTGTTTATACAGGACCTCATATTATCTTCACTCTTGCCTGAGACAGGGTTGCCTTTGGTAGTAGCCTAATAAGTAACCAGTGTTCTTACATGGCCTGAGAAATAATTTAATTATTTCCTATATATTTGCCCTTTATTTTGATTTTTCAAAGTTAAATGTTTTTCATCTGTGGTTCTGAAAATTAGCACATGATGAAACATGCTGATGGGAAATACATTTTTTCAAATTAAGCTATTTCTGTGATCAGTTACAATTCCAGTCCTGAATAATGTGCACTTCCATATGGATTATCTTTCTTTAATGTTCTTGTACTAGGAACCACTAACTGTAGAAAGCAAAGTACATAGTAGGCAAGCAGTTTGGATGAAACCCAAACTTACCCAATTCAAAACTTCTCTTGAGATCTGAAAAAGAAGAATTGACTTAACTGATTTTTTACTGTTCTCCCTCTACACTTTTGGCTGAGGGAGGAAGTAGAAGCATTGAAACTACAGTGTAACTATAAAAATTGACTCTATTCTTAAATATCTAATAACTACACCATCTTCAAAGACAACCATATCTTTCCAGAAACTCCAAATCAATCTCTAAGAGGCCTTTAAGAAGCCATTAGGCCCATCAAGCCTCCAGAGCACTTGCTTGGGGTGGTTTGCAGTATTGGTGACTACCCATACTCTATCACCACAGACCAAGTAGATGCTGGCTATAACAAAGCTGTAGAATTTATTAGTACATTTTGTTGTGCCACATATGTGGAGCAATGAAGAGTAGGGATATCTATTTCCTCAGCATTCTTGGTTCCATAAAACTGATGTGGCAGTACAAATGCAACATGAGGTGATATTTGTTTCTACCCTTAGACATCTTCCTCCTTGCTTCCAAGAGCAGGAAAGAGTGTGTGGAGTAGGACTGGTAAAGGCTACATATTATCAAGCCAGTAGAGAGATGCATCCCCTTGAGTGGATTTGGATTGCCCTCCAATATAGGATGATTAATTTTCACACTTGCTATGGCAAAGACTTAGAGGAAGGCTATGGCTTGGGTCTTTGTGTTCATTTGTTACACTGTCGCAGAGAAGTCACATACACTGTTCTCCTGAATGTATTCTTATTTTATTCTCTTATGCCAAAGTACAGGTTATTCTGTAGTTATTTTAAATTGTTTACTTCAACTGTTTGACATTGAGGTTGTGTGGCTGGGCACTTCATTTATTGTTTTGTTGCTTGACTTGATGACTAAAACATTTTTAGCAAAAGGACAGTAAATAACTTACTACAACAACATATTCACAAGCATTCTTAAAGATGTCATATCTTCATGTGAATATGAAAAGTTATAATATTTATTTGATAGCTACTAATAGTTATAATCCTCATGAAAACTGATAATATGCTTCCTTATCAGTAATGGTAATGAGCTAAGTGTGGTGCTTTTATTTGCAGATATATTAAAAAGTGAGATATTTTAATATTCTTCTCCTAATGAATAATTTAGTAATAATATGTCTCAGATCTAGTTTTCAAATCTAGTTACATGATGATGAATCAACTGTAATGGTTTAACATATTTAAACCTGGTGATATTTAGTTGGTGTGACTATTTAATGAGTACCAGGGCTTCCAAGAGAGAAAAAGGATCTGGAAGTCATAAGTGGAAAGTCTAGCTGTATCTTATAAAAATGACATAGCCTTTCCTCCTACTTTAACATTAGTGTCCAATTCCTTCCTTTTTTGGCTGTCAGTGGCCATAATTGGTTTCACTGCAGACATACATACTGGAATCATTGAGCCATCACCTTAAGGGGCTGAATTTCACTGTAAAGGAAACATAGGATGTAAAGTATTGAATGGATATTTGGAAATGGTCTGAAAATCTTGACTTTCAAGTTACATGTTTTACCAGTAGCAATCAAGGGCACTGCTCCATTCATTTGCACATTAGAATTGGATCCTAACTAAGAAAGCATTTTGAGGTTCATTACATTTCTATTACACTTCCTGTGTGATGTTTTTCATAAAGTTTGTGGCTTTGTAACTTTAGTCTGAGTAATTCAAAACCTATTTTAATGAACTGGGGCCCTAACTCCTCAATGGGAACTGAAGTTACTCCACACCTCCCACAAGATGCTCACCAGCTTTGTCTGTTCACAGAGAAAATGTAATATAAGTGGATTCATAGCTCCAAATGAAAGTCTGTCATCTGAAGCCTAAAAGAATAATTGATGAATATTGTTTGACCATTTTTGCTGAACCCAATAGGCTGGACTGGAATAAAAGGTTATCTCAGCCACATTTTGACTGCATGGCAATAGGGTTTTATTTCATCCTTCCTCCAGCCACACATGTGGCATAAATTTATTATTTACAATACTTGCACAGGAAGAGTTTGATTGATGAGATAACCTCTCTTACATAAAGACCCTTTTCAGAATGGAACTTTATACTATACATGTTAAATGAAATCCTATAAAGTCAGTAAGATATACTTTTTCAGTCACCAGATTTTATTTTTTGATAAAAAAGCTACACAAGATTGAAGTTTTATAAAGACAATTCATGGTATGATATATGGTATAGGTACAGATTAATATGTTTCGATTAATTATATAGAGAAAATATAAAACAAACCCACTTGCACCCAACCCTTCAACTTTGTCTGACTTCCATCTATTCTTGTCTCATGCCAGTTTCTATCAGTTTCATATGAACGCTTCCGTTATAGAGGAGGGACAGTGTTTTCTGGGTAACCTGTTCCAGTGCTTTATTACCCTCCTACTGAGAAAGTTTTTGCTAATATCCAACCTCAACTTCCCTTGCCACAACTTGAGACCACCGCTCCTTGTTCTGCCACCACTGCAAACAGTTTAGGTACATTCTCTTTGGAGCTACTCTTCAGGTAGTTGAAGGCTGATATTAAATCCCCTCCGCCCCCTCAGTCTTCTCTTCTCCAGACTAAACAAGCCCAGTTCCATCAAGTCTTTTCATAAGTTATATGCCCCAGCCCCCTAATAGTTTTGTTACCCTCCACTGGACTCTCTTCAACTTGTCCACATCCTTTCTGTAGTGGGTGGCCCAAAACTGGACACAATACTCCAGGTGTGGTCTCACCAGTACCAGATAGAGGGGAATAATTACTTCTCTTAATCTGCTGGCTACACCCCTACTAATGCAGCCCAGTATGCCATTAGCTTTCTTCGCAACAATGACGCATTGTTGGCTCATAGTCAGCTTACTGTCCACTGTAACCCCAAGTCCTTTCCTACAGAGTTGCTGCTTAGCCAGTCAGCACCCAGCCTGTACCAGTGCATGGAATTGTTCTGTCCTAAGTGCAGGACTTTTCACTTCTCCTTATTGAACCTCATGAGATTTCTTTTGGTCCAGTCCTCCAATTTGTCAAGGTCTCTCTGAATCCTAGCCCTACCCTCCAGCCCTTCACTACTATTCCACAGAGTTAGGTGTCATCTACAAACTTGCTGAGGATGCATTCTATGCCATCTTCCAGGTCACTCATGAAAATATTAAACAAAACTGGCTGCAGAACCAACCCCTGGGGCACTCCACTTGAACCTGGCTGCCAACTAGACATTGAGCCATTGACTACTACCCTCTGAGTCCAATGATCCAGCCACTTTTCTATCCACTTTAAAGTCCATTCATCCACCTCATACTTCCTTAGCTTGCTGGTGAGAATGTTGTGGGAGACCATACCAAAAGTCTTGCTAAAGTCAAAGTATATCACATGCACTGGTCTCCCTGTATTCACAAAGCCAGTCATCTTATTGAAGGCAATCAGGTTGGTCAGGCATGACTTGCCCTTGGTGAATCCAGGCTGACTGTCCTTAATCACCTGTTACTCCTCCAAATGCTTAGAAATGGATTCCTTGAGCGCCTACTCCATTATTTTTCCCAGGACTAAGGTGAGGCTAACCAATATATGGATCCTCTTTCTCCCCTTCTTTAAAAGATGGGCACTATATCTGCTCTCTTTCAATTGTCTGGGACCTCTCCCAATCACCATGAGTTTTTAAAGATGATGGCCAGCAGCTCTGCAATCACATTGGCCAACTCCTTCAGCAACCTTGGGTGCATCCTGTCTAGCCCCATGGACTTGTACAAATCCAGTTTTTCTAAATGGTTCCTAACCTGTTCTTTTGCCACTGTTGGCTGATCACCTCCTTCCCAAACTGTGCCATCGGATATTGTAGTATGGGAGCTGACCTTGCCTGTGAAGACTGAGGTGAAAAAGGCATTGAGTACTAGGAGTGTGCAAAGCTTCAGCTGCCAATTTGATTCAAAGAAGATTTGGCCCAATTTGGAGGCTGAATCACTGAATCTGAATTGAATTGGGAGAAAAATAAACCTCCAAATCAATTCGGAGCCTCTGAATTGATTCGGAAAAGATTCAGAAAAAGATTTGGAGATTCAGAAGGCAGTCAGGGGAACAGAAACTGAGAAGAAGGAGGAGGAGCAGGGAGAGAAAGACTGACATCTGTAACTGGCCAGTGACTGTGATCTTTCCCTGAGTCCCCTTCCAATCTAGTGCTCTGGGGGAGGGATGTAGAAACAGCATATAAACCTCTGTCTGCAGCCTTTCTCTCCCTTTTGTGAGCTGTTTCTGCCTGAGCAACAGCATCTGAAAGGTACTAGACTGTCTTGGCTTCCTAGTCATTCTGATCGTTTCTGTTCTTGGAAAAGACTGGATACAGCTTATTAATTACTCTTAATCCTAGAATCCCTGTACTTATCCCTATCCAATCCATTTCTTTCAACTTATTCTTCCCCCAAAAACCTCTCATTTGTTCTTGGGGTTTTTTTCCCTACACAACTTTTAAAAAGAAAGCTATGTTTTCCCTAGCAGTGTGATCCATCACTGTGCAGGAAAGCACATACATTACACACACTCACACACATACACGGAGAAAAAGAAGAAGTATTAATATTATTAATTACACACAGATACAGTAAGCACAACACAGAAGAAGTCAGACACGTACAGTAATCAGAGAAGAAGAAGAGATATTATTGTTAGTTACACACACACAGAGAAGAGATATTACAGGTATGTGCACAAACAGACACATTTTCCAGCACAGGAAAGATTAATACAAAGTATGCTGGAAAGGCAGGTGCCAGAAGACAAGGGAGGGAGAGGAGCTAGAGGAGGTAGGAGGAGAACTCAAAATACAAGTCCCCCCTATCCTCCCAAACATAGACACATCCTCTTACCTGGCAGCGATGAGTCTTCTGCTGCCAGTGGGAGCAAGAAGGTGGGAGCAGTACCTGTCCCTGCACCTGTACCACCTCTCCTAACACCAGAAATAGCCAACAGCACCATCATGGCAGTCTTGTCCACCACAATTTCTTCTCCTAGTGTAAGCCTCCCAGCGCCAGAGGAGGAGCTGGATCTGGAAGCAGGGGACCTGAGCGCCCTAGCAAAAGAAATTCTGGGGGATGAGAGGTAATCTGAGTTTGTGCTCCACACCCCTCAAATTTCTCCTAGAACCAGGTCTCCTCTGGAAGGCAGTTCGAAGGAGGTTGTGGGGGCAGGTGGCTCAGCTTCCCCTGTTGTTGTGCCTCTGCCTGCTGAGGAGTGGGGTAAGGCAGAATCCCCACCCTCAACCCACAAGAGGTGGGGTAGTGTAGTGTGGGATCATTTTGAGGTGGCAGATGATCCCACGTATGCTATCTTCCAGCACTGCTGAAGGCAGATCAGCCAGGGCAAGGAAGTGAAACACTTCACCACCACAGCGATACTGTTGCATCTCAGGAGGCAGCACCCCCTTGCCCTTGTTCCTCCTCAGCCTGGCACCAGTGGGAGCGTGCCCAAAGTGAAGTCCCCCTCTCACTCCAAAGCCCCCATCCCTATGAAGCAGAGCTAAGCCACCCTGGAGCAGTGGGGGAAAGCCGCAGACAAAGCGAGGCGCGTTGCAAGAGCAAGCGAGATCACTCAGAGCATTGGGGAGATGCTTGCTCTGGATGGCCAGCCCTTCTCCTTAGTTGAGTGGCCAGGGTTCAGGCAACTCATGGTGCTCATGGCCCCATCCTACCAAGTCCCACATGCACCACCTTTAGCAGGACAGGGGTGCCCCCCCTGTAAGAGGCATGCAGAGAGTACTTGAAGGAGGAGTTGTGCAAGGCAGGGCCGCAGGTAGCTTTGCACTTCACCTCAGATATCTGGAGCAGCTGGGGTGGAGATCACACCTTCCTCTCCCTCACAGGACACTGGTGCAACAAGTCAGGCTGTCAGTGGGCTCTTCTTCAAGCTGAAGTGATGGATGAGTTCCACATGGCAAGGGAAGTCATGGTGGCCATGAACCACATGCTGCAAGGGTGGCTCGTTGGGGAGGACAAGATCACCCATGGGTTCATTGTCACCTACAATGGAGACAATATAGTCAAGGTGGTCCATGATGCCAACTTTTTTGTCATCCACTGTGTGGCACACAAGCTGCACCTCATAGTCAGGGACTGCCAGTAATGGCACCATCACTACCACCCAACTGATTTCAAAATGCAGGAAGGTGGTGGACTACTGCTATTGCAGCATCAAGGGGGGCCAGATGCTGTGGGAGAAACAGGAAGAACTGAACATCCCACAGCACAAAATCATGCAGGATGTGGAGACTCAGTAGAACTCCACATACCTGATTCTAAAGAGGCTGGTGGAGCAACAGAAGGCCATCCATGAGATGGCCTTGTTCAGAGAGACTGGGATCAGCAGCCCCCTTAACAAAGCAGAGTGGGGTACCATCTCTCAAATCTTGGTGGTCCTCAAGCTGTTCCTCAAGGCAACCAAGACCCTCAGCACTGGTGATGCCCTCCTTAGCCAGGTGATCCCCGTAGTGAAGGAGCTTGAGAACCAAATGGAGAAGTTCCAAGGGATCAGTGTTCCTGGCTGGGAAAAGCCGCTGACACCAGACAAGCAGGCACTGGTGAGAAGGCTGAAGGAGAGCATCAAAAGACAGCTGGATCTGTTGTGATCCAGTACAGTCCACGTGCTGGCGGGCATGTGCGACCCAAGGGTGAAGGGGAGCATGTGCACTGGCAGCACCAAAACCCTCAATCACTGGACAGAGATGCTGGTGAACAGAGTCAGGGAGGCAGAAGGGCAGAGGTGAGGAGATGTGGAAGATGGGGATCCACTTTCCCGTGCCAGCACTCCCAGCACCAGCACCAGCCAATCTCCTCCACGCCAGCCAGTGCCAATGTGGGCCAAGGGCATGGCTTCAATGTTGGGGTCCAGATGCACCAGACCCCAGCCCCGGGCAGGTAGCAATGAGGCTTTGGTGGCTACCTATCTCACTAAGGACGTGGAGTCGCTGGACTGTGACCCCTTGGCCTATTGGGCAACCTGGACCCAAATGAGGCAGGATCTGTCCACGGTTGCCCAGGAACACCTGTCCTGTACACTGACCAGTGTTCCAAGTGAGAGGGTGTTCAGCATTGTTGGAGATGTAGTGATACCCCACTGCACCTCCTAGGATCCTGGTTTGGTGGAGTAGCTGGTGTTCCTCAAGGCGAACCTCCCACTGCTGGCGTTCCCTAAGCTCCACTGGCAGATGGAGTGAGTGCCACCCTCCTCACTCTGTCTGCACCTATTTCCTTCTTTTTTTTTTTATTTCTTTTTTTTTTTTTTA
>NW_017729024.1:123295057-123302836 GCF_001723915.1 Gavialis gangeticus
TTTTTTTTTTTTTTTTTTTTTTTTTTTTTTTAATTATTTAATGGCCTGCTCTCAGAGCTGGAGGCAGCCCTCACAGCATCACCAGCCAGCAGGGGAAGAACATGTCTCTGCTGAACTCCTGTGTCAGGATGAACTTGGAGGTATGGGCTCAGGCTTTGGGAAAGGATGAGGCTCCATGTCCTGGGCATGACCACTAAAACTGCACCCTGCCAGGGTTGGGAGGCCTGATGGGACTGCCAGTGGCATGGCAGCCCCAGGAAATGTCAGGACTTAGCATCTCCGTAGCGAAAGGTGAGTAGGACATGCCATAACCTCCAGCCACCACATGCACGCACAGTCCTGGCTGGGGAAAGTTCAGACCCATCATGTCTTTGACAGGCCTGATGCTTGCTGGTTGCAGTGGAGTTGTGAGGCTCCAGATGAGCTCAGCTTAGATGCCTGGGATGCCATCTGCAAGGCATGGGCTTTCAGGTTTAAAACCCGTCATCAGGATGAGGAAACATCTAGTTGGTATGTATGTGCTCTTCCTGGATGGAAGGAATATTAAAGCAGCCAGAGGCTGGCATGCAATGCAGGCAAGAAAACCAGTCAGTGAAAATAGAAATGGAGGAGTCAGGGTGTTAGAGACAGGCTGTGGTAGGGGGGAAGGAGGACGTAGCAGGTAAAAGTGCAGAGGTACTTGGGCAGTCAGGTGTCAGGCAGGTTGTACTGTGTCATAAATCCAATGTCTATATTGGGTCCATGAGTTTCTGTACCTAGGAGGTTGATGAAGTTAAGCTCATAGGCCCATCTGTCAAAAGCGGTTGGGCGAGGCTGGAGCTGACGCGGGACCCAGGCTGGCAGTGGGGCCAGGTTACAAGGTGGTGCTGAACATGGGGGCAGGGGGAAAAGCAGCCCCTCACCCGCCCCATGTCCACCTGGGGCTGCCTGTGTCTGCTCCACCCCACATGGGCTGTGAGTGGCTGCAGCACGTGGCGCTGGCCACAGGGCGGGGCAGGGGCCACCTTCCTCCGTGCTGGGAAGGAGCCCGGGGAAAAGCTGAGCATGGGGAAAAGCAGCCCCTCCCCCACCCCGTGGCCAGCGTGCCCTGCTGCACCTGATTACAGCCCACAGGACTGTCCATAGCAGGCACAGGCAGCCCCACACAGGCTGTGAGTGGCTGCAGTGCGGGGTGCTGGCCACGGGGTGGGTGAAGGGCCACTTTCCCCCTGCCTGTGCTCAGCTTTTTCCCAGGCCACTTTTTCCCAGGCTCCTTCCCTGCCTGGGGACCTCTCCTGCCCTTCCCTGCCCCTCCGCCCCCCTTCCCTCTTACCTGAGGTTCCAGCACTGCCGGGGCAGCCACGTGCTCCCAGGCCAGAAGCCCCTCCTGGGGCTCTGGCTGGGGGGGGCAAGGCCAGGTGGGCCCTGCTGTTGTGGGAGTTTGCTAGGCTTTCCTTGGGTCCTACTCCCCTTGGTTCTTGTCATTTTTGACAGGAGCCAAGGGCAGATAAATATTAATTTTCTAAATGTCTTAGGGCCCCATGGGCCAGATAGAATGGCCATATTTTGCCCACCTCTGAACTAGATGCTTCCTCAGCCTGATGAAGGGTTTTAAACCCAAAAGCTTGCAAAGAAGAATTTCTCCAACTATTCCATTGGTCTAATAAAAAATATCAGATTGACCCTAAGAACCTTATCTGGGCTATGTCCTTAGATCAACACAACTATAACCTACACCCCTTAACACACACAAGTGACACAAGTTTTGCTTTCAGCAGTTTGAAGTGCAGTTTCACAGAAACCCATGCACCACTCTGCCTGAAACCTGGCATCCCTCCCTCATGCCCGCATGAGGGTCAATGTATGTGGCAGGACAGGGTGGCCACTTAATGCCCTGCTCTCAGAGCTGGAGGCAGCAGTTTAGTTTCTCACCAGCCAGCAGGTGAAGAACATCTCCCTGCTGAGCTCTCATGCCAGGAAGAACTTGGAGGTATAAGGGCTGGGGCTAGATGGTGAGGAGGAGGCCCCGTATCATCCTAGGCATGACCTAAAGCTGCACCCTGCCAGGCTAGGGAGGCCTGGGAGGGACTGCCAGTGGCACAGCAGCCCCAGGAAATGTCAGCACCACAAACCTCCCTGGTGAAAGGCAGGTTAGGAGCAGAAGGCACCTGATAACCTCCAGCCACTGCACAGTCCTGGATGGAGAAAGCCCAGACCTGTAAGATCTTTGAGTGGCCTGAGGCTTACTGGTTGCAGTGGAGTCATGAGGGTGAGAACAGGGGCAACCATGCCTGCAGTTTTCATCCTGCTGAGCCTTAACACACACACAAAGTCACACGTCATAAGTTTTGCTTGTCATCACCTTGAGGCGCAGTTTCCCAGAAACCCTGCACCTACCTTCTTGAAACTTGGCAGACCTCATGCCCTCAGAAAAAGTTACCATTCCTGCTGTTTTCATCCAAATCTGCCAAAAAATAACAAAGTTATAGGTATTTCAGTGTTTCCCCATTATGGACGAATCTCCGAATCTCTCTGAATCAGCACCGAATCTTCCGAAGTCTATTCAGCTGAATCGATTCAGGACAGTAATCCAAATCTCTGAATTGAATCACTGTCCTCTGAATTGGTCAAATCTGAATCAAATACTTCCCTATTCACACAGGCCTACTGAGTACTTCAGCCTTTTCTGCATCCTCTGTCATTGGGTTGCTTTTTCCATTTAGTAAATTTACTATTTAGTAAAGGATCCATATTTCCCCCCATCCTCCTCCACACTTACCCCAACCTTCCCTTTACAACTGATCACTGTGATCTCTATAACTGCTTTTTTGTGCTTGAATGTTGTTATCATATCTCCCCTCAGTCTTATTTGCTCTGGACTAAATAATCCAAGTTCTTCAAATCTTACCTTGCAGGTCACATTTTCTTGGCCTTTAATCATTTTTGTTGCTTTCCTCTGGCCTCTTGTCCATATATTTCTTGGTATATGGCATTCAGAACTGGACGTAACACACCAGATGATGTCTTACCAGTACTGAACAGAAGTGGAGAAACACTTCATGTGAATTGTTTATAACACTCCTATTAAAATATGTGGTTACACTATGCTATTAGCTTTTTTGGCAACAGAATTATAGCGTTGACTAATTTTCAGCTTGTGATTCAGTATAACTCATAGATCCTTTTCTGCAATACTGCATCTTAGCCGATCATTTCCCATTCTGTATTTGTGCATATGATTGTGCCTTTCCAAGTATAGGATTTTCCATTTGTCATTATTGAATTGTATCCTGTTTATTTCAAAGCAGTTTTCCAGTCTATCAAGGTCATTTTAAATCTTAAATCTGTCCTCTTCAGTATCTGCTACACTACGTGGTATTGTGTACAAATTTAAACATTGTACAGTACTTTCACTTTCAACACTGGACCAGTAATTAAATTATTAAACAGCACCAAACCCAGGAAAATTTCCTGGGGTGTCCCAGTTGATACTTCCTCCCAGTTTGATATTGAAATATTGATTAATCCTCCTTGACTGCAGTTGTCCTACCAGTTATGCACCCACCTTATAGTAGTTTCACCTGGACCACATACTCTTATGTGCTGATTATAATTTAAGTTTATAAGGGATGTGATCTGCAATTTGTTGAACACTTGAGATACACACTTGCCCAAAGGACCTGAGTAGCTTTCAGGATTAAACTATAGATGTAAAAGTGGATATGTTCTGCCTCACACAGAGAAATGGAGTAAGAATATGTATGGAAAGACTTTCTGTTACCAAATATGCCCACACAGGAGAATACAAAAACAATACTCCCTAGCTCCATGCATAGACTACCTCCATCATGGATGCTTCACTACTGGGATGAAACAACCTCCAGAGGCATGTCCCCATGAGCACATATGTGTGGTTTGTGGCACATCAAAGCCATTTGAGGTGCTGCAAACCATATGTTAGGCATGTGCACCCATGCGCCACACTGCCAATTGGTAGCATGGTAGTTTTTTTACCAAAAAAAATCACCACTAAAAAAAGTGCAGTACACATGGCAGCAACATGCACGGCCAGAAACCGGAGCCTAGCCAGTGAGAGCCAAGCTCTGGCTGCTGGCCAGGCTCTGAGTGGCTGGCTTGGCACTGCTGCTGCCCTGGGAGGCCTGCAGGACTCCAGGTAAACCCCAGCTGGCCCCAGCTTCCCCTACCCCACCCAGGTCCCATTGCCACATGCCAAAGTGGGGACAAAGTGGTGTCAAATAGTCTGAGAACATATATGTGCCACTGCTATTTGTCCCATGGGAAACACGCACCCCTGCACATGCATGTTCATGGGGATGTGCCCCAGGAGGATATAAATCTCTCTCCCAGGAATCTGGGTGAGAAAAATGCAGAAGGGGCAGAACCTTATATATACCTTCAAATATGCCGGCCGAAAGAGATGAGAGGGTATGGAGGGGGAAGTCATTGTTATTAATATAGGTCAGCCAAGAACATGGTGGGAGCCATAGCACAAAAACTGACTCTCAGTCATAGTTCATCCCCTCGCTTGGTTCGTGCATGGTGTAATTATGTGGGTTAAGATTGTTACAGTCTAAACCTAAAGTGATTACACACACATGTAGTTTCTGCTTTTCATTTCCTAAGGAAAGCTGTGGTATCTGTGCAGTACCTAACAAAATGAAACCCTGGTCCAGATTCAAGTGCATATGAGCATCATAATACCAAGAATGAGATTGAAAAAAACTTTCCAGTAGTCAGTTAGTCCCTCAGTGAGGAATATGGGACCTTCCATCTTACTGTTGACCAACTTGTGAGGCCAGTAGGGTTTTTCAACATATCTTCTATAGCAATTGAACATTGACTATAATTGTTTATTATTACTATAGTTATCAGTGAGCTATCAGTGTTTATAGGCTGTGTTTGCCATGTCAGCTTTCATCAGCAGAGCTATCTGAAAAATATTCTCACATCAAAAAATTAACAAAGGGGTTTTTTGTGCATTATATCGGAAGGTTTTTTTATGCTCACATAATACATATTGTCATCAAATGTTGTTAATAGCAGATCCTGGATTTGTTTGTGCATATTTGTGTTATAGGAAAAGAAGATGCAATGTAGTTTTCAACATTTTCAAAATTTTGATAGTTGTGTCATTCCACATTTCTTCATGAAATGTAGCTCACATTAAAGTGTCTTTCACTAGAATTTACTCACAGTGGTTCAAAGATATTACCGCTGCTGTGTTTGGCCCTTATGATGGTGGAAGGGACATATGGTATATGATTTTGGTTTGTATAAGTTCCACATGTCCTTCCAGATTCAAAGTCCAAACCAGATTCTGGATTCCATACCACTTTTCATTCAGAGAGGCTTAGATTTGTATGTCCCGATCTTAATCTATTCATATGTCCTGTATGCAATACAGAATAAAAAGTGTCCATCTGCAGGTAGGTTATGCCTACAATGTAATAAGAGAAGTTGTCCCAAAAAAGTTGCGATCTTGTAAAAATAGCTAAGCTTTCTAATATTTCTGCTATTAAATCCCCAGAAAAAATGACCGAAGTTTCAACTATTTGGAAGTAAAATATTGTTAAAATAGCATCATCTTGCTATTATCTTGTGAGATAAATTCATCATCAAATCTGAAGCCAAATTTTGGCTGTTTCAAATCTGAACTTCTACTCCAAAGCTTAGCTTTTGGATAATATTTTCAAAATTGCCTACAGATTTGATATTTTAAAAAACGGGACCTTGCCTCCAAAGCACCTAAGCAACTTTTGAAAATAGGACATATGCATTTTTTAAAGTGTTATCCTTTACCTATTCTGGACACAGCTCAAAATCCCAGCCCTTTTTTCAACACGTGTATCTATTTAAAATCATATGTCTACCTAGGTTGACGAAAACTAGGCCCATATCACTCAAAAGATTTGAGGATCTTAGCAAATTTTTAGACAAAATTGGGCCAATTTTTGATTTTGTAACAAAATCATAAATTAGCTGAGTTTCTCTTAGTTTTGTGTTTCATTATAAGGCATGCTAATTTAAGTGAGAACAGCCCAGTGTATATATCCTTAATCTGCAGTAAATGTGCAGAGAAGGAAATGGTAGAGCAGACAACAGACTTTTCTTTGCAGTCGGCAATGACTGGAAAGCAGTCCTGCTTCATTGCAATGCAGATTTGCAGACTTTGGCCCAAAAAAGGCCCATTGGCAAAGTTTGATACTGAAAAGTAATCTTCTTCAGGAAATGAGTTACCAAAGAATTGTTATACCATGTAATAAGAAAGAAACAATAAAGATCCTTGGCGAGAAAGTAGTTCTGACTTGATGGACAACAGTCATTATAAACTGAGCTTTCACATAAAAATACCTTCAAACCTTTAAAAAGGTTCTGTATTTTAAATATGGACGTTTGCATTTCAGACTGGAGAGCTTCCAAATGACCTCCTGACTTTAAAGGTTAAGCACTAAGAAAGAACAATTGCAGAGACTCACAATAAGAAGGAAAATATGATTTTATAGCTGGAGCAGACTATAGAATATCTCTTCTAACATTTCAACTTTGAATTAAAGGAGGAACTATCGGGAAAGGTTCAAAAAGAGCTGAGGCTGAGGCATGGATGAATTTACCCTTTCTACATCCCCAGGCTAAGGCTATGAATATTTCCACCCTTAACCCTTTCTACCTAAAGGCAGTAAGAATACAGCTTGCCTCCACTGAGACTGCCTAAAAATTCTTAATTTTAGTGATTTGGCCATACTTTAACTATACACAAGAACAGCACTGGTTATAGTGGCCAAGTGATCAGAGAGCTATCCAGGGAGCTACAAAGAACCATGACTAAATTTTGCATGAACCATTGAATATTTAATCATTAATTTAAAAATAGAATAAACCCAATAGAGGTGATTGAGAAAAAAATCATCCCAGAAAAGCCAACAGCTTGGGATATGAGAAGAAGGCAGAGCTGGGACATGGATACATCCCAAATAAGTTTTCTAACTACTTGGTTGTCATGGGGTCGGCCTGTCTTTCTTTCATGTTTTAATTCAAAATTCCACCTTAGAGTTTGCCAACATTTAGCAACCAGTTTAGCAAACTGGTTTAATCAAAACTGATTTATTCCTATGACATGTGCAATCTGGAACCAGCCAAACATTTTCAAATTTTGATATTTGACTACATTTTTCATGGAAACTTTGATTCATGAGAAAAAGAAATATCTTGGGAAAAATCTCAAAGATATTGTCATGATTCTCCCAACCCAGTTGTTTTACCAGCTATAGAAGATGTGGGGAATTTTTGCTTTCCAAAAAACAGACTAAATTTTGAACAATCAGAATTTTTTTATTAAGTTCCACCAAATATATGGAGTAGTCTGCTCTGGAGTCAAGTCAGTACATCTCCAGTAGGCCTGTGCAAAGTGGCTAGTATTCATTTTGGATTCAGATTTGGCAGATTCAGGGGACAGTGATTCGATTTGGTGATTCAAATCACTGTCCTGAATCAATTTGGCTGAATCTCCGAATCAGCCAGGGCAGGCCCATCCCCCACCCCTCTCCCAACCCAGCAATGGCTGCTCCACCCTCCACTTTGAAAAAAAGACCCCTGACTCAGCAGGGGCTGCCAAGCAGGGGGGTGATCCCCACTGCCTTCTACTGCCCCACGCTACATGGAGGGATCTGCCACAAGCCCGCCAAAACCCTGAGGCCACTGCAGGAGCAGTGAGTCCCAGGGCTTTTCTTGGTTTCCCCCATGAAGCGTGGGGCAGTGGGGGGCAGCAGGGATCGCCCCCCC
>NW_017729024.1:123303006-123311339 GCF_001723915.1 Gavialis gangeticus
TTTTCTGAAGATTCGGAGAGCATTGAATCAATTCAGACCTTTTAATTGGTCCCCTGATTTGATTCAGATTTGGAGATTCAGCCACCCAATTGGGCTGAATTTCCTCCAAATCAAATCACCTCCCGAAGCTTTGCACAGCCCTCATCTTCAGTTCTTGATTATCTCCAGTGCCTCCTTATTTATTAGGATGATATCATGGGTTAATGTACATAGAAAATATTTCATCAAAGTTAAATAAAATTGAGTTAATTTTGATGTTCTTTGTTTATAAGATATTGGGGGTGATTCATCCCTGTTTTAGCCTGATTATAATTATGTAAACCTGCACAAGGCTGGTATAAGATGCTACTGAGCTAGAATAGTTTCCTGGGTACTGATGACAAGCTGCACTTGAAAAGTTTTGGAAAATTGGTCTATTGGGTCATGGAAACTTGAAAATCTCATGAAAACTGGTTGGTTTCTATCTGTTTGTTGTATTTCAGTACTTTCTGCTTTGGATTAAACCAGAAATCACTGGGGAAATGATATTCTTGTAAGGAACTATGCATTCTAAACTCTTGTTTATTTGAAAGCTAAGACTACTCAGTTCCTCACAGGATTTGACCTTTTGCTTTCAATGGAAAAAGTGTTTCCTAGATGTTGGCATCCCTGCACTCTATTACTCTTCCTCTCTGCGTGTTTTTGTTGAATGGAGGGACTGAAGAGGACAAAATGCTCTTTTGCATTTCATAGCAGTGAAAATAGTCTATGGAAATTTTTCTTTTTTACTGATGCTGCAGCGATTAAAATAAGTAATTTAGATATTTCCCTGCTTGGTAAAATTGCCCCATGTCTCATCTCTCAAACCTCTCAGTGTTGGTAACAGAGTATCAAATAAGACAGAATATCATTTTATAGCTGCTTAATGGTTCCTGTCCATTTATGAACTTCTGACGCTACTCAGCACTTTTGCATATGGTGAGCATGCTTCACCAACCTTGTCATGTCACCTCCCAGCTCCTTGTTAACATATGGTCTCCTAAATGTAGATAATCATCTGCTTGATATTCTTTAAAGCTACCAGTAAAAACTATCTAAATATGAAACAGATGCACAAGTGCACCTTGGGATGAATGTATTATGGAGACGAAACCATTGCCAGACTCCTCAAAATCACATTCTAGGGTTGTTTTATTATCACCTGGTCATGTGGCATACACCTGTGTTCTCTTGGCTGTGCAGTTGGTTTCAACATGCTAGATCATTGCGTTCAAAAATAGCTTGTATTCTGAACCTCTCCTGTGTTTTTTCTATTTTATTTTATTGTATTATATTTTATTTTATTTTTGCTCTGTCTCAGGTTTTATAGCTCTCATGGCTTCTGTATGCTCTTATTACAGCAGCAGCAAAGATAAAATCTATTCTGGTCCCAGTTTTAAATATGTTAAATAAGAAGGGGGTCAACTTGTATAGACATGCTAGCAAAGAAGCATAGACTAAAAAGAAGGTCTTTCACTAAGTCTCCTATCCATCAGCATTTTCATGTCAGGATGTTATTAGAATGCCTTAATAAAGATAGTGGATTACTGCCTGGGACAAAATCTAATAAAGATACTTATTTTTGTTAGCCAGTTGTGTTAGCCATTTGATTATCAAGTTATGTTATAGTATTATCTCCAGCACCAGGCCACCTCAACATGCAAGCGATAGGCAGGGACAGTTCATGCTGATGCACTTTATTGCCCTGGTGGTGCTAGATTTCTGTAGAAAAGAAGTCTTTTGCCTAGAATTGAATCCATTCCAGGTTTAATATAACCTGACAACATTTTTCTCTGGACAAGTAAAATATTATATTTTTCACCAACATCACCACAATGATTCAGTGCAAGTGAGCACATTTGGTGCATAAGCTGGTAAATTTTCTTGTCACTTTTGGGTTAGTAAATATGAAAAGTCATCACCATCTGAGAATTCTTTGCTGATATATTAGTTGGAGTTCTTGGTCAATTTTCCTGTTGGACAGGTGTCTACATCCTAATAGACACCAAGTGATAACCTTTTCTTTTGCAATATGTCACTAATTCATTGGACAGCAGTGCAGACCATAGATCTTATAACATTGCAAACATCTTGCACAAGTGATCACTTATCTCATCTGCTTGCTTAATCTGCCTACTGCTTTGTTTTCCAAGAATTAGTATTATTTTAAACAAGTTTCTATAAATATTAGATTTCATTTTACTGGGCCCAGGACTGTTTCCAAATTCAGTGCACATAGAGTCCTAATGGGGATTATTAGAAAACTCCAGTTGCAAGGTATGTCTGGTGCTGTATTTACGAGTTCTTGTAGTGTAGCAACGTGTCAAGTGTGAGCCAGCTTCTTTCAGTGAAGGACTTCTTGCAGTAAATTAAATCTTGACTTCAAGGTATCTTTACAGCAGCACTGTGGAGCCAAATACAGCACTTCATAAAAACAGCAGAATACGGTAGGGAAGCTAGTTATTGTTACAGAAATTAGGATGTGTGAGTCGAAGCTAGTATAGATTAAATTAAACCAAAAGTGTGTGTGTGGCTTAAATACAGTACTAAGAGGGTTGAGCTATAAAAAATTAACTAAACAGACCCCACTGAAGGGAGGTCCAATAGGGTCTGGCACCCAGGCAAATTTGGCAGATCTGGGAAGCACGTAAACTGAAATCTGTAAAACTAAGGACATTTGTTTCCACGTGACTTCACAATGCCTTATTTCAAAAAGGTGTGGAGAGATTATTCACCGCTTTGTCTAATACCTTTAAGGAAGGTGTTGTGTTTTCATACTTTGATGGATGCGTTCTTTAAGGAAAGAACAATACTGATAGTTTTGAGACATTTCTTGAGACAAAGTCTTTAAGTTACCCTTCCCTAGTGCAATGTTTTTAAAGAAAACCACTAGATCCACGCTGATTTGCAGGAGGGAATTATTCTACTTCAAAGCCAGGTTTTGTTAATAGGAGTTGAATATCTTAGTAAGTTCACCCTTGTTTTCTCTTAAAAGAAAATGTGCAACAACAGCATCAACGTTCAGAAAGCAGTGAACTAAAACCATATAGGTGTGAGCTATGCTTGCAGTTATACTGTAACGACAACTAAAATGGAATTTTATTAAAATGCTATCTTTTAGGGGAAAAAATATTGAGGTCCTCAGTCCAAGAAAACACTTAGTCATTGTCGACATCTTACATGCCATTAATTAAAGCACAACCAGTCAGGATGTTTTTTTCTGAATCAAGACATGAGAAAATTGAATGATGGTGATTTAAATTTGGTATTTTAATCCTTCACTAAAATCAAAGTAACTTTTTTTGACTAATCCTCCTCTTTCACCTTCTGATATTTGTCTCTTTTAGCAATGCAGCAATAGGCAATATATTTGCCTCACTAGAAAGTTCAACTCAGTGTTGCCTTCTAAGCTAGTGAGCTTTCTACTAGGCCTGTGCAAATAGGGAAGCATTTGATTCAGATTTGGATTCAGCCAATTCAGAGGACGGTGATTCAATTCAGAGATTCAGATCACTGTCCCAAATCAATGCGGCTGAATTGACTTTGAAAGATTCAGCGCTGATTCGGAGAGATTTGGTAATTCAGCCATAGACTATAATGGGGAAACCACTGAAATACCTTTGTCATTTTTTGGCAGATTTGGATGAAAACAGCAGGGATGGTAGCCTGGAACAGGGGGCCTTCCTGGTGCCAGTTATATCTCCGCCCACCCACCTGTTTCTGGGCCAGCTGCCCGCCCCTCTTTTGCTCAGGCAAAAACACCTCACAAAAGGGACAGAAAGGCTGCAGACAGAGGCTTATATGCTGTTTCTACATCCCTCCCTCAGACCACTGTGATTGGAAGGAGACTCAGGGAAAGTTCACAGTCACTGGCACAGATGTCAGTCTTCCTCCCCCTGCGCTTCCTCCCTCTTCTCAGTTTCTGTTCCCCTGAAAGACTGCCTTCCGAACCACCAAATCTTTTTCTGAATCTATTCAGAGGCTCCAAATTGATTCAGAGGAGTTTTTTTGTCTCCCGATTCAATTTGGATTCTGTGGGTCAGCTTCCGAATCAGGGCAAATCTTCTCCAAATTGAATCAGTGACCAAAGCGTCACATACCCCTACTTTCTACCTCTCCCTTTCAAACCTCTCTCTTCATGGTTAGCCTGAATTTAGTTACTAAGCTTGCCAGAAATCCTAAAGAAACTGGTATGTTTCTAACCTAGAGTGAGTAAGAAATATAAATATTTCTGTATTCTGCATCCAGCAGAGCTGCTGAAATGGCACATATCAAGATCAGTACTTGATTACCATATTCTAAGTCAACCTGTTTTCAAAGACAGGGCTAAAGAGATGGAAGAGAATGAACCTCTTCAAATGTCATTGACTTCTCTACTGGGACCATAAATACTATGTAGCATTTTTTGGTCTGGGCCTGAAAATATGTCATGCATTCTTCCCACACACCATTGACTTCACTGGAGATTGAAAGTGTTTGGTGCCTTCCAGGATCTGGTCCTAACATGTTAAATATAATTTATCAACCACACACCTGATTGATCGATATGTGGAGCTTCCATTTGAAATCACTGGGAATTCTATAGGAAAAAAGACTGCATCATCAAGACAGTGGGCACATCTACACGAGATACTTTACTGAGCATTAGACTAATCTGCAGCCACTGCTGCCTGGTTAAGCCCTGATGTGTTTGTGTGTGGAGGGGGGAGCTTTTCTGGCTGCAGGGGCAGCTGTCTCCCTGCCACATGGGAATCAGGATTTATCCCAATCCCCACATGGCCAGGAGAGCTGCCCTAGCAGCCAGGGCTACTGCATCTCAGCCACATGGAAACTGGGTCAGGACCTGATCCCCATGTGGCCAGGAGAGCTGTCCCTGTTCAGTGGAGACACTTCCTGCCAGCTGAGTGGGGATGGCTCTCCTGGCCACCTGGGGATTGAGACTGGCCCCTGTGCTCCCTGCCAGCCCTGGGGTTGGCACCTGGGGGAGAGCAGGGAAGAAGGGCAATTTGCTCCTGATGGAGGCTCCCAGGAACACTTTAATAAGCCTGAATTTTCTGTGAAGAAAATTTTTCTTCACAGAAAATTCAGGCACATTAATTGCATATGTAGATGCACCCAGTGTACTGTAATTTCAGTCCATGATGAGCGTATCTAGAATCCCATTGCACACATGAGTTAACAGAAGAATTAAGGCTTAAAATCAGCAATTTCCAAATGAAGAAATAAAAGGGAAGGTAGCATAGCTAGGTCTCTCCCACCCCCACCAAATAAAAAAAAAAGTATCTAAGGTTGTATGAAGAAAACAAAATTCCCCTCTTTCATCCAAAGTCTGGAAACTTTGCCAAAATATAAAGGGTTATGCCCCCAATGAAGCAAAATTCCAAATCTGGATTAGGATTAGCATTAGCATTAGGATTGGGATTAGGCTAGCAATTAGGTTGGAGGGTATAATAGAATAGGTTTGAGGGTAATTTGAGTTAGAAGTTTGGGCCGCTGCACTGAAATCCTGAGGTGTTCCTGTGAAATTATAGCCCCAAATCATGGATGTCTACTGAAATAAATAACTATGGTTTGAGTCTTAAAAGTGTGCTTACAGAAATAATTTAATTATAAAATTCTGCCTACCAGGACCACAGAATGCTTCTCCAAAGGGGCTATTAATTTGAAAGTCTGGTCTTTACTATCTCAAATTTTAAATTTTAATACTATTATTTTTATGGTTTATAAAGCATCTACCTATCCATGGAGATCGGGGGGTGGGCGAGGAGGAGAGGACACTTACTGTGTGTTGAAGTAGTTTGTCCTCTCCCAACGGGATGTGTAACTTGTGGGAGCGAGAATGGTAATTATGTTTAGTTTAGGAGTGGAAAGGGATACAGGGTGTTACAAATGCAGCAGTTCAGGGAGGAAGCAATTTTAGAGTCAGTAGTAGATCCAAACCTGCCTCACCAAAGAAATATTTGCTTTCTTTTACCATGTAACTAAACCTTTCCCCTAAGGCACAGCCAGTTAGTCAGCAAGCCAAGATCTGACTTCATTGATTACCAGCTGAGACTCCAAAAAGAGAGAACAAGCTACACTCACATCCTCAGCTTTCCAAGGGAGAGCATGGATATACCAGCATGCAGGTGATGGATTAGGAACTGTTTCTGAAATGGCTTCCAGAGGAAAGTCCCACTGTCCCCTGCTTTTATCTGTTGCTTTAGCCTTTTCTTCCATAATGGGCAGAGGGACTGTTGTGCTGTGCATTTTACCTTTGGTTGAATTTCAAGGCCTCAAATATTTTACAACCTCAGTGGCAGATGCTGTCATATTTTTTGTGAAAACTACCAGGCGTGTATCTTTCTGTAACCATTTTCTAATCCAGCTTTATGTTTCCCTCTTTACTCTGCCTACCGCATTTGTTTGCCATTCTGGAAATCCTTGGTCAGAAAAGTTAGCAGGTTCCTTTAGCAAAGATCTGACATCAAGCACAAATGCAGCTCTTGTAAAACCTTTCTGCACAAAGACAGCAGTTGTAAAATTAAACTTTGCCACAAGTCCTTGAAAGAAATCTGTTGCCAATGAAAAAAAGAAAAGTAAAATATCCCAGCAAGCTCATTTTAGAATCAGTGTTTGAGAACTCTATTGTACTTGCCACAGTGAGGGAATTATAAATACAGGGCTGGATTCTCCAGTGGGGAGAGGTTGATTTTCACCGCACCTCTGGCAGGACCTAGTCCTAAAACAGTTTTATTTTGGCCTAGGAAGATGATCCTCATGCAAGGGTGCTCCTTCAAGAGTGCAGAGGCTCTTGTGCAGGCTTCCATCAAACACATCAGGAAAAAAAGAGTAGCAGATGAAGGTGAAAGGGCATGTAACTCCATGCATATCAATCCCCAACTGTTTTCAGTCTCCTGGAGCTCTTTGAACACGTCATAATTTAGAATAGCATTTTCCAACATCTGAGCATCTGGAGGCTGCACATAGCACAGCCCTCCCTGGGAACCACAGCCCCCCCGGCTGCTCCATCTTACCCCTAGTGGCAGAGACAGGAAGCAGAATCTGAAGGAGGGGGCAAGAGCTCAAAGATCCTCAGCCACAGCAGCAACAACAGAAGCAACAGGGTGAGTGGTGCCTGGGTGGGAGTCCATCAGCTGCAAATTAACCACTCACAGGCCACATGAAGCTTCCTGGCCAGCATTTGGACAGCCCTGAATTAGAATATCCTTGAGGTAATGCCTCACACAACGGCATCTCAACCCTGACTTTGGCATCTGGAAGCTAGCATAATACTAATACCATATTTACCTAAATACAAAACAAGGATTTTTCCCCCAATCAGCAAGGAGAAAAAAGCCCCTTATATTATATTTGCATACTCACTGTCTATCATTAAACTGCTGCCAAAAACAGCATGTGCTTAGTAATGGAAATCAGCAATGAAGTTGATTAAATGCAGCCAACACTGAGCATTGCTATAAAACACATGACCCATATTGGGCAAACATACTGATGGGAGCCAACCACAGGTTTTACAAAAGAATTTTTTTTTTATACACACACACACACACACACACACACACACACACACACACACACACACACACACACACACTTGTATATTTACAATGGATGGATCAATCACCAGAGTGCCCCAAGGGATGACAAGATCGAACAGTCACAAACTCCACTGCGACCAATTCAGGCTGGACATAAGAAAGAACTTCACTGTCCGAACCCACAAGTTTTGGAATAGACTGCTGCCAGAGATGGTTCAAGCGCCCACTTTGAACGCCTTCAAGACACATTTGGATGCTTATCTTGCTGGGATCCTATGATCCCTGCTGACTTCCTGCCCTTGGGGCAGTGGGCTGGACACGATGATCCTCCGGGGTCCCTTCCAGCCCAAATGTCTATGAAATCTATGAAATCAATTGATCTATCTATATACCTCTACTTTAACAACCACAAGTCACAAGAGCTGTCTGGTTCACTTAACAGTCCCTAACACATATGCACTGTTACACCATCCACATCCCGTTACAATAACTGCATCTATGCACCCACATGCCCATCACCATCCCTTTGCCCATGGCAATCATGCTGAACCACCTCCAATCCCTCTACCTCCACCTCCCCTTTCCACTCCCTACCCCCACCTCCTCTAGTATCTTCCCCAATTCTTAGTCCAGGTTGACTTCATCATCCTCTTCTTCTCCATTATCCTCTTCTGCTCTCCCCCTCTTCATCAGTGTCTTCATTTTCTTCCTCCTCATCATCATCTTCTGTGTGGGCCAATGCGACAAAGCAATAGGCAGAGCCAGCCGCACCCT
>NW_017729024.1:123312648-123314105 GCF_001723915.1 Gavialis gangeticus
TCTGTCTAGGTCCATTCCGACTCATTGATTCTATGATTCTATAAGAAAAAAGAAGGTACAAAAGTGCTGCTTAAAAGTTTGTTTATGGAATACTTGTGATAAAACTTGCAGCAGTTTAAAAAAAATTAAAAAGCATCAGATCTGGATGAACTAAGTCTATGGGTACCTGCCTGTAGTAATTTGCCTACATGCAAATTACTGTAGGTATGTTTATTTCAATTGCCCCTCACTCCCATGTGCTCAGGGACTCTAGGATATTACAGTAAGAAGAGAAAGAAGGGGCTAGAGGGGGAAGAAGCTGAGAGGGCAGAGGACTAAGGGGCTTTTTGAACTCCATATTTATTTTCCTTGTTGTATCAGTGGGAGTGAGACATATTCAAGGCAAACCTCCAGTATTTAGATTCAATACCTGACAAAGTATAATAAATGTACACATTTTTCCATATATGGAATCTAATTATTGGGGGGTCATCTTATATTGAAGTAAATATGGCAATTAGTAGTAACAATTTATTAGTAAAGTAATCCAAAGGGTCATTAATTCTTCATACCAATATGCACTGATATAACATTTAACCAAACCTCTTTCCTTCACAGACTGCAAACAGAATATGCCCCAATTAAAAAATTATGGAGGGAAAAAATATTTAGACTACAGGAATCCAGATTCTGGATCGAATGTTTATTCAGTAACAATATACTGTAAATATGTATCATTGTGTAGACTATTTGTATGCAATTTTATGGGACTACAGTGGTTATAAAAATAAGTGGTTTTTATGTTTTCATTAGTTCCAGACCCTGTTGTTGGAAATGTATGCTAGAATGGTGGTCTGGCATGCAATAACAGAATGTCATCATTATTGTTTATTATAACTACAACATGCATATATTCAATGTGATTTCACTATTTTAGACACCTACCTGTGGATACAATTTGCTTTATACGGATTCTATTAGATAATGTATATTATATATAGAGAGAGATATACACACACATACAGATCCTATTAGATATTTTCTTTTTGCATATATAAATATTATATATGCATATATATTATATACACATACATACACATATAAAACAATATTTATAAATGAGATTTATTTATTATAAAATTATTAGTATATTAATGTTATTATTAATTTATTATAATATTATTATAGGTAAATAATATTTATACATAAACACACACATATATAATATTTTTGTGAAGTCACATGGCTCTGCAGGTTCTGCACCCTCATGTCCCAGCCAGCACCTCTGCTGCCCAACGTTGTTGCCCAGAGCCCAGAGCTGAACCCTCACAAACCTGCTGCCAGCTCAGAGGTATGCTCTGCCCTGGATCAAAGTGCTGCTGTCCTCCATGCATGTGTAGATGCTGCACCTGTGAGCAGTTAACTCTGGCATGAACTACACCAAAATTTATTGTGTTGCATTAATGTTACATGTAGAT
>NW_017729024.1:123319105-123344671 GCF_001723915.1 Gavialis gangeticus
GTGTAGATGCTGCACCTGTGAGCAGTTAACTCTGGCATGAACTACACCAAAATTTATTGTGTTGCATTAATGTTACATGTAGATTGTAGCAGGGCACTAAGGTGCCTGCTACTTGAAGAGTAGGAATGGTCACCCAGGTGCCAGTTGCCAGGGCAACAAGGAGGAGCTAGAGGCTTACACCTGTTTAGTCAGCTGACCAGAAGGGGCAGGCCTGGCCTATATAACTCCCAGGCTGAGGCCACATGGGGGGCCCCTGCCTGAAACAAAAGGAGAAGGAGCTCTGCCCTGAGGGAAAAAAGGGAAAAGTTTGAAGGTGGGTGCAGCTGGTGATATGGGGGAGAGATGGAGCACTTGTGGGGTGGCTCAGATGTTTTAGCCATGAGACCTGGATTTAAGTTATAGTGTAGAGGCTTGTGTTTGTTGTTTAAACCGGAGGACTGGGAGAGGCTATAAGGGGATGGAGGAGGCCTCATAGGGGGCCCATGGTGGTGTGGGAACCCCAGACCCAGAGAGAGGGGCGGCAAGAAAGGTGCCAGAGAAGGCAAAGCATTTGGGGTGCGCAGACCCCAGCCTTAGAGCAAAGGGGCCAGGCATGGCTACGGCCATCTGAGCCCCAAGGCTGCGATAACCCCAGAGCAAAGGGGGCAGCGCGGAAAAGGCTGTGGAAGCCATAGTGCCTGTGGGGCGCATTTCCCGAGAAAAGGCTGTGGAAGCCATAGTGCCTGTGGGGCACGACTGAGAGACAAAGGCTGCGGAGATCCCGAGTGTCAGAGAGGGCGCAAAGTGTGAGATAGACCAAATAACGTCTGGTCCATCAGCAAGGCTTGCGACGTGATACAGGGGTGGTTGGACCCATGCATAGCCCATAAGGCTGGGGTGTTCAGAACCCCGTTATATAAACAAGGATTGGGATGGCAGGAACCGTGACCAGGAGAACAAGAGGCAACCTCCCTTTAACTTTTATAAGATCAAGACATGGTGGGCAAGAACGAGGGTGCTTTTACCCAAACTTGCCACGGTAGGGGGCGCTAGGGGAGAGCACGGCAACCCTAGGACATTTCCCCCACCTGGTACATAAATACACCCAAGGTGTACCATTCACTCCACAGCAGTACCAGTTCTGCTGCTTATTCTGAAATTGTGTGTAAATAGTGGTCAGATCAACAAACCAGCCAACAGGAATTAATTATTTTTGGGAGGCAGAAACATCTGAGGTTGTGCAGGTGGTTCACTGGGGAGAAGAGTCTGCTTATTATTGAAATCTTTCTTGTCTTGCTAAATTTCTTGTCATGGATTTAATAGCAAAGCCAAGTAAACCAATCTCACTACTGAAGAGATGGTGCCATTGTGTTCTGGTATCTGCATGTTCTACGGCTTCAAACCTCTGCAACGTAAGGGTGATTTCAAAATCTCTATGCCAAAAAGGTTTTGAAAGTTTCAATATATCTTGAGAGAGATGTTATTAACTCTTTTGTTTCTCTACAAGAACTGGAAGTTTCTTTATCTTTGCTCATAGGACAATCCCCATGGTCTTTCTTGGCCTAATCCAACTACTCCTCAAGTCACAGAATGACTTGCACTGACTTCAAGGTGAACTGGGTTTGACTCTAACCAAATATCTGATATATATGTCGCTGTATGGCGATGTTGCTATGGTGCCATGCTTTACTACTTCCTTTTGGAAGTAGTGTGCCATCGCTACATCGCTGTAGGGTAATGTGTAGACACACATAAAGAATATCAATCCTTTGCTTCGTGGTCACTTTTTTATTACTTTTTCTGGTATTACCATTGACAGCAAGTCAAAGGAACTTTTCTTACATGTTTGGGAACATATGAAGAGTATTCATCATGCTTTTTTTATTGGTTCTTTTACATCTTGCCTCTATTTGCTCCTCCAAATAATAATCATACTTTAAAAATCTGTAAAATGGTAAGTGTGTGTGTGTGTGTGTGTGTGTGTGTGTGTGTCTATATATATAGATATATAGACACACACACATGTCCGTCAATAGCTATATATATAGATATATATAAACATGTAATTCTAGCTGTATATGAACCAAAATCCAAATCCCAGATAACCTAGCTATTATTGTGCTTCACAGCATTGGTACATGAGCTATATTGATGAACCCTCACTCTCTGTCATTCTGCTCTTGCTCTGCTTTCCTGATCCATACTGCACCCCACTTCCCCAACACAGACTCTACACCCTTTCTCATCACCTATTTGCCATGTGAAGTTTTCAGTGATGAAGTTCCTCAGACTTCCATCCTTTTTCCTTATTTCCACATTGATTTGTACTGCTGTTTTTTATAAGGGTATTCAATCAGAGATACGTTAGGCCAGGACTTCAGCTACCCTGGCCCAAGGTTAGGGTAACCTCAGATCCTCTGAGAGAGTGGGGAGAAAGTGACCTCCTCTCACTCCCTCTCAAACACAAGGCAGAAGACATTTTACCTGCTGCAGGCCCCTTCTATTATGTACTACAGTATAAATCCCAGAATTTTTTAATGATTTCTTCCGAAAACATTCAAAGGCTCTCGACTTTGGTTGTGTACTTGCATCAGTGATTAGACTGGAAATTTCTCTGCTATCATGTATTTTATGATAGAGGTGGCCTCCTTCCCCAGAACATCCCATTAGATCAGGGACAGGCCTGCAGGCTGGTTTGGACTCAATTTCCCAGCAGCCCCTGCCTGTGTCACTACAGCTGGTTTCCATAGACACCACAGGAACAGCAGGGCTGTGATAGCATGGGGCCAGGGTTTCCATGGAGACCAGCCCCAGCAGCACTGGTAGGATTCATGGCTGGGTGGGGAGCTGATCCAAGGCCTGGGCCAGGGCTGGGATCCTGCAGTGGTGACAGAGTGGTCTAGAGCTGAAGCAGAGCCATAATCCACTGTCTGCACGCCCCTACCCTGAGTGTAAAAGCAGTGGGTTGCAGCTCTGGCCCATTTTCTCACCACTGCAAGATCCTGGCCCCAGCCCTGAAGCAGCTCCCTGCCCAGCCACACACTGGGGCTTGTTTCCATGGAAACCCTGGCCCCATGCTGTCACAGCTCCACTGCTCTTGGGGTCTCCATAGAAACCCAATGCGATGACACAGGCAGAAGCTGCTCGGAAATGGAGTCCAGCTGTTGATTAGATCTGTCATTTTGTCTACTGCTGCATAAGATTAAAGGGAAGGTGACTTCTCCTGGCAGCCTGCCCAAATATGCTAGCCAGCCAGTGCTGCACTAGTTAAGCAATAAGAGGAAGGAAGAATGCATACCTTGAGTGATGGGAGAGCCAGGATGGGATGGGGGTGTCAAGACCAGAAATCCGTGGAAAATGGTTGTTCTGGTTTGATCACTGCCATTTCCGAGATGGGTGCTGCTACTGAATATGGGTCCAAAATATTCAAGCCGCAGATAAAAATAGTCTCCTTAGATGTTAAGTTTAGTGATTTCTAGGTCCAGAATTGAGAATTACCAACTTTCCCCACCTCTAGACTCGGTAGAAGTTTAACACAGACTCTTCGGGACAAAAACCATGTCTCTCTAGAGGTCTGTATAGTCTTTAGCACAGCTGAAACTCCATTTTTATTAGAGCTTCTGGCATTCCTGTAATAAAAATATTAAACAATCATTCTTCTCTTGGTAAATTATTTCCAGTCTGCCTACAATGGACACAGGTTAACTTATTTAAAGGAAAGACTAAAGAATTCCCTAAGATAAATTGTTTAAAAACAAAAGTCAGTTCTTAGCAGCTTTTAGTTTTGCATACAAGATAAACAGATGCTTTCTTTTTAATGTCATGCTCTGCAACATGAATATGTACTAAGTTATAAAAGAATCCTTATGTATTACATTACACCTATAGCAGAATTATAGTTAAAAAGTGTTCAGTAGGAACAATATGACTTCTATGAATATAAGAAAAAATAATATGAAGTGTTAGTGCAATCACCTATGGTGTGAACTTGACAGACATCCTTTAAAAACTTAGCTAACTTCTAGCTTTACTGTATTTTTGATCCAGTATGTCCCTAAGAACTTTGTGCTTATTGACTTTGCAATGCTATGAAGTATGCTATGCTTTTCTTGTGTCATCTGTTGTATGCAGTTCAATCAAAATGTACCCAATAGCGTGGCTTTCTGATTACTCTGTTCATCCGTTTGTTTTAAATCTCTTTCAGAATATGCTTATATGACTGCATTCATAACTCAAATCATCCTGCCTATAGCAAGCAGGATAATGTGGATTTACTTTAATCTAAGATACTCAGTACAGCGTAAGTCAGAGATTTAGATTCACTTGAGGTTCCTGAATGCTATGGACCCAGCTGAAGATATAGTTTCTAGGCTGAACACTGCAAAGCAGTGTTTTACCTATTTTTTTAATAGCAAATATAATACTTTCATATTTCTTTAAATCCATTTCATTAAGTAAAATGTTTCATGCCAAGCTTCCTCCAGGCTCGCATTTCAGACATCCCATTTCAGGCTTCTATACAAAGAGGCACTTGGTGGCTAACAAACAAAATACCTTAATGCACTTCATCTGTAGCTGCAGAGCACTCTGGGAGCCAGGCTTGTGCTGCTGCACAGTAATATTATGTATCCAAATGGGGCTTCTAGATGCCAATGCCAAGAAGCAACATGTTTCCAGTGTGGAGAACATCATCAAGTTACAAGCAATGAATGGGATAAGAAACAACCTGTTTCAGCATTAAAATGCTTTGTCAAACAAAGGACAGCTATGTTTGGATGGAATTCACCATAACCTGAGCACAATGAAGAATTTATATTGTTCTTTCCTTGTGTCATCATCACATCTCAAACGTGCATGTGCCCCCCTTCAGCTCCCCTCCCTCACTGCCCAACCAATGCCACTAGTAATGGCAGAAGCATATGAGGAAGCCAGTTGACTTCTTGACCCCCCTAGTCATTTTGTAGATGTCACAAGGATACCAAATGTGAAGCAGAAGGTTGTCAAAGATGAGCTGGGGCTAAAAGCAAGACTATAAGCTGTAATACAAAGCAGAAGCAGCCTCTGGGGAACCATCTGTCTTCCTAAGAAGTCTTGTGAACTGCTTTTTAGTATCAGGTGCATCATCTTGAGAAACCATCGTACATTCCAAGTAAAATTAGTTTAATGTTCCCACATAAAAAGGACCACAGCCAGGTGGAGGAACATTAGAGGAGCGCAGAGTGTGGAACTAAAAAGGTTTGCATGCTGTTGGAAAGAATTTATGTGGAAATTTATTACAGATACATTTCATATGTAAATCACAGCCATTTATGATCCAGTCTATGGAAGTGGGTGATTTTATGAGTGCTAAATATCTTTACATGTTAGCCTTTCAGGTAAGAATGTTTATTTCCACTGACAATTTTTTTCCAGGAATGAAGAGACAAGAGAGAGAGCAGCCCCCAGATTCAGAATTTCACTCAATCTCATAGCATTTCACAATCATAGTAAGCCTGCTCCTGGTGAAATGTCTGGGGCTTTTTTCACTGAACTCAGGGAGAGTAGGATCAGACTCTAACTTATTAAATCATTTAGGGGAAGTAAGCATGATAAAACCATGTTGGAAACAGTATAAATGATGATTTTTTATTATTAGCTCATCTTACAGGAAAGTCTTCTAACAATTCTTGCTACCGGAAAAAAAATGGTTATTTTAGTAAATTAACGTGCTTAAATAAACATTATCTCCTGATGATCATTTTAGACTCTAAAGTTTCCAGTCATCTTGTCTGAAACTGAAACAAAAAGAGGCTGGTATGGTACAAAGGAATGGGTGCATGAAAAAGTTATCGTGATGGAAAGATGGGTGGGGCTTTATAGCATATCGTTAGCTGCCCATTTCTTTCACTGGCAACTATGTTGCCTTTCATTTACCACTCACGTCTACACAAAATGTTTACTGTGCAATTAACTGTGCAGTCAACATCTCAGTGTCTACACGTGCCTCCCTATTAGGGCTCATGAAACTAACAAACTCTGCAGCAGATTAGTACTTGTAAATACAAGTCCTATCCTGCTGCACAGGTTTTTTGTGCACAACAGCACACATATAGATATAGACCCGGCCGGCTAGGGCACAAGGTTGCTTCAGTACAGAGGCTGCCTGCCAGCTAGCCCCACGCAGAAATACCCTTGTGCCCCAGCCAGCCCCTCCACAGCACATTGAGCCCAGTCAGAGCAGCCCCAAGCTGGCAAGCTGACCACCCCCTCTCTCCCCTGCGCTGGGTCACCTGCCAGCCAGGGCTGCTGCAATCCAGTTTAATGGTCCAGGCACACATGTGACACTCACCCAGGAGCTTCCCAGGAGCAATAAACTGCAGCCCAATGAGCTCTGCAGTTTATGGCTGCCCCCTAATGGCATGGGTAGACATGCCCAGTGAGAACATACTTGTGGACAGTTACCATATAGCAGCTGGCACTCTGGAAAGCTCTGCCCACATTTACCTCACATTAACTTGTCCATGTGTCCATCGTCTAAAGAAACCAAAGAGCTTTCTGACCACTCTAGGAAGAATTTTTTCATCACAGCTTCACACCCGTCTCCAATTTTCACTTCATGCTGAAAGCAACCATATGAACAACTGCATTTTTCATCCACATGAATTTCTGATAGTTGTACTTAGTTGCTCCACTCATTCCCAACCTCACAAATATGGTCCCAGCTGAGTCTCAGACATGGTGAAATCTTGACCCTACTGACTCAGTGGGACTTTTCCCATTGACATTGGTACAAGTTGAATTTTGCTCAGTTACTTTGCTTACAATATAGTCTCTCCTTTCTAAAAACGGAAGGAGAATATAGATAGCTATGTTTAGTTTAATTTATACTTTCAAATATTTGACCTGTTCCTGTTACAACTCTTTTTCATATATCCATCTCCCTTACAAACACATTACTATTGAATATTTCTGTGAATTGTACTGCTAATGAAAGCAACATAGCTTAAGCAAGAAAAAGCCAGCCCTAGAAAGAGTTATGAGGGGAAAAAATACAAAGTCTCTGTATTTACATTGATTTATTGAGCATTTATAGAAATTTATAGAAGGGGGGGCAGGAAAGGAAAGAAGCTAAAAGAAATTCAAGTCAATCTTGTGCTAGAGCAAGACTTAACCCCTTTAGAATGACATATAATACATGATGACACTGCAATATTGCTTAGTCCCTATAAGATAGAAATAAAAAAGAAGGGAAAATAAGTGTTAAAGCATATGTTACAAATTACAATCTCTACAATATGTTGCACTCCAGTCATTAGGGTATACTCATAAAATAGTTGTAACTTGATGTTCACTCAAAGATTTATTATTCTGGTGGCATAAACATGACTTTATACCTTTCTTAATATACCCAGTCTATTCTTTAATTGTTGCTCCCTTAGCTGGTGGAACTGCAGCTGGATGCTAATGTATCCTCCTAATCCTGGAAGCAAGGAGGAGGAGAGAAGTGCAGATTGAATGGTTGCGTTGAAAAATATATTCAATAATGGATTAAATTCTGGCTAACAATTGCGTTTACAACTACTAGATATAATAAGCCATGTCAAGATGGGCTTTTATGCTCATTTGCTCATGACGAGTGGTTAACACATGTTGCTTAGGCATTGCACCATGTCCAAGCTCATGAGGGCTGTAAGTGTCAAAGTTATGTTACAAGCCATGTGTTTTAGTTCTGTTACAGTGGGAACATAGTTAGATCCTTGTTAAGTGTGGTATGTCATGGCTACAATGCTAGAGAGAGGCTGGGAGGCATGTCCAGTCAGTGGAATTAATGTGAAAAGCACAGTATGGGCTATATATAATTTTTATTCTGCCAGTTTAAGCAAATAATGCAGGGTCTTCAAGTTAACCTGTTTGACTAAAGGATAATACTTTCAGGTCAAGTCATTCTGCAGATAGCCCTCTTCCTTGTTCCTAACATTAACACATAAACAATACCATTATTCTTATCTGAAAGAGGAGGATTTATTTATGTGACACTTATCAATGAGAGAGATTAAAAATAGTCTGATTAGAATAGATAAGCATTTATATATATATATCCATCTGTAGTCTGTAACATCTTGTAGTTCCAATCAATTAAAATGCCCTGAAGAAATTTAAAACAAAAAGAGTATAAAATGCCATATTCCTGTACATGGAGAATAACAGTGAATATACATTGTAGATGTGTGTATTTACTTATTCTGTATTTTACTTTTGTAATATAAAAAGGGCCTACAAAATATACTTATTTTTCAGTTTTAGAAAAATTATGTTAACAAAATCCTTTTGAAATAAGGTACGTGTTCCTACAAATTTGTGTATAAGGGGAAAATGGACTAGTTATTCCAGAATACCTATTATTCCAGAATAACTATACTGTAGTAGCTCTTTCAATAAAATCTAGTTCTTCTGGAATAATTCCTTATGTGGACACTCAATTCCAGAATAAAAGTGACTTTACTGAAGAATAATTACTCAAAAGCAGAATAATAAATGTGGAATAGTGTCCACATAGGGAGATATTTTGGAATAACTCCAATGGGATTTCCCCTTGTAGAGAAGCTCACAGTCCTCAAAGTTTAGATATAATTTATTCAAAAAGCACATTAATTTACAAAACATCATTTGCTAATGCTTCAATTTTACAGACAAGCCTCAAAGTGCTAAGTAATAAATCCACTAATTTCCTAACAACAAGATGCATCCCCCAGGCAGGTTGCCTAGAAATTTTTCTTTCTCCCCTTCCTCAGTAGAAGCAGCAGGTGGTTTATTCACCAGAAAGGGCAGATGCAGCAAGATACATAAAGGTTCAGGAAGTGTCCAGGGTTCAGGCTACCCACTGTGCCTCCATTCTTGCTTCTGATTTCCCCCTCATGATTAACAGTATCAACTATACAATAGAATCAGAGCATTGTCCATTTTTCTAAGGAGGATCAGCTAGTTATTTCAATACAGCTTCAATCTCATACATGAGGTGATACAGATCAAAGAATCTAGCTGAACCCAGGGACAACTGAAAAGGGCTCCTCATCACTGAGAATCCCCACCAAAAATAAATGTTTGACAGAGGATGATGATTTATGAGATTGTTAGTGCCCTTTTACTGAGAAAAGTCCAGAGTACACTTTGTTTAAACACTTCTTGAGCTTTCTCTTTTGAAGGGAAGCATTAAGAGCAAGATTCTATATTAATCCAGCATGTAAAACTGAGGTCCTTTCGTTCATCACCTCTGGGAAGCTTGAGCCCAGGTGGAACTAACAGATCTCAGGGCACAGTCAAAAAAGGATACCACATAATCCCAGTGTCCTGACCATCTTTCTTCCTCCCAATAAAACAGGTTCTAAAATATCCTAGTTTATATATGAGTATTATTGCTGACGCCATAATGACTTTCACATTTGCCTGCATGGTAAGTTCACTAATAGAATTTTAACTCATTGTTTTGCAAAGCACATCAACTCAAACAGTGCCATATAAAAGCAAAGCCATTCCTCTTATCTGGATTAATTAAATTCTTATACTTCTAAATCAATTTTTAAAACAGGATTTGTATTTGTTTCTAAGATAGAACTTACTTGATACCTTAGAACAATTGACAATTGTACTACTGGGCAAGAAACTTCATTTTCTGAATCACATGCAGAATTCATTCTTTTACCCCAGGCCCATCATAAGAGATATCTACTGCAGGTTTTAATGTTAATAACTTTATATCTCTCCTGCCAATGAACCTAGAGATGATACGATGGCTGGTATACAGGAGTGTGAGAAGCAGGCCTTATTCAATTTGGATTTGGATTCGGCCCAAATCAAGGGGCAGTGATTTGATTAGTTGATTTGAAGCACTGTCATTGATTTGATTCAGACTAATCCAAATCTGAAGATTTGATGCTGATTCAGAGAATCACTGATATGCCCATAGACACAGCTTTAAATGTTTTTTCTACATACCTCAAGGTACCAGGCGCAGCTTGTGAACACTATGATGCTGGGGCACATGGAGCATCCCACAGGAGTGCAACGGGGGGTGCCTTCCAGGTGCTCAGCAGTGAACACAGAAGTGGACCAAAAGTACTTCTGGTCCACTTCTGGGTCTGCTGGAGAGCGTGCTGGGTTCCCTCCCCACCAGCCCCTGCATCCCCCACAGCTTGGTGATCAGCCACGGGGGGACCCTGGGTACCGCCCCAGACTCGGGAGACACCAGTCGCTGAGCCGGGTGGGTGCAGGGGATCCCTCCTGCATGCTCCCCAGTGAACCTGGAATTGGACCACTAGTGCTTCTGGTCCACTCCCAGGTCTGCTGCCAAGTGCACTGGCCCCTGCACTCCTGTGGGATGCTCCATGCGCCCCAGCATTGCAGCATTCACAAGCCACCTGCTACATAGAGGTATGTAGAAAAAACATTTAAAGCTGTCTTTATGTTCGAATCACCAAATCTGATTCAATTTGGAGAGATTAAAGAATCTTCTGATTCAATTTGGATTTGGAGATTCGGCCACTGAATTGGCGTAGGGAAGGTGGAGAATGTGCCCCATCAGATCTCTGTGCCCACAGCAGGGCACAGGGCTGCAAGTGGGCTGGACCAGCTTCAGCCAAGAGCCACCACTGTGGCCCAGGGGGGGAACTCAGCTCTGAAGGGAGTGCCATGCCACCATAGTGAGGCATGGCAGTGAAACCAGCTGCAGTGCAGAGTTGTGACCCCTGTTGCTGCTGGGTAGGCAAGAGGTGTCTTGCCATAGCAGTGTGACGCTCCCTCCCATGCCAGGTCCCCCTGCTGGGCCATGGAGATGGCTCCTGGTTGGAGCTGGTTCAGCCTGGCTGTAGCCCTGCATCACACTATGAGCACAAAAATCTTGGGGGGGCATGTGACCCCATGCCTGTGCCCCCCCCCAGCTCCCCTCTGTGTGTGCTGTGCCCCTTTAGCCTCCCCCGCCCAATGCGTGGCCTGGGCTCCTTCCCCCCACCCCCACAGACTTACCTGGAAGGATCTGTGGGAGCTGATCTCCACGGCTGCCTGGCACCCCCTGCCTGATCACCCTCCTCCCTAAGCAGCCCCTTGCAGGCTGGAACTCTGACAGCCTGCAAGGCGAAACCTGCCATTTCCCATGTTTTTCTCCTTTAAAGGAGAAAATCCCCATTTTTCTCTGTTAAAGGAGAAAATCCACAGCAAATGGAAAATCCAGATCCCTGCTGATTAGGATACTATCAGCAGCTCAGTCTCCTTCAGGCACCAGCTACAGTGCTCAGCCAATAGCTACGGCCGTTAACACGACTTCACCCCTTCAGCTTGCTGAGGCAGACAAAAGTAGCAGCCATCTGCTTGATATCTCTGGACTTGCTTCTTCTGCAGTGAAGAAAACAGCTTCCCCTCTTGCAACATGCACTTTATTTTTGAGGTGACTGGGTGGGTGGGGGATGTTGTGTGTGAGAAAATACAGTAATTATTTAGAACTAATTTGCAGCTATGGCTTCTGGTTGTAGATGCCTGCTTTTGTACAGGTGTGTAAGGGTGTGCCCACAAGAGGTTTGCACATGCATAGTTTTATTTGTGCAAATAAATGAGTGTGTAGCTGCTTAGGTGCATACATGAGGGTGTGCAAAACTAGAAACTGAAAATCTGGACTTTCAAAATAGTCTTGTGTTCATGATTCGGGTTGCAAGTTGCCACTAGAACTGTTTATTATAATTGGAGAGTATCTCTCTTCTTGCAATCATTTTAACTACAAGAGTCAATGTAGTTTTTAGTTGTGGGAAGGTGCTGAAGTGCATGATGATATGAAGACCCAGTTTCCTGTAACTGGCAAGTGTTTTAATTCAGTTCTATACACATTTTGATCAATGTCATGGGGGAAAAATCATGGAAACAACTTTTTTTTGGAAAAGTTAACAGATCTTTGCCAAAATAACATTTTTTAACAACACAAGTTTTTGTTCAAAATATTTTGGTCACTTTTAGCGGGGCCAGGGGTGGTGCAGGTGTGATGGTGCATAGTTGACAGCCCAGAGGTCACAAGTTTGAGGTCATGGCAGAAATGCTCACAGCCTGTCAGAGTCCAACATATGTTGCAGCACCTTTGAAAAACAGATCTTGCAAGTGCCAAAGTCTGGAAGTGGAAACCTAAATTTAGGTGCAAATGATTTTAAATCTTGACCAACTTCATTTCAGGTAAAAGTAAAACAACCAGCTTCTAGTTGTTTCTTGAGAGCCAGTGTCCATGTTAAAGTTCCAAGTCAGACATGCATTTGAGCATATATTTACATTTCAGCATGTGACTAAGTCCCATTGACCTCAGTCATAAGCATGCATGTAGGGACTGTCTTAAATTGAAGTCTAAAATTGCAAGTAAGGAACTAGAGATGGAAAATGTTTAGTTTGTAAGCCTGAGCAAGTGATTAAATGAAACTATAAAAACCTAAACTGTGTAATCAAAGACAAGAGATTCATACTATTCATTCTTCTTTTTAAGGAACTTTCTTGCTTCTGCCACTTCATTTCAAGAGCATTATCACCTCTGCACATGTGGTGCTTTCTGCTAATTTAAAGAACCTCTTTTCAGTTCGCAGGACAGTGCTTTATAACAAGCATGAGCTACTTATCCTACAACCAACTTTCCACAAACAGCAAGACCATATTATATTCTTTCAGAACTGAAACACTGCAAGACTACACAAGGATATATAATCATATTATGGGTGCTTAGGAATTTTAACACAAGACAAGACAGGAAATAAGAAACTTGACTTTGTCAAGGTTAATGATGTTGTCTTTATTTCCAAGAATAAGGGTGGGTTATTTACTTTGTATGAAAAATATTGAGAAGGTCTTTAATTGCAGTATTGTGTAGTTCTAAATATTAGTCTAAAAGCTTGTTTTAAGTAGCTGCCACTTTCATTTCATTTTCAATCAGTACCCTGAACTGGTGGAATCAGTGCTTTGGCTCATATTCCTTGGAGAGCCCCATAACACTTAGTCAACAACAGGTCAGCAAGTCACTGAACAGTCAAAACAGTTAATAAATATAAATAATGATCCAAATAGAGTTATGAACAGTAAAGAGTTGTGAGTAAAAAATACAGCTACCTGCGAGTAACTGAGTAACCTAACCCAACTGGAATCCAGGCCAGTATGTATCAGATATATGTAGCCGAGCTGAGAAGCTTAGCAAATAGCTGGTGGTGTCTGGGAGTCTCCACTTCAGAACAAAGTCGAATGTTGCTTATTGTGAAGAAATATCTGTTCACTTTGTAAATTCATGCAGATTCAACCCAAACAATTTACTATGTTAGTAGAGGGAATAATATAGTAAAGGGGAAGGCATATTTTCCCAACATGATCATGAGCAGGCTGCTTACTCTCTTTTAAATGGGTTCTTTTACCTTCTTCAGCTTCTAATACCCTATCAGAAAAATACTTACATACATGCTTATGTGTATACTTTGTGTGTCATCTAAACATCTAAATCATTGAAACTGTTTGCTGGTCCAGAGCCTTAAGGATTTCAGATATGTTTCTATATGCATTTATAGTTGCATATAGTCTCTCTCTATTATCATTTTCCAGTTTTGGTGCTCGTTCTTCTATAAATAAGACAGAAAATCAATCAAAATTCCTTTACTGAGTTTTTTAGTTCCTTAAGATTTGATTTAGTAACATTTTGGCTGATCAATTAGATGGAAAAAAATATATTTTATTTCAAATTCCCATTTCAATAAATAGGAATGGGAGTTTGAAAAAATATATAAGCCAAGTTAGGCTTAACTTGACACAAGTCTTTTTGAAGCCATGAAATCAAGAATATAAAAAGTCACCTAAAATATGTTTCCCAGTTTGTATATATTGTAGTGTTATAATCTCAGAGGAATGTGTGGAAGTTTAAAACCTGACAGGGTGCAACAAATGTGGCAATATCCATTAAAAAAGTTTTTAAAAACATATTAACCTGTAGCTAGCTCAAAATACACAGTGGGCACGTCGACACGTGCATTAATGCGCCTTTGATACTGCATACTAAATTCAGTACCTCTAATATGAGGTACTACATAAATACACAGTAGTTGGCACTAATGCACAGTAGCAAAGGTGCATGGTCTTTCTGTGACATTTAATATGCAGTAGACTAATTCGACTGTGCATTAGCACAGCTTTTGCCATGACACACTAATGCGCAGTCGAATTAGTCTGCTGCTCATTAAGCATCTCATATAGACATGCCCAGTACTTACTTACTTAGCAGGTTTAATTTAATAGTGTGAGTGGTGACAGCAAAACAGAATTGCATTGTAGCTCTTTGCTGAGCTAATCTAACATTATATACACACTGGGCATTTTTACACATGCCCCAGGGGTGGGCGGAAGGAGGTTTAGAGTGGCTCAGAGAACTGCTCCAGTTCAGGCACTCAGAGTGTCTCATGTATCAGCACCCCCACACTGCAAAATGGTGGTGGCGGTGCTTTATCTAAAGCTCATTGAATGCGCTTTAGTTAAAGTGCCCCCACCACCATCTTGAAGTGTGGGGATGCTGATAAGACGCGGAGGCTAGCTGGAGTGCGGTAATTACCAAGCGCCAGCAGATCTGATTAATCGAGTCTACTCCTATGCGCTGTAGTGCGTCAGAGCAGCCTCCTGGTTCATTTACAGGCACCCATTAGTTTAGGCCACCTAGTGTACTTTTACCTGATATGCATTAATCAATAATTCAGAGGCCACTTATAGTTATTCTGCATGTAGCTCTATTTGGATGTCTCCATGTCCAGTCTGTTGCAGTGTGTTTGCATATTTGTGTTGTACCTTTCCACTCTTCAGCAGATTTAAGAGTTGTTATTCTAGACTCATAGTAATTTCAAGAAAATCCAGTTCCATCTGTTTCTTACCAGCACATGGAAATTAAATGAGAATATCAACAGAGAGCTGCATTTGCTCAACATTATGTGTATGCCAACTATTGTGTTTGCTATAGAAACTTGTGGTCAGGTAGACTGAGAGAAGTAAGTAAACTGCCTCTCTGGAAAGAGATTATGTTAGCTGGTGTTGGTCATGCCAGTCAGTCTGCCAGTCAGCAGCTGTTAGTTTTAAAATTATACAGGTACTTCTGTCATTTGTAAGTCATTAGTTTGTAAGCTCATTTGGTTCTTTTTCGGTTGAAGAAAGATTTTCATTGCACCAAAAAGCAGATAAGGTATTTGTTAAATGGCTAAATGTGCAGCTTGACAGGATCCAGGAATATAGAATAGGCCTTCAAAAAGAATGTTAGCATTGGTATGAAAATGATAATTTTATCCATTACTGAGTGCCAGTATTTAAATATTTTAATTCAATCAAAATTGATTTTACCTTCGCCTAGTTACAATTGTTGTGCTCTATCACCTGTTCTTGCATGCTGCAACTGATGAGAGAGGTTAAAAAATGCATAGAAAGAATTAAGCAAGTAAAGCAGTAGTATAACTAAAGGGAGGTGACTGGGGTACCAGCCCCAAGTGGATGCAGACTTGGGGAGGGGCACAGAAATAGCAGCTGCTGCCACTGCTATCCTAAGTGCCACACCATCACGGGCAACCCAGCTGCAGCCATTGTCCTGAGCAACTCCAGGGCACAGAACTGTCCAGTTATGCCTCTGAAGAAAAGTGTGTGGTTTTTTTCAAATCTCCCTGGCATTCAGCCCAAACATCTCACAGTATGGACATATTCTCCACATATTCTCCACAACGACACTATACCAAGAAATGTAATCATCTGAAGAGTACACTGTATAAAATGCTGAAGGTTTTCTGGAGAACACAGAAATGAGTTGAAATTAGCCTAGTGTGCCTTCCAGAAATCCTGTTATTTCTGTTTGCATAGGCTGCTTATAGGACCTGAGCTAAAGTTCTTGTTCGTTAGAGGTTTGCAATACTCTTGAAAGAGTAGGCAGAGTGATGGTTGAGTATATATGCGTTCCAAAGAGATAATCTGTTTTGAACTTAGTTTATTTTTGCCTCAATCAGGGCTCAGAAGATTGTTCTCCACTTTTGGAGAGGGACAGCATGGAATATGGCTGATCATTTTTAATCTCTTATTCTTATACATCTATGAAACCAGCCAGGATGCTATTCTGTCAAATAAAACAATAACCTACTAAGATGCCTTTTCATTTGTCTCTATGGCTGCTACCCAGATTCCAAGAAGAGTAAAAATAACAGAGGGGAGAGGTGGGAGGAAAGGTTTATATTATGATTACATCTTTTTTCTCCTCCTATAGTGTCATTTTGCATCTTCAATCTGATAAACCCTGAAGTTGTTAAGTTTTTATCGTCTGGTTCTCCGGGTAAGTGGAGCACAGATGTATTTTGCAGTATGCTGTTAGATGAGGAATGCCATTGGTTCTTTATCAAAACAGTACAATAGAGAGATTACTGTTGTGTTCTGCTTACCACATTTCAACCAGCTTAGCCTAGGTGGAGAATTGAAAGACCCCATGTTCGTACATCATTCGTTCACTCAGCAACTTGAAGAAAGGGTGATTTGCAAGCTATTTCCATTTTCCTTTCCCTCCCCCACTTTCCTAATTGTGATAAAAAGCCTGTGGCTTTGAGAACACTTAAATGTAATACAATGTTCATAGCTCAAGTTACATACTAAGTAAGTGTTTTATATACCCTGTTTGTGAAAGTCCAGACAAGCTCTTTGTAGGAAGGTAAATAATACTTAAAGCCCTGTTCATAATCATTATCCATCTCTGCCCTGTGATTTCATTTAATACTGATTATCAAGTGTTTTATTTTTAACAATTCATGTGGTATTTGGCTGCCAGCAATGTGTATTCATTTCTGTAGACTTAGGAACTAAGAAAACCTACTGTACTTGATTCCTTATCACAATATAAAGCTGCTTTAAAAATGTTGATAGCTCCCCCCAAAACATGGGAAAACACTACTAATAAGGAAAATTTTGTATCATCTTATCTGGATGTGTATATTCTTCCCACTTCCCACCCATATTCCCTCTGCAAACTTTGGGGAATTGAATGAAAGCAACTTTTGGAACTGATTTGCAAACATGGAGCTGCCACTAAATCAACCTGCATGTTCTGCATTTCTGGAAACCAGACTGTGCTGATTATGGGGCTTCTCTTTTCTAGGAGCTGAATCCCCACCTAGTCCTCAACAGCGTACACAGTCCCTGCAGTTAAGCTTTATTAGTAACTCAAAAACAATTGTACAACATAAAGCTTTGAGCTTAAGTTTCCTTCTTAATCGCTTCATCATAAGGAAAAGGTCTTGGAGGGAAACTGAAGCAACAGCTAAGCTACACCTGAGCAGCCGGACCTGAACTGGCCCATACGGGGTACCTATGGAGTAAATATGATTTCCACTCATCCTGATTTTAGACAGTGCAAGCTACTTTTTGCAACAGTCAAATGCACTTATACTAGTGGTTTACACTGGTAATACTCTATTGGTGCAACTACACCAGGGCCAAAAGCATTGACAATTTGTTCCTTGACTTTTGCAAAAAAACACTCTGACCTTCTTTAAATCCTTTTTTTGAAAATGATTGGATCCTTCCTCATAGCCCAAAGCAACAGTAATTCCCCTGAATTTGAATACAGGGTGTGAGCATCTGAGTGTAGTGCAATTCTCCAGAGCAGCCCTGAACTACTAGTCCTAGTCAAGAGAGAGGTAGTTATCCACACTACTCTGAAGTCAGACAGAAGGCAGGGTGGCCTGGTACCTAGTGGGAATGTCTACATATACAGTTATTGCTATTTAGGCTTACTGTTTAGTATATTACTGAGCAGTAAACCAGCCCTGGGAAGGCGTCTACACATGCACCCTGTTGGGAGCAGATTTCCTTCTTATAGGATAAGGAGATCCAGGGCTGCTCCTGCCCTGCTCTGACATCTGTAGCAGTCGGGGGCAGCAGCAGCTTCTGGCTGCAGTTGCCTGAATGCCAGGGGTCTCCAGGGGGAATGGCTAAGCCTGGCAGGGGTCTCTGGTGGGGGGGAGGAATCAGCCTGGCAGGGGTCTCCAAGGTGGGAGCAGGCTCAGTCTGGCAGGGGTCTCCAGGGATGATGGGCTCATCCTGGCAGAGGCCTCCAAGGGGAAGACAGGCAGGCTCAGCCTGGCAGGGATGCTGTCCCAGGAGTCCGTGGCAAGTGCACCATGGATCCTCCTTGCCCTCCCCTCCAGCAGTGATGGACAGGGCAACATGTCTGCAAGGCAGCCATGAATCACCTCTTCCCCCACCCCCTGCAGTAGGATGCCAGGGCTACTGCCCCCAGGCCCACAGCATACCCCCAAGACCACAAGCACTCTGAATAATTTCCAATCAAGAGTCTTTATTTCTCTCCACCACAACACACTCCCCATTCAAATATTTACAAGACTGGTTGTTGTAACATGAGGAGGGAATGGTGGCACCCATAGCACAGAGCCTGGGGACTGGCACCCCAGTCTCTGGAGGCATCACCACAGATGCAGACACCGTGGTGAGGCCAGCAGCATGGGGCTTAGCCAGGGGTGAGAGTGGGTGCTGTCAAGCCTGCTCCCGCTCCTCCTCCATGGGGCTGGGCCCAGCTGGGGCCACTCCCACTCAGAGGCCACATGGTGGGCAGGTGAACAGCAGGCAGCTGTCCAGGTGGCTGAGTTGGCTGCTGGGGGACCTGGCTGAGGAGCAGGGGCAAGGGGTTCTGGTCATGGCAGCTGCTGCTGGGCCTCCTCCCAGGCCCACTGGGGGGCTTAGCACACAGCTGCTGGGGGCTGCTATGTGGCTGGTGGGGCTAGAACTGGGGCTAGGGCCAGGGTCAGAGCCAGGGCTGGGAATGGCAGCTAGGTGCCAGGCAGCTGCCAGGTGGCAGGTGGAGCTGGGGGCAATGGCTGGGCAGTGGGAGGCTGCCAGGCAGCAGGCAGAGCCAGGGCCAGGAGCTGGGTGGCAGGCAGCACAAAGGAGGCCACCAGGGCCAGGATGTTGTTGAGCACCTGGCAGTCCTCCTTCATGGCCCACATTGCCCTACCCACCATGGAGGCCTGCCACTCCTGGGCATCCACCTTGAGAAAATCAATGTGCCTCTGCCAGTATTGCCAACAAACCCCACCATGTCAAACATCAGGAGACAAATTCTTAAAAATGAAGAGATTTGGTATGTAAACCATGAGGTTCTATTGTTGTAGTATAAACCAATATAGGCATATTGACTGATGGGTATATCCCATCAGTCACTTATTTAACTTATAATAAGTTAGCAATTTATACAAAAACTATATTACTACAACTGATAATGCTTTAGAAAAAAAAAATTAAATTCCTGGCTCCAGGTGTGGAGCCCAGAGACGGGCATGGATGGCCATGGTGTCCCCTCACCCCCGCTCTGGCCTCCTCCCTGTGTGGGGCTTACTAGCTGGGTGTGGCAGGTGATCCCAGTAGTCAGACTCCAAGCCTGGTAACAGGGAGGTGGTCCATCTGCCTGTGGGCTGCAGGATGTGGAGGCCCAGCACCTGGCCGCACAGGCAGTGGCCTCCTGCAGGAAGGAGCTGGATCTGGCCATGGTAGGGCCTTCCCTGGCCTGTCTTCCCAGCTGTGGGTGTGCACCCACAGTTGCCAGGTCAAGTGCTGGCCCAGGCTGCCCATGCTGCACAATCAGACCAAGGTTGGGGAGCACACCAGTTGCTGCCACTGCTGGCCCAAGGGGCCCTCCTCTAGTGACTCCTCCTGAGGTCTGGGAAGCAGCAGGGGCTCCAGCAGCTGGTCTATGCCAGAAAAAATGTACCATCCAGGGCTTGGGACCCTGGATCCAGTTACTGTATGAAGGGCATGGTCCTGCGGGCAACCCCAGACTATAGATCATATGGACCCACTGAGCCCACAGGGTCTTCACGTTAATTTGGCATTGACTCCTCGACTGCTCATGGCTACATTCCCTCATGTAGACCACCATCTCCCTGTAAATATGTGCATTTGGCCAGGGCACCTTTCAGCTTCATTCGGCACTGCCTCCTGGACTGCTCATGTCTACGCTCCCTCATTCTGCATTCACCTGGGTGCCCTGGCTGAACTGTCGCCGCACCTCAGCCTCACCCCAGATTGCAACGAGGTCAGCAGACTCCCCTGCCTCCCAGCTGGGGCCTTGGGCTGTTCTCAGTGGTGCTGCCTCTGCCAGGGATTTCAGGTGCTGTTGGCTCCGGGCACATAGCCACAGATGAAGGGCATGGTGTCCAGGAGCCAGGAAGCTGCAGGAACAGCTCCCGAGAGGCAGGCTAGGGGCTTGGCGGACTAATGGAGCTAACACATGCCTGTGGGGCCAGGGAGCAGCCAGCATAGGCCTGGGAGTCAGGCCAGGGCTGTGCAGCACTGCTGCAGCCAACACAAGCCCATCACAGCAACACACAGTGGCTAGGGGCAGGCATCAGCTGGCCCAGGGCCCAGGGGGCAGGCCAGGGGGCTAAAGGCCAGGCAGGGGCGGCTAAGGAGCCACCCCTGCCCCATGGTGCTTTGCCCCTGACCAGAGGCTGGCTCCCTGGTGGTCTGGCTGACCGGGAGCAAATCTGCTCCTGGTCAGCATCTACATATGCACTACTGCACTTCAGCTAAAGCTCAGTAAATCCACTACCTGTATTTTCTATACTGTATTATCTACCTGTATGATGATGGTACTTCTCCAAGAACTTTAGGTGTCTCCTGTACATTGTCCATGTCTCAGCTCTGTATAGCAAGGTGGGGATCACAATTGCTTGATAAATCATGAGCTTGGCTTTGGATATCAAAGGAGGGACAGGCTTGAGTGACATTAAAAAGTGCTAAGCAGATTTTAAGTAAGCATCATAAACAGAAAAGCATTATTTGACCAGAAAAGCCTCAAGGTGAGTCAGTGTATAGGTGGATTTCCATGAAGTTAGTGTGACAGCTGCCATCTTTATCAGAGACTGAATCAGGGACCTGCAGAATCAAATTTAGGTAAAGAGCTGTGTTCTATATTGTAAGACCTATATCTTCCATGTCCAGACCCATATCTTCCATGGACTGGGCACAGAAGTGGGAAGTATAGTTCTTACTAAATGGGGCATTGCATGCACATGCACTTTCATCCATTGAAAGTTCATGTAATTCCTTCACTGTTGTCAGAGGTCATTTACACTACAGAAGACTTTATAGATAACATTTGTTCAAATGAGTAAAACTTCATATGTCTGGCACAATAAATGATATTAAAGCTTCCTGCTAAATGTTTTATTCCCAATTTGCAAGCCTCCCAATCTTTGCTTAGCCAACATCACTCTGAATCTTGGAATGAATTTAGGGAGAACATATACATGTATTTATTTGCTTTGACATTTCAGATTGATTGAACTTGACTGGAAAATGCAGTGATAAATTGGTGGGAAGGGAATTTTTTATAAGTGGAAGTTGACTACTTGGTTGATTATATAAGTGTTGTTTAGACCTTGGTAGCCTTCCAAATGTGTTAGACACTTTCCAGGGACAGCAAGAGATATATTCTCAGCCTAGAAGAATATACAATCCAAAAGAAAAATACCCAAAACATTAACAAAGAGTGAGAGAAAGTATTATGGTACATAAATGCAAATAAATTCCTTATTAATGTAGTGGGTGTTTAGTTTTCCGTGTTGTTTTTCTTCTCAAATGCATTAAATTCCAGTCCTTTCCTCCCTCCCCACATAAGCTAGGCCTCTTGTCTTTACCTCACACCAACTTCCAACTTCACATTTCTCATGTAGTGTCCTTCTATGATCCTCCCCAGCAGCTTTCAACTTCCACCCTCCAAATGAATGAGCAGATAAATGAAATAGGTTAAGTAATGGCTTATGCAACAAGTAGCTCTGCATCTTCACGATGGGTTTAAATGAGTGGCTTTGCTCTTATTTCTGCTTATTTTGTCTTGCACTTCAGTCCCAATCCTCCATGAATGCCAATGAAGTAATGTTGATTCACGCCAGACCTGAACTGGCCTATTCTTCTTCAGCAGTCCTTGTGTCCCTCTGACAGCTCAGCAGAAACATGAACAAATTTGGTATATGCCTCATATATATGCAAAATAACATGCATTATCTTGCTTCTATCTTCTCCAGTGGACTAGAACGTTTTATTTGTTTGAAAGCCTTGGTGAAAAACATCCCTGGTGAATAATTCTTTTAGCAAACTCCTGGCTAACATAGCTGTGCCCTCATTATGGGGGGTGACAGCATGTTTTGCATACACCACAAACTGAGGGAGGCATCCCTTTCTGTTATCGAACACTTCAGGAGGTGAAGGGATGTAAACTCTTGAAGTACCCTTCCCCCAAGCAGCCCTGACCCCATTAGGAGCTGACAGCTGGGAAAGACATAGGAAGCAATTAAAGTACACTGTATTAGTCACAAAGGCTGAGGATATGCTGGTTGTGAAAGGCACAGGTCTGCAAAAGAGATAAAAAAGGGACTTCAAGTGGTGTTACATGCAGCTTTGGGGCTTTGTTCTAGTGTATCTTTCTGGATCCACTTGGGGTTATTTATTTACTTAGAGTTTGTTTGAATACTGGAAGTTTCAGGCTACCCGCCCAATTAACCTTAGCACCTGTCTGGCTGGAAACACTTGGTAAGAGTGTTCACGGACTAAGAAGCTTTTTTTAAAAACAAAAACAAAGGAGACAAAATATATTCATGATACAAATGCTGTTCCATCCCACCCGTATCCCTAGCCACTGAGGTTAATTTTGACAACAGTTCAGATAAAAGCTTCTCGTGGGACCACGAGTTGCTATAGCAAGGACAATAATGATATCTAAATCAATAGATTTCAGTGAATGGCTGTTGTTTTAACTTTTGCCTGCTTCTGTTTTATTGCCTGATGGATTTTGGCTCTCAGTTTTCCTCTTCAGAGGCCTACAATCCGCACCAAATGTTTCACATTACTCAGTGTGAAAAACCTCCTATTCTTTCAGATTTTTTACAAGTTCATACATCCGTGGAAACCTGATATTTCATATTTCATTCTGCTTTGTGAATGTCATTGTGAGGGATGCTGGTTCACATGCAACAGGCCTCTTCTGTCTTTGATCAGCTTGACCGCAACTAATTGTAAATGGAGAACAAATGAAAGAAATATTTATAAATTTCATGGGAATTCAGGCAGGGCCTAAGCCTTTGCTAATGCCTCCATTCACAGTAAATGTTTATTGAATACTTTTAGTCTACTGTGTACTTCAGTATTTATATAGTGTTAGGTTTTAGCTTGTTCTGAGTAGATCCAAAGAGTTAGTAAAATGACCTCCCTCCATTCTTTCGTTTCTTTTTTTATATCCTTCTTTTGAATTTGTGTTACAAAATATGCTGTTGGCTGAGAAGAGGTACGCTACAGTTGTTAGGCTCCAAGGCCTACAGCTGTAAGAAGGGCAAGGGGAGTAAAAATGACCGTAAAATTTAAAACAAATTTTGAGGCACAAAGCTGAGTTGGGGAAAATCAAATGAAAATGTTAAAGATTTGTCCAAAATAAAGTCATAAATGCCTGGAGCCAAGTTAAACAGCTGCTAGGTCACGCAGGCAAAGTCCTGAAAGGCAACACAATGAAAAGTTTAATATTATGAAACAAATCGGCAGTTGCCATGATAAAAGAAACAAGCATTCTTGTTTTCAGCTTCTCAGCCTGTTCTTCTTCTGAGAGAAGCCTGCTCTTACTTCTTTCTCCCATTTTAACTTGCTACATTTTTATAACAAGAAACTTAAACGTGGGTCAAAAATCTTTTCTATGGGTCCCCGTGGCCAAAACTTACATTTCTTTGCTTTCCCTCAGTCCTTCCTCAAGTGGTGCTCCCACTTAACTCAAGTCTCATTGGCCTGGGAGATGGAAGATTTGCTGCATGCAAGATACTGTGTTATTTTACCAAGCCTATGGCTAAACGTATGGTCCCAGAGAAACGGGGCGATGCAGGAGAGGGGGAGGCTTCTTTCCTCCTTTCACTGCATCGGGGGGTGCAAAATTTCTTTATGGTATCCATGAGGGAGCATCAGGGAAGAAATGCAAAATACATAGTTTCAAAGTGTTTTGAAAAAAATCCTTGGAGGGATTAAAGATTAAAGGGAACCTGCTGGCATAAACAGAGCAGACACTTTATCCTGTTTACTGTATAAACCCAGTTTCGCTTCACCTACCAGAATGTATAAGAGGTAGGAGCAGTAGCTTGTGCAAACAAATGGTGGAGTAAGTGTGCCGCCTAAGAGCTGGTCTGTAAGTGAAAAATTTCATGGAACTGATTGAAGGGGAACATTTCCAAAAAGGGAGAGTGTTGTTAGTATGTATTAGTGCTGCAAGAAGAAATCAAACTACGGGTATGACAAAGTTAAGAAAATAACCTCTTTCTCTTGTGTTGCAATCTTTTAGAAACTGTCTCCTCCCGTAGTCTGATGCCTGTGCTAGATTTCGGAGGAAATAAAAACTTTTTGAGATAGATTTCTGATTTTTCTTTTCTTTCTAATTTTAATACTTTTCAAGTCTTTGACCCAAAAGAGTTCCATGTAGCTATAACAAATTGAAAGGTCTTAGTTCTTTAAAAAAGTGCCCATGCTGATATGCAGATAGTGTGCGGTATTGATTATAGATCATGAAGAGGACCACAGACATACAAGGAAAACAGAGACAAACATGAAGCAGTGGAATTCCTGTAAGTCTTATCTGTATGGATTCATATTTCAAGTCACTGCCTGCAAAGCAGTTTTTAAGATTTTTTCAGATATGGGTCACATCTTAAGTAAGAAAGAGTAAGGATATCTTGTACATCACCTGACCTGTAATCTCCCCAGATAAGAACTATGGCCATGTGTAGACAAAAAAAGTGGCATGTGTGCATGACACTTTAAAGCAGGCTAAATGCTTTTGCACCATTTTAATGGTGTCAGCGTTTGTACATGTCGGCGGCATATTACGCAGTAATTACAGCCACTGTAGCAAGTTTGGTGGTGTAATGCACCTTAAATGACTTGGGACACAGCAAACTAAAACTCCAAGGAGTTTAGGAGTTTTAGTTTGCTGCCCCTACAGCCACGGAGCAAAGCACCGGGCTCCGTGCAGCTCAGGGCTATGCAGGAAGTCCTGCAGGCAGCCTAGCAGCAGCCCAGAAAGGCTGGCTCCACCCAAGAAAAGCAGCAAGCCTGATCTTTCTCCCCACCTGCCCCCGGAGCCTGCCTGAGCTGCATGGGGGCCCAGTAGTTTCATAGTTGGTAGGGTCGGAAGGGACCTGAGCAGATCATCAAGTCCAACCCGCTACCATGGGCAGGAAAGAGTACTGGGGTCAAATGACCCCGGCTAGGTAATTGTCTAGCCTCCTTTTGAAGACCCCCAAGGTAGGAGCAAGCACCACTTCACCTGGAAGTTGGTTCCAGATCCTAGCCTTCCTGAATGTGCAGTAGTGCCTCCTGATATCTAGCCTGAACCTACTCTCAGTCAACTTGTGGCCATTATTACTAGTTACTCCTGGTAGTGCTCGGGGGACCAGGGACTCTCCCATTCCCTGCTGGTCCCCCCAGCACTACTTTAAGTTTATAGATGGACACCAGATCCCCCCTCAGCCTTCTCTTGTGGAGGCTAAACAGGTTCAGGTCCCG
>NW_017729024.1:123349671-123355202 GCF_001723915.1 Gavialis gangeticus
CCCTCCCGACTAGTTTGTAAATGGCCACTAGATCCCCCCTCAGCCTTCTCTTGTAGAGGCTGAACAGGTTCAGGTCCTGTAGCGTCTCCTCATAGGGCTTGCTCTGCTGCCCCCTGACCATGCAAGTGGCCCTCCTCTGGACCCTCTCAATGCTGGCCACATCCCTCCTGAAGTGCGGCGCCCAGAACTGGACACAGTACTCCAACTGCAGCCTGACCAGTGTTGCATAGAGGGGGAGGATCACCTCCTTTGACCTGCTCGTGATGCATCTGTGGATGCACGACAAGGTGCAGTTAGCATTCCTGACCTCGTCCTCCCATTGTACTTCCCTCCACGGCTGTGGTGCCCCCTGGGACTGCCCAAGCCAGGTACCTGCTGGTGGATGCCACCTGGGGGGGGCGCCACTGCCACAGAGAGAAGCACCAGCCCCACCCCACAGCCTAGGGACTGCTCTGCCCGCCAGCAGCTCCCCCTCCCCTCCCTGCTGGTGGAGAGGCAGGTAATTCAGTGGGGTGTGTGCATGACATGGGGGTTTACAGGGCCCTAAACTGAAGTGGTGTTTTTAAAAACTCACTGCGTCAATTTAGGGCCCCTGTTTCATCTACATACACCCCCCATTTGTAGTCCTACATCTCACCTCTGGTAATTACGGCACACATACATTTGTCATGTACAACTGACACTTTCACTTAAGTTTGCCTCTGATCACAAGTCTCTGAATATTTAGTAGTTTTAACATTAAATAAATCCCCTTTTTCTTTATTGTATGTCCTCATTACATCTTTTCCATTCTCTTGCACAGTCCCCACTTGTCTCTGCCTTGATCCCCAGCACTCCCCTACTCCACAGTCACCTCTCCTCTTTTCCAGCACACCTTGCTGAGGAAGCTCAATACATTGACTGATGGAGGCTTTTTAGCTACTTTTCCTCTTTACCTGTTGGTGACTATAATCTCCTTGTTCACCTCCTCTCATGATTAGTCTCACTCCTTTACAGCTATTTATAGAGGTATCCAGCATATAACAGAAGAGATATCTAATGAGACAGTCTTTAGATGAAGGCACAAGAGGATAAGTAGCTATATAGGAATAAGAAGAGAAATGAGCTATGCGTGAGCAAGAAGTGCTCCATGGATTGCAGCTTAAGAACTAAAGTAACAACTGTCTTCGTAGCATGTTCCTCTCTGGGGTCAGATTTCCTTTTTTCTTTCCCTCTTTATCCTCCTTTTGCCTGGTTGTCATGACCAAAATACAAAAGCTGCAGGAAGTAATCAAAACTCAATTCTTTTGAAAACCAAGTGCTGTATAAGTTTTATTTTGTAGTGCTAGGGGCTATCTACTTGAATCTGAAACTAATAGTGTTTAATAGGGGGAAAACCTCTCTTTGTCCAAACTTTGTTTGTCTTTGCTAGTTTTCAGGTTTCATGTTGGCTACTCAAGCTTCCAAAAAAGCAAACGTAAACACATGAATAAAGGGAATTCACCCTCCCTCAGGACTCTTCAAAGAAATGGATAGTCAAGTCCAGATTAACACTAAACAAATCAGAAGCTGAAATGCACGCACATTCCTCAGCACAGAGACCCACTTTGGATTTCTATTATTTTTTATTGGCCAGTGATATGCACCCTTGAAGAAGTCTGTGGGACACATGGATGGCCCATGGCTCTCCTTTGGGGTGGATCCCAAGATTTCACTCTGTGTGTGTGGCTCAGGAATGTGTGGTTTAGACTTTTGCCCACTTTCATTTGGCCCAACTGGCTGATAATTACTTAGTTGAAAATTTCCAAAGGGGTTTAAAATTATTCATGTGATGTGTTGTAGCTTATGTCAGAATAGCATACTATGCATTTGTCCAAAAGATCTGTGTTCTCATTTTTACTGGCTGGTATGTCTCAACATTTGTTTTTGCTCAAGCCCATTATGAAAAAAAAATTCTTTTAGAACTCTTTTATGGTGAGATAATGGGCACAAGTCTTTGCATATGCCCAACTCAGGAAGTCTTAAACAACTATCTTCAGCAATACAATCAAAGATCAAAAATGTTTTTCCTCATCTCCTTGTTACTCTTGACCCTGCAAGTCTGGCAAAACTGAGATTGATTGAACTGTGTCATTACGTATATCCAAATCTTTTTCAAAAGCCACAGAACATAGTGATAATAATAGAAACTAGTTCCTGCTTCTACAATGTACTTCCAAGTTAGAAATCCTGACTATAGCACAAAAGGATAAGGTATATACAGACCACATCTACACATCGCTGTACAGCAACATTGCTACAGCGCAGTGCTTCATTACTTCCAAAAGTAAGCACTTTCGGAAGCACTAAAGCACAGCACAGTATGGGTGTTACTGTGCTGTATGTGCCGCACAGAGGCAAATTTCCCAGCTAGGTCGCTGTAGCAGTGTACTGTACTGGGGGAGTGCACCACTAGGGTGTCATAGCTGGCGATCACATGTAGACCCACATAATTGTTACATTGCCATAGCATGCCATATGGTGACATAGCACATCATTACACTGCTGTAGAGAGACGTGTAGATACGGCCACAGGAAACCAGTGGTGATACTACCAAGAACAGTTCTACATGGCCTATTACTAGGTAAATTCATGAACACTACTCAGAAAGAATATTTTAAAAAGCCATTGAGAAATATGATGTCATCAAAAGTGAGCCCTAATTTTAAACTGAGTTGTTGTTACCTGATCCCCATATCCCCTTGTGGTTTTGGGTGCCTCCCTATCAAAGAGAGTTGTGGAAGTTTAGGTATCACAACAAGTCTGTTTTGTTGGAGAGAGATAATGAGTTTTGAATGTTCATCAGTCTAATGCTCTTCTAACCCAACAATTTTAAAACTGGAATTTAAATGTGAAAAAAAAAGAATTAGAGAGAGATAATGAGGTCTGAAAGCTCATCAGTCAAATGCTCTTCCAACCCAACAATTTAAAACTGGAATTTAAATGTGTGGGGAAAAAAAAGAATTAACCTCTTCCTCTGAATCTCCATTCCTCTTTGTCTTTTAGACTAAGTTCTTGGGAATGGGAACTCTGCCTGGCACAGCACAGAGTGTTTTGCCAACACAAAACAAATGCCACATAACAACTGTTCGTTTCCATCTGCAGTTCAGAATGCAGTACCTGTCTGCATCTCCCTGGATCTGCCATTTCCAGAGGATATCTACAGATCCCCATTTTTCCCTTTTCTGTAAACTTGAAAAACTGAGAGCACTTATCTAAAAAAGCTGCTTATCTGCTGATAGTACATATTGGAAATATGTATTAGATTATGTGAGATATGGGATTAAACTCCACAGCAACACTTTTCCCTTTATGATGAGATCAGAATGGATTCCTGAATAAATCATTACAGGTCTGTTTCCATAAAACATTACAGCACAGCTTTGTTCACACCAATATCATAAAGAGTTTCATCTGTATTACCATTACAGCCCTTATTTTCAAGTTTGTTACCTTACCCAGCACAATTCACTATGGGCTGCAACTTGCCATTTTATGGTGTTTTTCACCATGAAAGAATGTGTTTTACCACAAATTTTGAAAAATAATGGCACTGGTTATCATTAAAGTGGAAATACGCACAAATTAGTGGATGACAGCAGCTTCAACAGCATTATTATCTTATGGTATAAAAAATCAAATGAACACTTCATCTTAAATATAAAACAAGCATAGACAAAAGAGTTTAAAAAATCCTGCATGAAAAATAATTGCTGAAAACTAAGGTCCCCAGCCTGCAAGCAGTTCCACAAACACAGAGCTATAGTCCTAGGCACATTCCCATTCATTTCACTGTGATTCCATGTGGGGAGCTCAGGACCTTACAAGCAGATCTGTTTGTAAAGTCAGGCTTTTGTTTGTCAGTAGCATCTATAAAGGGCATCTGTAATCAACTGAATCATTAGGATGGAGGGCTTTTCAATCTGGGCCATTTTCCCTCAAAGACAAAAGTACACAGAACAATCATCTTTGACCTTTAATATGTCAATGACTATGCTGTTCTTGCTCCCACTGAAGAAAACCCCCAAACCATGCTGGATCTTTTTGGAGGAACCTACCAAACTTCTCTCTCTTCATCAGGAAGACTAAAGTGTTCTATTAGACTGCACTGGGCCATGAATGTGACCCCCTCCAGCGCAAATGGAAAGACCCTTGGAGGCAGCTGAGCATTTACCCTACCTCAGTATCCACCTCTTTCAGAGACTCAACATTGAGGAGATCCAGCACAGGATCCTGTGTGCCTCCTTCTGGAAGTTGCTTTTACAAGACTTTATTCATCACAATCTCTGGAAAGACACAAAGATCCAGGTCTACAACACAGTCATCATCACCACCCTTCTCTACAGATGTGAAACGTGGGTGACCTACTGCCATTATCTCACCACCCTGGAGAAATATCACCAATGATCCCTCCAGAAAATCCTCCATATCAAGTAGGAAGATCACCACACAGATGCCAGCATCCTTGCTAAAGCCAATTTTACCAGCACAAACTCAGTGATCCTCAAACATCAACTTCACTGAACCAGAAATTGTGTGAGGATGCCTGATTTAACTCCCAAAATAAGTGCTCTACTCCCAGCTTAGTAATGGCCTGAGATCTCACAGTGGCCAGAAGAAATGTTACAAGGACAATTGCTCAGTCAGTTGCCTTGTTTCTTGCCTGATCCAGGATTCTGAGTCAATTGAGTTTCACTAGCAAAGGCAAGTATTTTGTCTAAGATTGGATATTTGACCAGTCAAATAAAGTTTGGACAATTGACTGGTCAAAAATTGTAAAAAATTGCCAACAGGTCCAAATAATACATAGAAAAAGCACAATTTTTCCATTAAGAAATGCCACAACACAATGAAAATAGCATTTCTACCAAGAATACTACAAAAAATGTAGTTTTCTTGTAAAATTGCTATAATCTTTAACCTGTCAAAAATATGCAGTCAATTGACCATTCGATTAACAATATTTGCCCGGTTAATTGACTGGCTTGCCATCCCTAGTTTTATTCTTTCACATGAACAGTTTATCAAAAATGAGGTCTCAAAGGAGACAATAAAATAATTTAGTCTTTAATATGATAGTTACAAAGCACTTTCATCTCTCTATATATTTATTTAAATAAATTAATATTATCTTGAGTTATAATTTAAAGTTGTGGAAGGATGCATCCCAAGCAAAAAAACTTGAAAAGCATGGAAATAAATGAAGCAGAAGGACCTGTGCAATTCATTCTATCTGATAACTCCATACTTCAATATTCCTTAATACATCACCTCAAGTCGATTGGTTCTCTGGCTAATTTAATTTGCACTCTCGCAAAATGTTAGTAGTGGCTTCATATGTTTTTATGCCAATTGCTACTATATAAACTGAGTAGCATATCTGACTGTCACCACAGTCCCTAGACTGGGAAAGTAATTTATCCTAAAAGTGTAACTAAGAAGGGGGGAAACCAGGGTGGCAGCACCAGGTGACTTTGTAGGGAAGGGCATAAAAATAGCCATAGCAGCTGCT
>NW_017729024.1:123360202-123385288 GCF_001723915.1 Gavialis gangeticus
CCTGTGCAATTCATTCTATCTGATAACTCCATACTTCAATATTCCTTAATACATCACCTCAAGTCGATTGGTTCTCTGGCTAATTTAATTTGCACTCTCGCAAAATGTTAGTAGTGGCTTCATATGTTTTTATGCCAATTGCTACTATATAAACTGAGTAGCATATCTGACTGTCACCACAGTCCCTAGACTGGGAAAGTAATTTATCCTAAAAGTGTAACTAAGAAGGGGGGAAACCAGGGTGGCAGCACCAGGTGACTTTGTAGGGAAGGGCATAAAAATAGCCATAGCAGCTGCTCGTGCCATTGTAGCAGCCAGCACTGACCCCAGCATCATAAGGCTTCTCAGGGTGCATAGCTGCCCAGCTGTGCCTCTGATTTCATTTTAATATTGCTAAGGTCATTGTTGCAATTTATTCTTTTTAGATTGTGTCATAGAACTAGGGTTTCAAGATTAGAGTGTAACAGAGAGCCTAAGGCTCCCTGTTCCTTTAAGAGAGAAATAGCTTGGTGAGGGGGAGCTCTGCAGGTCAGGCAGGGTGTAGCAGCTACAGGTCCCTGTGGCAATAGGGCAGTGAGGCAATCTGCAGGCACCTGTTGGCAGCCCTGGAGTATTCTGTTGACTGGAAGGGGGCAAGGCCCTGGGAAGATATAACCCTGAGGCATGGGTTAGCAAGCTAGTCTCTCCCTGGCAGCCACAGGGTGAATCGCTCCTGGCAGCAGGGCCCCTGTATGGACTTCTGTCTTGCCTGTGGGACCCAGTGAGGCTTGGGGAACTCACAAGGATAGCCCATGGCTGGAAGGTATGCCAGCACTAGAGGTGAGGGAAGATTTGTCCTCTTATAGGTGCAGAGGGCTGCTTCACCTCTTGTTGTTTATGTTATAGCCCAGGAGCTTATAGTTTACATTACAGTTTGCACCAGTGGTTTGGGTTGAGACTGTAGGGGCAGTATATGGAGGTCCCATTAGTGCCTGTGGGGTACACAATTGCCTTGAGCCCTGCCAGAAGCAAGCTCAAGGCTTGAGCAACTGTTGATCCTTGAGTGGGCAGAGAGTGAGGCCACAGAACCAGACATGGGCCAGGGGCCAGGAGCCCAGTGCCCGAAGGAGCTGGTGCCTCAAAGCCAGGTACAATACAGTGGGCCTGGGCTAGAAGGCCTAGCTAGAGTAAAGTGTGTGGAGCCCCAACAAGAGAACAATGTTACAATAATACCTGCCAGGCTTGGGGCATGGGGTAGGGATGGATTGGAGACACACAATTAGCCCCTAAGGTTTTAGGTGCCCTGCAGGGTACAGTTGACCTAAGAGGCCCAGCAAGGGGCCTAGGACCAGAAAAGCCTGGCAAGGGGCCTGAGAGCACTACAGACCAGTGATGTGCCAAAGAACCCCAGTGGGGATCCAGTTGGACTGGGGCCACACAAAGGCCCATGGACAGCTTCATTATTATTATTATTATTATTATTATTATTATTATTATTCTATCAAGGTGTGGTTGGTGAGAAAGGAAGGCACCCTAGGAGTGGGGCATGGTCATGCACTAAGCAGGGAGCATTGTGGCTGCCCCTGAAACCCCAATGTTCTACATAAAGATGCATAGCACAGAAGGCAATGTATGGAATTAAAAAGTATGATAAACTGGTCTGAAAATATTTGGGGGGTTTTTTGTTTCCCCCCATGGAAAGTGTCAACATATGTCAAAAACCTAAAAATCAAAAATGTTTGTCTAAAAACCAATTTTTTTTTTTTTTGGAAAAATCAAAATAAAATAGTTTGTTTAAGATCAGGTCAACTCTTATCTAAATATTTTGGTTTGTCAGTTAAAATCTTTTGTTGCATTGTAACATTTAACTGTATCTGCTGGCTTCAGAGCCTCACATGAGCTGTAGTTCAGCTGTTTCTTTTCCCTGTTTTTTCCTGTGTTGTAGGCTCCTTATGTAGACAGTGTCCTGTGATGTATCATGGCATCCCTACTTTGGAGTCATGTAGTTCTGATGCATCACGGAATATGCAGACCAGCCAGGAAGAGTGTTGTATAAGTGATATTCTAGGAAACAACATGTGAGGAACAACCAAACCGAGGAACAGATCTAATTGTTAGATTTTGTGCAACCGCATGAAACAAATCAATGAAAATATCCAAAATAGCAGTCTTATAATACCTAATATAATTTTGATATCAACTAATTTTTTCACCATTGTTCCAGGAAAAAAATCAAACAGCACCTAGAATTCATATCAGAAGATTTTATTGCCACCTCTATATGACATATTTTTTTAAGAAAATAAAGGTTTGAGACTCGTATCAAACCTGAACGCCATGTTTCAATAATGATGCTGAATGGTAATGGGAAGTGTATCAGAATGCTGCCCAATGCAGTACATTTGTGCACCGCTGCCCTGCTCCAGACAGACTGCAGATAGTTCAGCTGTGTGTTATAGCCCTGTTGCACATACTAACAGAAGGAATTCTTAACTATGCTCCACTAAATAGAACTGTAGGGTGTTTATAGACGTGCTCCAGGAGGCGGCCTCTGCCATTACTTTTCAGCGTGGGGATGCTAATACACATGACGCTGGAGTCTGCGGGAGTGCGATAATTACCATGCTTGATTAACTGAGTCTGCTCTGACACACTGTAATTACAGTGCATCAGAGCAGCCGCCCTGAACATGTATACGAGCCCCTGGTTTTAAACTTTCTGCAACTATGAGGTTCCAAAGTAGTCACTCTGAACAACAAAATGACCACTGCCACTCTTCCATTGTGGGAGCCATTGGGGGCTGGATCTGGGCATATAGGGTCAACATGGTCTTCAAGTACCCCAGGAGTAGGCAGGCAGGGAAAACTCCCCTGCCAGTGCCTCCGCCACTCTTGGGCTGATTGGGGCAACACGGTAGTGATCTGGTGGTAGAGGAGCCAATGTGGGGCATAGGGGGTGATTGGGGTGGAAGGGGAACAATGTCGGGGTGGAGGGGTCAAGTTGGGGTTGGGAGAGAAGTGTGGGGGGCACAGGGGGCAGCAGCGTGGCAGTTCCCTGCCCACCTGCTCCACCCTCCACTGACCCCCTCCCTCTTCCCCCTTCCAAGGCTATCCCTCTTACCCCTCCCCTCAGTCTCCTGCCTCCCTTTACCTCGTTTCCCTCCATCTCTACCCCCCTGTTGCCTGGCTGTTCCTAGCTGTCAGTCCACGGTCAAAGAGTCCTGGACAATAGCTAGTTCACCTGGGAGCAGTGACTCCTGGGACACTCCGAGGGATGGAGACCAAAGCCCTGAGGTAAGTGGGGAAGCAGGAGACCTGGAGGAGGCACAAGGAGGAAGGGGCAACAGGGCCTCCTCATTCTTACTGAGAAAGTAGGGCAATTGGCTAGTTATCTCAGGTGTCTGTATACAAATGCATGGAACCTGGGAAACAAGCAGGAAGAATTGGAAGTCCTCACACAATCAAGGAACTATCATATAATTGGAATAACAGAGACTTGGTGGGAAAGCTCACATTACTGGAGTGCTGTCATGTACGAGTACAAACTGGTCAGGAAGGACAGGCAGGGGCAAAGAGGAGGAGGAGTTGTGCTGTATGTAAAAGATCTGTATGGTTGCTCAGACCTCCAGTATGAAACTGGAGATAGGCCTGTCGAAAGTCTCTGAGTTAAAGTTAGAGGGGAAAGCAACAAGGGTGATGTTGTGGTGGGTCTGTGCTATAGACCACCAGACCAGGAGGATGAGGTAAATGAGACTTTCTTCAGACAGTGACAGGAAGCTTCCAGATCAGAGGTCCTGGTTCTAATGGGGGGCTTCAGTCACCCTGACATCTGCTGGGAGGACAACGCAGCAGTGCACAGAAAATCCAGGAAGGGTTTGGGCAGTGTTGGGGACAACTTCCTGGTGCAAGTGTTGGAGAGGCCAACTAGGGCCACGCTCTTCTTGACCTGCTGCTCACAAACAGGAAAGAACTGGTTGGAGATGTAGAAGTGGATGGCAATTTGGGCACCAGTGACCACAAGATAATTGAGTTCAGGATCTTGACAAAAGGAAGGAAGGAGAGCAGTCTGGATTTCAGAAAAGAAGACTTTGACTCCCTCAGGGAACTGATAGGCAGGATCCCCTGGGAGACCAGTCTGAGAGGGAACCAGAAGAGTTTGTCGTATTTTAAAGAAATCTTACTGAGGGTTCAGGAACAAACCATCCCTATATGCAGGAAGAATAGCAAATATGGCAGACACCCAGCTTGGCTTAGCAAAGAACTATTGAGTGAACTTAAACATAAAAAGGCAACTTATGAGAAGTAGAAGTTTGGATAGATGCTTAGGGAGGAATATAAGAATATTGCTTGGGATGGAGGGATGAAATCAGGAAAGCCAAAGCTCATTTAGAGTTGCAGTTAGCAAGGGACATGAAGGTTAACAAGAAGGGTTTCTACAAGCATGTTAGCAACAAGAGGAAGGTCAGAGAAAGTTTGAGTCCCTTACTAAATGCAGGAGGCAACCTAGTGTCAGATGATGAGGAAAAAGCCGAAGTACTCGGCGTCTTTTTTACCTTAATCTTCACAGGCAAGGTCAACTCCTAGACTACTGCACTGGACAGCACAAGTTTGCAGAAAAGGTGAGCAGCCAACTGTGGCAAAAGAACAGGTTAGGGACTCCTGGGTGTGTACAAGTCCATGGGGCTGGATGGGATGCACCCAAGGGTGCCGAGGGAGGTGGCCAATGTGATTACAGAGCCATTATCTTTGGAAACTCATGGTAATCAGGGGAGGTCCCGAATGACTGGAAATGGGCAAAAGGCCCATCTTTAAGAAAATGAAGAAGGATGATCTGGGGGACTACAGACCAGTCAGCCTCACCTCAGTCCCTGAAAAAATGATGGAGCAGGTCCTCAAGGAATCCATTTCTAAGCACTTGGAGGAAAAGAAAGTGATGAGGAACAGTCAGTATGGATTCACCAAAGGCAAGTCATGTCTGACCAACCTGACTGCTTTCTATGATGAGATGACTGTCTCTGTGGATGTGGAGAAAGCAGCGGGTGTGTTATACCTTGACTTTAGCAAGGCTTTTGACACAGTCTCCCACAGCATTCTTGCAAGGAAGTACGCGCTGGATGAGTGGACTGTAAGGTGGATACAAAGCTGGCTGGATCGTCAGGCTCCACAGATAGTGATCAATGGCTCAATGTCTAGTTGGCAGCTGATACCAAGTAGAGCCCCCCAGAGCTTGGTCCTGGAGGAAGTTGTGTTCAATATTATAGAATCATATGAAATTACATTTGGAAGGGACCTCAGGAAGTCATCCAGTCCAACCCCATGCTCAAAGAAGGACTATCCCCAAGTAGATAATTCCAGCAAAGAATGATATGTTTATTAACAATGTGGGAGATGGGATTGAGTGCATCTTCAGCAAGTTCATGATTGACACCAAGTTGGGGGTGGGGGTGTAGAAGATATGCTGGAGAGTACAGCTATGATGCAGAGTTACCTAGACAAACTGGAGGATTGTACCAAAAGAAATCTCATAAGGTTCAACAAGGACAACATCAATTTACACATGCTGAGGAATCTGGTCCCTAATAGAAGTTGCCATTAATTTCTTATATTAATACAAGAGAGTTAGAGTCAGTCTATAAACTGAAGTCCTGATAGTCAGCAGGCTCCAACTGTATTCCATTTTTCTGCTGTGTAACCTTGGTCTCTGTCTGTTCCCTCTCCCATCCATTGTCTGCTATATTTACACTGTAATTTCTTCAGAGCAGTGACTATTTCCTACCATGTGTTTGTACAGCACCTAGCACCAATTCTGCCCGGGTCCTATAGGCTTTACTGTAATACTGTAAATTATTGTTATTGTTATGCTTCCATAATTTCTCTCATTCACTTGCATGAGAAAATCTCATTTTTCCAATTCTGGAGTCCAGCCCTGTTATAAAGTCCAAGGAACAGATTTGGATCCAGACTTTCCATACTCTAGTTCAGGAGTCTGGCTCCAGGGTTTGGTCATGTCCCATGTTTATTAATAAAACATTTCTCCACCTTCCTCTGAAACATCCGTTTTGCACCAGACAAGATTTCCTGGGATAGCAAGTACTATTCACATTATTGCACATACTTTTTCTGGTCTAATTTTATCTCCTAAAGATATTAAATCTGCATTTATTAAATGGAGTCACTTTTCCAGCCTACAGGCATCAGCCCAATATCTTGGAAGATGTAACAATGAAGGTTATGATTAAAACCTTTCTGGAAAACATGAACAAATGATAACCAGTTGTGATAGTTTTCCACATTTTTACAATATTTAAAAATATGTTCAAATATCCAGAAATGATCTTGTGATTTGATTTATTCACAAGTCCCCTGAAGTGTTTAATAAGTACAATATGGTACAACTAAAATCATACTTATTACTGCTATTAGCTTGGTAATTCTCCAAGATGAAATCATACTTTTCAGGTTATAAATATACATTTTATTGTTGATTTTATGCTGCATTTTGAAATATTGCTTCTCTGCTTTCATATTTTCAGTGCTGTATTACAGTACTATAAATCAGCCTAGCAGTAAAGGAATTCTAATTGATATCAGGTGATTTTTTAAAAATGGGGAAAAAGTTAAACTTATATCCTTTTGAACAAAGATAAATTCTGGTGAAGCTCTTTAAAAAAAATCAGATGTGTCCAGAATGTATCTGATTTATCTCCTTGAAAGACTAATCAGATAAAAGTATGCACAGTACACATCAAAGTGTATATATAAGTAAAAAAACTATAATAAAATATAGCTCTTTTTGTGTAACTAAAGACAAAGAATACTTTTCCCGTTTTTTTTCTTTTTCTATCATTGTTTTAATTTTTCCATATTGCTAACTGCATGTGCTTATGCTTCTGTTTTGCATTCCACTTATCTATATATTTTATTATTTCTTATAATATCTCAGGTTCTTTATGCACCCCCAATTTTATCCCTAAATCATTTATCCTGTCAGTGATTGCTGTGCCTGCATACTACTCTACATGTTCAGCTGAACCATGCTTCGTGCAGTCAGTCTAGGAATCCATAATCAACAGTTCACTGCGTGCCAAGTGTTGGGACTTCTCATAGCTGTTGTCCCTTGGGAAACAAAATATCTTGAATAGGAAATCAGAGTGATTCTAATGAACCAGCAGACATACCTCCTATAGGATTTAGCTGTAAACATTTTGCAAGAATAGTGTGAGTTTCCCTTTGCCTACCAAAATAAACTATTATAAAAATTAGTCCTTAGGAATAATTACTTGTACAAAAAAAAAAAAAGCCAGGCAAAATAAATAATGCAAGATTAACTGTTAGAGGTGTACAGAATTGGGGGTCTCTGAGATAGGGCAGGAGTTTGGTATAGTTAATAAGTATGCCTAGGGGTTGTGGTCCGTAACTAATGAACCTTAAGCAATGGCTATGAAAGGACTAAGGAGTTTTCTTGATCCTTGGTCATGAATCAGAGGCCAATGCTGATACCAACCCACTTATATTCTTGCCTGCGGCCCCTCCAAAGGCAGAAAGCCCATCCAACATGGTGTCTAGAATGCTGAAAGGGAGTGTCATGTATTGTAATCTTCTATGCTTCTTTGTCCTCTGAGCTAAGGGAGGGTGGAGGATCTAGTAGAGCCTCATAGTCCTATTCGCATCATGGAGTCAGAATCCTGCTAAGAACCCATTGGGGCATCGCAAGAAAAAATGACCATGCTCTGAAAATAGCACTCCTCCTCTTTCAATCCTCCATCAGCTAGTTTTGTGCATGCAAGCTGCCCTAATGTGTGGAAATATTGTGGAGCATACATCCCTTTATAGGTCACATAGTGTTGAATATTAATGGACTAAAGGTTATTAAAGAAAAAAAAGAAAGAATGACTAAAACATCTCAGAGCACATTGTTCTGTGCACACACCCTGCTCCTGAACAACAGAAAGTTGATTGAGGAGCTCAGTCATAAAGGCCAGAAGTAAGTTTAAAAATGAAAAGGATCCAAATAAAAATCATGTTAAACAGATATTCAACAGAAAGTTGTCCCGGCAAAGAAGAAAGAAGCAAAAGGATATATACACCTTGGACAGCTGCTCAGGGTCAGATAGAAAACAGATGGGAGGAAATCAAGAGCAAAATAAGGCTGAACAAGGACATATTTGGGAAGATGAAAGTTAACATGGAAAGTCACTTGACTTGGGTAAGGAAAGTCTACAGCCAACACACCCTTATAGTGACAGGTTAGAATGTGACTTAGAAATATGATCTTATGTCAAAGGGGTAAAAGGGCAAATTGTCGTCAGCTGCAGAAGGGTGATAAAATCGTCAGGCTACTAACCTACAATTAAAAGAAAACTTGACTGGTGGGTACAAAGCCAAAGTATAGTATGAGACCTACTGTCTTAACTTTTAGCTCAAAGTTAGCAAATACCATACCTGGGGGGGAATGTCTTATCAGTTCTTTCCATTAGGAAGGCATTATTTAATGCAAGTCTACTAAGTCTGTACCTAATATGCTGCATCCCTAGACAAAACAGAAGTCAAGAAACAGGAGGTAGTTTCTTTGCTTCTTTGCTTCCAAGCCTCTCTCCAGCTCACACACTGCCCAGAAAACCTCTCTTCTTTCTCTTGGTCTTCTCTCAAGGTCACACTACAAGTGCTTTTCTTGGTGTCTCCCTTCATTTTCTAATTCTATATGCCAGCTTTGCGTGTGCTTTACACAGACATACATTCAACTGCAGTCAAGCCGGTTCCTCTCTTCTACAATTGCTTTCAGCCAAATATTTGGGCTGTGGCATCCAGTGTTAAAGCTAATACTTCATTTATTTCAAAAGAAATATCCCTGATGCATCTGAAAGCTATTGCACCATTCCTGGTGTAATTCTACATTTATCAGTATTACCATACCTGGGGGGGAATTTGGCCTCCTGGGAGAAGAACATGAAAGGATTAGGCTGTATATGTTGTTCAAAACATGACTTGAAGACTGAGAATAGCTGTCACGGAAAATAACAGACTATGGTGATAAGCATAATACCCAAAGAAAAAAATCTGCTGAACTAGAAGTTGATGTAGCCCTCCCTTGGTTCTGGGAGTTATTTCACCTTTAAGTAAATTGGCAGGCCACAGCAAGAAACAGCTACAAGAAGATGATTTGTTATGTCTGGCCATTTTTTTTCTAAATGATCACGTCATTTGAAGAGGAAAGCAACAATGAAAATAATCAAACTATTAGCAATGATCAACTCTGATATAATCACATCTGAAGACATATTATGAGAGAAAAGACTCTGCAAACTACCTTTTCCCCCTCAACAAACAAACTTACTGGAATTACCCCAAGGTTTCCTTCTACATTCCTTGTTTCAAAAATTTTGTAGAGAGCAAAAGAGGAAGACAGAAGAAGTCTTTATAGGCAAGGTTTTTGAGAGGAGCCCAAAGGATATGATACTCAATGAGAATTGGGTACCCTGCTCCCTTTAAAAATCCCAGCCCATGTACATTCAGGTAAGTCTATGTTGCAATCCAAAATAGGACGCTTTCTCTTGTAGATATGCATGAAGCTAGCTTTGAGATAGCTCAGTTACTTCAGCAGTGTGGCTCTCATCATACACCGCTGCTCAGACTAGCTTCCCAAGTACTTACCCAAAGGCTCAGGCAAGTTTTGCAGCCTGCAGTGTATCCCATATCGCACCATGTTAAACTGCTATCAGTACCTGAGCTAGCAAGTTCCAGGCTAGACTGAATATGTCTATACAAGCTGCAGTCGCACCTTTGGACTGTGGAGGGCTTTAGAGGGCTAAGCCTGAGGTTCAGAATGATAAGCCAAGGAGGTTGTGGTAACAACTTACTAATGCCAAGTACCCTCCTATTCAGTCACAGTGCTTCATCAAATGGCTATTTTGGACCAAGATAATCATATGTGAGTCCTTCTGGATTTGTCAGTATGGGCTAAACATTGCAGCAGGTGATCAGAACAATTACAAATGTTTTGTTTTAGCTCACCTGGCACTCAGTCCAACTCCCATGGGTGACAATGCAGTGGGAGGAAAAATTCCATGGACTTCAGCAAACCATTCTCCTAGCACTGCATATTTTCATTCCAGAAGAACTGCACAGCCACAGACCATCTCCTTTCATGGCTGTTTACTAAGCTACAGTGAGTGCATTTACTTATTTTGGATGTTTATAAACTCTCGCTGAAACCCAAGGCCCTGACAGACTCATCTAAATCCTGATCTTTTTGATCTGAACAACCTTCTGTAATTGAAAAAAATCCATTTCATCTCTTGCTTCAGAACATCATGTATAGTTTATAACCTAGGAACCCATGGCTCAGATTTAATGGTAATCATATAACATCTGTTTAATTTTAAAATTTATATGGAGGCTTTTTTGGAAATCCCTTGGAGTTTTTCAACTTTCTCTCTTCTCTATGTGCACAGAGGATGCAGAAAATTAATTTCCTGTGTAAAAATACAAGATGACAGAAGGTCCAAGGTTAAACCTATTTACAAAGAAAATCACTGCCAATGTTTAGAAAATTCTGCTTTCATTTGAAATATTTTGAGGTGTACCTGGCTTCCCCTGTTCTCATGGTATTTAAGTATATAAGGCTTTCTGTCCAATAAACTGCAGTGAAAATCTCCCCCATATTGATTTTTCCCTGCTGAATTGTGAATTGTCTGTTCATATGGTGATCCATTTACTTTAATAAAGAAGAAGAACCTGTAGGAGTTTCCTATTTTCCCACCCTTCAGGCCTGTTCTGAAAAAACTTAGCATGCTGCACAAAGCCAGTGTTCAATTTAAAAGAGAAACTGGTGAAACCAGATACCATCAGCTAACAATCATTGTTATTCTGCAGTCTGGATTGTATACCACAGACTTGACATTCTTCTAGTATACAGTATGGAAGATGGGGTAATGCAAGACCAAATGAAAATAAGAGACTGGGACAATAGGGAAAGGAAGCTGCACCGGAATCAGTATTCCTTGTATCCCTGCTGATACATTACTGTAACTTGGAACAAATGCTGTAAGATATTTGCTGTGTCAGGGGACTAAATAGTTCAGGGCCCTGGTGATTTCAGGAGACTTCTTCAATTCAACTAGAAGTTTTTGCCATTTGATGACCTTTGAAAGAACTACAGGAAATCAAATGAGCTGGTCTTTTTTGTTCACTGACTACCATATTTTAATTGTGTACCAGTCTATATGGTATATAAGTCAACCCCATATTTCTGATCAAAAAAGTTAGGATTTTTGTAGTTTCAGTGTATAAGTCAACACAACCTCACCAGAGCCACCTCCAGGGGAGACATCAGGTGCTTAAACCTGGCTATCAACTCATCCTTATAAATGCAGGTCAGCAGTGGCCACTGCAGCCACAGCCCATGAGCCGCAGCCACAGCCACAGCCAGACGGGCAGCAGCAGAATTCAGCATGGGGGGGCTGCAAGTGGCTCTTGCCCAGCAAGCGCTGCTCATTGCTGCCACTGCACCCTGGTGCTGCTGGCAGCTGGTGGCAGCACCATGGCTCCCACACTGTGGGACAGTGCCTCCACCCCACTGACCAAGATCTACCCACAGGGTAGCCACTGGGTAAACTTGACAGGCACAGGGTTTGGGCACCCAACCTGGCTCCAGGGTATCGTGTAAGGGCAGGGGGGAGACAGAAGCTAGACCTGGCCTCAGTCAGTGCCAGGGAAGCCCCTAGACACCAGCACGCCACCTCCCTGTGGGCTGGGTGCTGAAGGGCACCGGTGCAGGATCTGGCTGAAGATGAACAAACTTTGAAACACTATATTTTTTTATTTTGAAGTACTGACACGGTGTATAAGTCAGAGTGGAAATTTAAGGGTAAATATTTTGGCTTCAAACTTCAACTTATACATCTTTATTCTTTTCAGGGATTTGGTATGCAGGGAACAAGAGCAAGTGGCCAAGGAATTCTTCATCATGGCACTCCCAGACACAGCATCGAAGTAGTGAAGTACCCACAGGAGTTAAAAGGTGAGTTATGGAGTCATCTTTCAGAGTGAAAACACACTTTAAAAATCACACATGCTAATTGTTAGCTATCTTGCCTTCAGCTTTTGCTTTAAAATATTTGCATGTTGAGAAAACGTTAAGACCCTAAAAGACATATGAACCTACAGTCCTTGGTACTGTATGTACAGTTATGTAAGTGTCTACTCCAAAAAGGTCTATAGGGTTCCGATAGGAAAAAGGAGTGTTGTTAGTGCCTTTGTATGGACAATGAATGGAAGCACAGAGAAAGTAAGTGACTTGCCCAAGAAGGTCTGTAGCAGAGAATGGAAGTGAGTTCCCCAAGTTCCTAATTAGCAGGATAAAGGTAACAGTGTCAGGCTCTTGCTTTCATCAGGTGGGGTAGGGAACATAATGGAATATATTGCTTATCTAAAACAAACCTCAAAATAACACGTATCTGGTTTAAATTCACCTTTCGATACAGTGCAGTTCATCCATATACCATAAAGAAGAGAGGAAAAGTATAAACATTGGGAAAGGTTTTGCTGTGGCAGTAAAAGATCCTTTAAAATAGCACCAGTTTAAACAACTGGCTGAGTAATGTGTGGAAATCTGAGAAGACAAATAGTACACATTCTAGCAATAGAAGGCCAGGGCAGATGGGGAAAACTATTTGTGCTTAGCTCCTTTTCTTCTTGTTCCATTAACCCCCTTTATCAGACTGAAGAATCTGACTGTCTGTCTGCAAAAATTGCTCAATGAGGCGGCATCATCCCTAACTGAAAAATGGGCTGGTAATCATGTAGCATGACGACAGATGGGACACCTGCCATTTGAGGGATTGGTGGTGGGTGTGACCTGCACACAGTTTTAAAGAAAATATCAAAATCCATCATGAAAGGAATGAAAGGATAGCTAAAGTTACCCTTTTGCTGGCAAAAACTTAAAGCCACGTATGCTGGTCCGCATCTGGATGTTATTAGTTTGTATTTTTAATCATATATGGTAAACACTATATCCTGTTGCTACTGTTTTTCTTACATATTTCTCTTCCCATTATGAGCCTATAAAATACAGTGCAATTTATTTTGCATATTTTTCATATCCAAGTACCACATAACACTTTCCCAGATGATTGGAGGGTGTACTTGGGAAGGGCTGTAAAGCAAAATAATAATTCACTGTTTTATGCTTGCAAGGAAGCTTTAGGTCATGCAGTATATTACATTACTGAGCCTTAATAAGCAGAAACTGTCACAGTACCCTAGACAGAGGGCACAGCAAATTTGTGCTTAAAACTCTTGTTTAAAGAAGAACCACAAAAACAAAGTTTAAATTAAATCTCTGAATTCCTTTTGTAAGTGTTCAAAGGTTGGGGTACACGTAATGAATTTTTAAAAAACAAACCAAAAAACCTGTTTTAGGCTATATTTTAGCAATTAACACCTTATAAGATCCTGCAAAATCTTCACTTCGAATTCTTGGAGTTCTCTAGGTATCTGAATGATCCATCCTCATTCCAGTCTTTCTTCATCTCTATTTATGGTGCTGTGACGTCTTTATTAAGTGAAAGTGCAGGTCTCTATCCATCAGGTGAAAATCATTTAGTCTCCCCCAAGTCTAACAAACTATCCTGATGCTCCTAGTTCTTTAGTACATACTTTCTTAAAATTTCCTAACACTAAAAATGGAAAAGATCTTGTCCCAGATTGTATTCTGTCCACTCTGGGTATGTACAGCTCTTACATTCAGATTGGCCTAACCAGAGTTAAGCCAGTCTAACTGCCCATCTGGGCAGGCATTCAGAAAGGTTAAATTGGCGAGGAAAAATGGTGTATCCAATCTTAGTAAGTTCACTTGAATAGGTATACTAATTTAGATAGAGATAGGGTTAACCTGATCTAGGAAAGAGTTAACCGAATCTCACAAATGCCTGCAGGCACTTACAGGGCAACCCCAGGGCTGTTGCCACACGATTGATAAAACATTTCATTTCTGTCACTCTCATAAGCTGTAGCACACAGCACGCTATAGAGCAGCCAGATGATTTTTTCTGTTTAAAAGACCTCTTTAATAAGGTCTATTACTCCCACTACCAAGTTGCCTATTTTGCAACCTGCAAAATAGCATTATTCTGCTGTGCCTCCTATGCTACCTGTTGTGCCTCCCTGCTGTCTTCTCGGTCATGCCTTGATACAGATTTAAAGTTCAGTGTTGCAATATGGCACGTGACAAAAAGTCCCTTTTCAAACATAAAGCAGTGAATTGTTTTTACAACCTCCAAGCATGTACACTGTTTACTTCAAATGTCCATACAATAAAAAGTCTAAAAGTTTCATATCCTCTTTGCAATATGGAATTTGACCCCTGAAAATCCCTTATGACAATTCAACTAGTAGAACGGAAATCTTTCCCCAGTACCCTAAGGACTTTAGCAAAATATTTGTACTATTTCTATGTATATATGCTCCATTATTCTGTCTTCCTTGTATATTACACAAACGAACAACATTTTTGAGGCTATAGAACATGTATCCTCTTGCCTGATCCATCCATAAATTATCCCAACTCCTTTCAAACTCCCCAGCTTAAATTCTTTACTTTCTCTTGGTTCCCTCTTGTAGGAGCTACATCTCATAATGTAGCTAAAGCCTTTTTATTTTGTTCTTCACTTTGATACTTACTCATTTCTGCGACAACCTCACTGTATGAACAAAAGCATCTTGACTAGCTATGCAATGGGTATACGGTAGACAGCTGACTGTTTCTGTAAAGCCTGATTCTACTAGGTACCAAGAGCTCCTGGCACAAGTTAATTTGAGTAGGAGCTGAGTGTATTAAAGCACCTTCCAGGATTGGGCTATACTGAGAGATGGAGTACATGAGTACACTGGAGGTATGGCTGTAGCACTAGGAAGAGGTAAGCAAATATAACAAGAGATTTAGCCTGGAACCTAGGAGGCTTGGATTCAGTTCCCTGTTTTACCACACACTTTGTGTGTGACCATGAGCATATCTATGCTACTGACTTACCATGGGAGGCAGAAGAGTGATGAAACAGGCTGCTATGCTCTATACACACTGTCTTCCAGATTTGTTAATCAGCTCTCCCTCTAAGCTGAAACCTGGCTACACTATTTGAGTTCAGGAGACCCCATGCAAGGAGCTGCTCATCATGTTCTACCACACTGCTACCTGTCACTGTCAGCTAGTGATATTGTCCTGCCTTTGGTATCTCTCTGCCTCACTTCCTCGCCTCTAAAAAGGGAATAACAACCTCCCAGGGAATCATTAACAATATATATGTTGCAGACTATGAGAGTACCCTGCAGTGACGGTGTCCATGTAAGGACCTAAAGTAGATATTTCCAGAACTTTGCTTAGGGGTAGCAGATGAAGAGGGAAGAATTTCCTGTGTATCTGTCTGGTTACTATGCTGATAAGATATGCAGCATGCTCCACCTATAAGAAACTGCCTTGGCTATAAATAATATCTCAGCTTGAATAGCTATTGGCATGGCCAAGTCTTTCAAAGAGAGATATGGCCTCTTCAATTTCAAAACAATCAAAGCATATACATTTGCATGCAAAATATGATGACACCATGGGACTCACTGGCACAGGAAGCAATTGAAGCCAAGAGGTTTCAAAAGGGACCTTGTAATGTATATGGCTGTCTAGAATTTCCAATTAAGCTGATATTAATGCTAACAAAAATCCTGTAAGGTATATTAGCTTCACCCTTCTGAACTTAAGCCAGTGTCCAGCTATTAGAAATCAGGACTCGACATATATAGGGAGTAAAATATCTTCTAATTTCCTCTGAAGCTCTTTTAAGAGACCAGATATTGGAATAGTTGGCCCATTTAAACACTCTAACAATTCCTAAATCATGGTTCCAGATATATTCGTACCAAAATAAAGGACACCACAGCAAAGGAAGATGATAGGCCTCATTCTTATTTCACTCTGACAGTGGAATGGGGTCTCAATGTAGCTTCAAGTGTTTAAAACACCCCTTAAGGTAAATGAGAATCGGGTCCAGGGAGTAAAGATAATTTAGATAAAAGTTATCAAGTAGCATTACAAACTGAATGTATTAGACCTACTCATCTAGATTATATTTGTTAAAAACAATAGATGGGCTTAACACTCTCATTCACTGGAACAATTGTAGATAATACCCTCAAAATTCTCTCTGAAAAGAGACTAGCAACCAGATACATGCAGAAACACCTTTGTAGCAGATATGCATGGCTTCATATGGACCGTTATCAGTCTATCTGGTAAAAAAGTATCCCGCATTCTGGCTTGTGATCCGTGAGAAGCTGAGAAAGCCCACAGCATAGTAAAGAAATATGCTATTTGTTCTGCCTCAGTGTTCTGCTTTTCCTTTCCCCCGTTTGTTTTTCTGTCCTTTACAAGAAACACAAATCACGAGATTGTCTCAGACTCACAGTCCGTAGTCTCTTCCAGTGACCTGTCTCTGACAGTGGCCAGTATCTGATACTTTGGAGGAAAGTATAAGAAAACCTGCAGTATAATTTGTTGCAAAATAATTTGTTTCCTATGAATGGCATGATCAGTAATAGTTAAGCTGTTATACAGGTCACTTCTTAAAAAAACTATTTTAAACTATTAAATAATGCTCATTGAAAAAATCCAATAGATATTTTCAAAAACACGTTTCTAAACAATGATTTTTTTTCATGTGCTTTAAGGGGTTTTTAATTTTCAACAAAAATAATCAAAATATGTATTTTAATTTCTTCGTTGTTCAAAATTTATTATAAAAATTAGATAATCTTTGATAGGAAAAATCTGACATCCTTATACTTTTTAATATTTTGAATTTTCTTTTTAATTGAAAAGGCAAGGAGAGAATGAAAAAAGAATGAAAGTGGGAGAAAACCTATTTTTCTCTTCTTTTTTTTTCTTTTGGGAGAAGGGAAAGTACCATTTCCATCACTGCCACCCCCAAATTCGAAGCATACAATTTTGAAAGTTTCAGTTTTTCATTTGGAAGTTTTATCCAAAAGCTAGGAACTTCAACAGAAATAATGTCTTGTTCAGTGAACAATGTTATAATATCTGAACTCCCATTTTTGACAAAAAAGTCAGCTAGTTCTAACACTCACAAATATAACTGTACAACTGTCATCTTCCTCCTAGAATCATGTAAAGGGTTTCACTGTCTATTTGTCCATTATGTGTAAAAGTATTTCTTTTTATCTGTTTGCATGTGCCATCTTCTCTTTTGATTGAATGGTTTCTTGTTCTTCTGCTGTGCGCCAGGGAGAACAGAAGTGACTGAAGTACTTTCTATTCCGTACTCTTTTATCATGTTCCTTCTAACAACCCCCAATGTTCTCATGCTGTCTTCATACAACCTTTTTTCTATACCCCAGATCATTCTTATTGCTCATCTCTCTAACTCTAAAATATCCTTTTTGAGATGGGCTGACCAGTAGCACATACCATATTTGCAGAGAGGGTGAACTAGTGATGTATATAATGGTATCATAATAACATCTACAGTATTCTCGATCCTGTCATTTATGCAACATTTTTACTTTTATTGCCTACATTAAACAGAGGTTTTAATTCAGCAGCCCACAGTGATACCTGGATCCTTTCTTCAGATCCTTAGACCCCTGTAAGATAGATGTATAGTTCATCATTCTATCCAGTAGGTATCATGTGCATTTCTCAAAGGTGAATTTAATATACCATCACCTGGTTCAGAACAGGAAATTACAACTAAAATAATGCTCTAACCATTGGACTAACCATCCTGATTACAGCCATACTTTGCTTCTCACACCATAATTACTTAGTTTCTTAAGTAGTGTTCTTTGAGGAACCCTGTCAAAGGCTTTTGACAGTTTAAATATATGAGTAATATTTCAACTGACCCTTTTTTGCCCACTATTTTACTAGCATATTCGAAGAATTATGAACAATTGGGTAAGCACATTTTTCTTTGTTCAGAAACAGTGTTAAATTGAATCCTACCATGGTCTTTCAGGTGTTCTGTTTTTCTATTTCAATTATTTTGTTTTCACTGTTCTCCTGTATACATATGCCAGACTTATTGGTTTGTATGCCTTGGATCACACCTATAGCTTTTTATAAAAACAGGTACATTTTCTACCGAGCATATAGTAGAATGGTATGTTACATATTTTTTTCTAGCAGCTTGCTGCTCTCTTTTTAAATTCCTTCAGGACTATTGGAAGATCTCTTGAGGGCTTGGGGGGAAGACTTTACACATAAACCAATTTAAGTGATCAGAAACTGGTTTCAATGTGTAACAGAACAGACATTCAGTGTACATAAACCAGTCTGAAAATGGCTGAAACTGGTTTGAGATAAACCTGGTTGAATATAGTATCAGACTTCACTGATTTGGCTCAAACCAGTTTATGCAATGTCTGGCCCACATCTCTTCCTGGTTTATCTTAAACCAGAGTCCCCCAGTATCTCAAACCAGAGTCCCCTATGCTTTGCAGCTGTGGGCAGGGCTCTCTGCTCCAGAGAGCTGGGCTGACCCCTCCCCTCTGCTCCCTGGCTACAGCTCTGACAGTGACAGCAAGCACAGCAACGTCTGCTTGGTTTTCCCCTGCCCCCACTCCCACCACTCCCTGCTCAAGAAGGGATTCCCCCCTCCTATCTCCCAGATCACGGACTGTAGCCAGCATGTGGTATGCTAGCTAATGCTGAGAGGTGTCTGTGTAAGGCAGACTGAACAAAGGCAGACAAGACAGTGTCCACTTAGGGCTTTTTGGAGCTAATCAACAGATTACTGGTAATGTCCCTCCATTCCTTCCTTGGAACAAGTTGTTTAAGAAGAGCTTGAACTAATGAGAGAGGCTTTTGTTTTCCCTGATGGGCTAATAAATGCTCTTACCTGCTGTGTAACTAAATGCTGTATAACTCCCTGCTGGCTCCCTCACTAGTCATGAGCAGTGAAGGCGGGGTGGGGCTCCCTAATCAGAGCATTCTGCTCAGGCCTGGCTGCAGCCTCCCCTCAGCTCAGCACTGTAGAAAGGAAGAGAGGGCTGCTCTAGCACCACCCCCGCAGCTTCTAGCCTGAGCCACTGAAAGTATGTGCCTGCATTTCTTCAGGTCAGAGGGGATGTCTGTGGTTACAAACTGGTTCAGCCTAGCCAGGTTAGACTAGCCTGCAAAGATTGAATTCAGGCTGGCTTTTTGAATGTCTGTCCCTAGCCCAGGAGTCTCGAAGTTCTACAAGGTACAGGCCTGCTTATTAGGGCTATGCAAAGCTTAGGTCCCTGATTCAATTCAGTGGAGATTCGGCCCAATTCGGTGGCTGAATCTCGAAATCTGAATTGAATCAGAGGAACATTTAATCTCTCCAAATTGAATCAGAACTCTCTGAATCAATTTGGAGAGATTCAGAAAGATTCAGAGATTTGGACATAGAGACAGCTTTAAATGTTTTTTCTACATACCTCTAGGTAGCAGGGGCTCGTGAATGCTGTGATACTTGGGTGCATGGAGCATCCCACAGGAGTGCAGCGGACTCCCCAGCGCGCTCAGCAGCAGACCCAGAAGTGGACCAGAAGCACTTCCAGTCCACTTCTGGCCCCCCCCCAGCTCAGCAACTGCTGCCACCTAGGTCTGGGAAGGACACCCAGGGTCGCCCTGCGGCCAATCACCAAACCAGGAGGATGCGGGCCCCCCCCAGTATGCTCCCTGGCAGACCCAGCATCGCAGCATTCACAAGCCAGACCTGCTACCTCAAGGTACGTAGAAAAAACTTTAAAATCTATGTCTATGTCTGAATCAGCATCGAATCTTCAGATTCAGCCAAATCAAATCAGGGACAGTGATCCAAATTAACTAATCAAATCACGGTCCCTGATTCAGGCCAAATCTGAATCCAAATCAAATAGGGCCTGCTTCGCACACCCTTACTGATTATCTAGGCCTGGTAACACTCCTCTGCTAAGTATCAGTTTGCTCCATTTTTAGATTGAATTAGTTAGATTATCATTCTTGTCAAGGATATAAACCATGACATCTTTTAATATCCTTGTTAAATGCTTGCAGAAAAAGTGATATAATGTGAGGTAACCATATATAGAATAATTCCTTTCAATAACAAACACCTGACTTGCATTTTCACAGGTAACACACACTATATGATGATTTACAAATGTTTTGGTGGCATCTGAGGTGAGGGACAGGTGCACTTCAGCCCTGGTCCACCTCTATCGGTGGCATGGAATTCTCCAGCGTTGTAGAGACCAAAGTCACATGAACAGACTTAAAGACCTATACAGTCTGGATTGTCCATGGCATCCTCTATTTCACAGTTTGAACTAAACCAGACACCCCAGAATAAATAAATGCTTTTGGAGGGTATTTTAGTACTTCTAATTTTTCTGTGAGGGAAAATTATTAACCATTTTTTTTGAACCACGGACCAGTTTCTGTTTCGGTTTGTATCAAATTCTGGGTGACTGCTAATTTTATCCACATGAGTATGCCCATTCCTGAGATTCTGTTCCAATGTATGCTGTCAATGCAGAACACACTCTAGGGAATATACTGTAGATAAGAAATGCAGGAGAAAACTAAAGAGGAAAAGAATGAGTCTGATTATGCACCAGTGTGTATGATCCATTGACTCCAGCAGCCTGCCCCACAATCTGCATAATTAGGCTGATGAATATTGTCCTGTGTTAAGTGCACTCTACTGCAGCATGTGCTTATCACAAGTTGTCAGGGGGTACAAGAAAAACATTGATGAGGGGTGATAAGGAAGCTATCCCCACTGTATTGAATGGAAATGGATAAGAAGCAACTCAGGGAGGAACCTGTTAATTTCTCTTCCCTGTTTCTGTGGGCAGGACCTAGAAAATTAACTTAGTGGCATGTTATGCCAGCCATCTGTTTTTCAATGTATCAGCAGGCTAATTTTCTTGGAAGAATATTTTCAACATTTTTTCTTTGTTTTATCTGTCCAGGTTCCCCTATCATCCCCAAAACAACACTCATTTCCTTTATTACCAGCCAGGGGACATGGGAAACTGCTTTCTTGTTTTTACACTGCTCAGCTGTTTTAATGTAAATCCTAGTTAGTGAATTTGAATATTTCAAGCTGTAATGTAATGTGCCACAAATGGCATTCCATGCCATAAAATGTTACAGAAGGATCTACTTTTACTCCTAATACTTTTGGCTGGATTCTTCTGAACTAAATTATGGGGAGATTCAAACAGACCTGAGGCCAAACAAAAGAAAAAGATTGCAGTTTCACCATGAAGTTCACTTCCTTTTATTCTGCCTCCTACAAGAAGAGGATTACCTTAAATCAAGAGCATCAGTGTCAATGAGTACCAGAAAACTTAATACGCAGAAAGGCAGGAAGATCAAAGCTTAGCACCTGGAGAATTCCATATGCTCTGGATTAATAAAACAATACATTCCATTACATAAATCTTGAGCAAGGTTATTCATGGACACACATACAAAAAAGAAATTACTGTAGGGTTCAGATAACTGATATTTAATACTAGTGCTATCCCTATCTGAGAGTGCCCCCTCACATTAGAAGGGTGTTGACACAGGGCAGTGAGTCATTATTTTGTTTTAAACTTTTTTAGCCTAAAATTGACATTACAGTTTTTGGACCTGGATATTGCACATCTGCAAGGTAGCGGAAATACCAAAATCTTGCATGCTCCTTTGATTGTTACATTTAAGATATCATGTGTGCTACCAGCTCAGCTGCTGCAAGGCATTAAAGTCAGTTACTCCAAGCTTGTAAAGTACTTTAGAAATACTATAGACAAGGATTAGAGAAGATGAGTATTCCACATGGCTTCAGAAGGGATGATAAACAGAGGGTAATGCACTACAATTAAAATGATATATGGGCTACATGTGGGGAGCAATAGCATGAGATCCCCTCTGATGAAATTTTTGGTGAGTGATTTTGAAACTACATGTTTTTATCAAGCCATTAAATTTCTAGAAAGAGCTCTTTGCCCTAGAATTCTACTGACTATTCAGGGATAGTCTGAAAACAAACAAATAAGAATAGACCGACCTCTTTTTGAATTTGGTTAATAAGACTGGGTGAGAAGGATTCTAAAATCAGCTACACAAGTAGTCATTATAAATCATTATGGTTATGTGTTAGCTCTCCTCCCAAAGGATTCCCATATGGCTTGGGAATATAGGGCCAAATTCTGCTGTCAGATATGGAACACATGTCCAACCACTACATTTGTGCCCTACACAATGGTACACAGCAGGTTCGTTTACACGTGCAATTAATGCACAGCAATAAACTCTGGCACAATATGCTCTGTTTATTGCTCCTAGGAGCCATGTTTGAACATGTGCCCAGGGCTACAGCACGTCCAGCCAGGTCGTCACAGCCCCAGCAAGCCAGCATACAGCCCCCGCACTGAAGCATCCTCGTGCCCCTGCCAGCAGTGCCTAAATGAGCATTGTGGCAGAGTAAAAAACTCCATAGTGGGATAATACTTGAATTTATAAGTACTAACCTATGGTGGAGTTAATTAGTTTACTCCATCCGTGCTGAAACATTTCCTGTGGAGCTAATTAGGCAACTCTATAGTAAATGGCTCGTGTGAACACACCCACTGGGTGCATCTACACATGCACTTTACTATGGAATAAACTAATTATCTCTGCAGTAAAGCATCACCATATACATGTGTGACAGTATTAGGGCACTGTAACTGCATGTGTGAACGCTGACTGTAGGTGTAAATTACAACTAGTCCACCCAGCCAGCTGAAGGCCTGCTTCACTACAACTCAAATTGCTGCTGTTCTGGGCTCACATGTAGATGCTGCACCCAGGAGCAATTTCCTGCAGCTCAGCTGGCATTGGAGTTTACTGCATAGCATTAATTGCATGTGTAGATGTACCCACTATGAAGAATAATCATCCATTACTGGAAATGGGACACCTCTGAAAAATAGCAGCTGTTTAATAGTAAAGAGCAGTACTACACAACACTCTAGGGTGGAAGGTAAACAAATTAAATGCCAGAGACAGACTGGCAGCATATATTGTAAGGTGTTTGTAACCATAGTGTTCATGAACCAGTCTTTTGTTTGTTTTTTAAATGATATTAAATGCTTCAGGAAGCCATGAAAGAAAGGTCCTCATTTGCCTTCATTTACAGTGGTTTAATTTAAGTAATTTCCTGGGACATATTCCTGATTTAAACCACGGTAGGACTCAAAAGTCATATCCAACTGACCTTGCAAATATGAGCCATTTATGCAGTAGGATTTGAACTCAGTATACAGTTTCTAGAGTACAAGAACATAGTTCATCATTTTAAGACATGGCTTCCTGAAAGAATTGTCCACCTTCAACAAGGGTGATTGTTATTGTTTCTTTTACCGGGTCCTTTTGTGGTGCATCAGATATAATGTCCCTGAAATAAAGTAGGCTGGTTGGGCCTGGCTCTCAAGCACAACATTACATGAGGATAGGGTCTACTTCTGTGTCTCATGAGGCATGGAGATCCACTTGTCTTCTTTCTTTTATCTCCAGTGAGAAGGAGGGAAATGGGTTTGAGACACTGGCTTTCTGCCAGGGTTTCCAGCCAGGCCTGATGGGACAAAGAGCATTGTCCTCATGTCTTCATCCACCCTCATGTTTGTAGAACCCAATCCACTGGTGCTAAGCTAAACCCTGTGCTGGAGCCACATTGCCAGGTAGTTAAAGTACTAATGTAATAGAGTAGCAACCTCAACATTTAACCATGCCCTGGTAGGTCTTGTCTTACCAATCTCATCTCCTTCTACGACCAGGTAACTCACCACCTAAATAAGACAAAGGAGGTCAACATTGTATACCTTGTCTTCCAAAAGGCCTTTGATCTGGTATCCCATGTTGTTCTCATGGGAAAATTGCAGGATTGCAGGCTTAACTGCATGACAGTTAGGTGGGTAGGAAGCTTGTTGCAGGGTAGGACCCAGAGACTTCTAATGAACAGACATGTGTCATCCTGGTGAGACGTGGCCAGTGGTGTCTTCAGGGGAAGGTGCTTGGCCCAGTTCTTTTATCAATGATTTGGATGTGGTGATGAAGAGCTTACTGGCCAAGTCACGTATGACACCAAGTTATGGGGAAGCATGGTCATGCTGTTGCCCTGTGGGGTCAGGCCAATTCTCAGAATCTCAATATCGCACTGTTAGACAGGAGAGTGTGGTGTACAATTGCACATACACGCACACAAATATCAATTAGGCGCATGCACACACTCTAGGTGCATACACCCCCACCAGGTGCATACACATACACTAGCAACTCAGGCACATGCACACCTATCACCAATTCAAGCACCTACACACTATACACACCAAAAGTTAGACAAAAATCAATTGTCAATACCCGTACACCCAATACATATACATGGATCACTAATTCATATATCACACACACAATACCATATATATGGTATATTCACCAGTTCACATACAAACCACCCACCTACACATACACAGAGGTGAGTTCCTAACTTGGGTAGTGTCAGGTGTATGTGTGTGCTTAGGGTGCTTGGAGGAAGGTTAAGGTGAGAGAGAAAGTGTAAGGAGTGAAACTTGCTGGAACTGGGATTAGAACCAGTAGACTGCAGAGAAGCTGGCTGAGGAACTGAGGCTCGGGGTTACTTAAGGTCAAGTGGCCCCAGAGTTACTTGAGGTCACTGGTGCAAGAGAAAAAGCCCAGTGGCAAGGAGGAGACAGCCAGGAAAGAGAGAGAGGCAGAAAGCTGGGAGCTTGGGGCTTGAAACTGAGGCAGAGAGCTGGGAGATTGAGGCTGGAAACTGAGGCAGACAGCTGGGAGATCAGGGGGCAGATAAGTGGTGGCAAGAAGGACTACCTATGACCCTAGCAGCAGGCGCATGCCTAGGCAAGAGTCAGCCCCTGGTGCACTGAGCATGTGCACTCCTAAGTAAGGACATGCCATTTCAGATGTCTGTGATGGTGGGTTGACTGACTTCTGCAGCAGTCTTTGTCTTCAAAATCTTGAGCCAGGGAGGGTAAATATAGGGTGGTGGTTGGGTCGTTAAGTTGATGGTTCGGTCGT
>NW_017729024.1:123390288-123391237 GCF_001723915.1 Gavialis gangeticus
GGGTGGTGGTTGGGTCGTTGAGTTGATGGTTCGGTCGTTCAGAGGGAGCTATTTTTAGACCTACTGCCATTGTCTCTCAAGCACCCTCATTCATACCTATTCATTCAGGAACCAAGTTACATAGGAGGGGTAGGTATGAGTCATAGGTTACAACATACTTACACAACAGGGCATGGGGACAAGATGGGAACAAGGTGGGAACCTGACACACAAAATGGATGTTTGATATCACTCATGACAACGCACATTGCAGGCCTAAATCATACAATGTTAATATGAAACAATAAAAATCAATGCACAAATGATAGGAATACAATATAATACAATATAAAACAGTAAAAATCAATACAAACATAACAGAACACTATTTACAATATAAAAAGGGACTTATTACAATAATAGCATACAAGAACTTAGCTTACCTAGTTCTACTTGTAATCACTTATAAGGGATAGAGAGGGCAGCGAGAAAGTCAGAAATGGTTAGTAGAAGGGGAGGGAATATATTTTTTTAAAAAAGAAGAAAAACTGGGGGTTTTGCTACAGCACTTGAAGATAGGCTGCAGATATAGGCGGCCCTAGACAGGCTACCAAGCTGGGTGGCTCAGAACCAGATGAAGTTCAAAATCGAGAAATGTAAAGTCCATCTAGGGACTAACAATCCCCAACCTACCTACAGGCTTAGTGGCACCAAACTGACAAGCACCACAGTTGAAAGGGACATAGGGGTAATAATAGACCTCAGCTAATTCCCTCAGCACTCTGGGGTGGAAATCATCCGGACCAGCTGATTTAAATACATCCTGTCCCTCCAGAAGCTCCCTGACTAGATCCTCACTGACCCTTGGCCTGGGTGTGCCTCCTCTGGGGCCTGAGGGGGGCCTGGTGGGGGTGCTGATCCAGTCCCTGCTCAGGAAAATGGAGGCAAAGAAGTCATTAAATAGGTTAGC
>NW_017729024.1:123391557-123395797 GCF_001723915.1 Gavialis gangeticus
GAGCATGCAGTTCCCTGCTGGCCCCTCCTGGATGTGTGCCAGAATAATTTTCTCGAACAGCTTGCCCAGGATCAAGGTAAGGCTGACTGGCCTGTAGTTCCCCGGGTCCTCTTTCCTTCCCTTTTTGAAGATGGGAACCACGTTGGCCCTCTTCCAGTCCTCCGGCACCTCTCCAGAGCAACACAAGTGTTCATAAAGCCGTGCCAGGGGACTTGCAATGACCCCAGCGAGTTTCTTTAGGACTCTAGGGTGAAGATCATCCGGGCCGGCTGACTTAAAAACGTCCAGCCCCTCCAGAAGCTCCCTAACTAAATCCTCCCTAACTAAATCCTAAAAGTGGCCCTTGCTCGCCCCATGGCCAGCGCCCTGTGCTGTAGCTGCTTGGAGCCCATGTGGGGCTGCCTGTGCCTATTCCAGATAGCTCCACATGGGCTGCGAGCAATCTGCAGCAGGGAGCGCCAGCCATGGGACGGGCAAGATGCCAGTTTTCCCTGCGCTCAGTACCAGCTTCTTCCCTGTACGCAAGCAGGGGGTCAGGGCTGTGTGCTGCCCCCCACCTGTATCACAGGGCTGGGGGGCACTGGGTGTGAGTGGGGGTGGGGAGTCAACTGACAAGCACCACAGTTGAAAGCGGTATAGGGGTAATAATAGACCACAGAATGAATATGAGCCATCAGTGCAATGCTGTAACCAGCAAGGCAAATCATATTCTGGCGTACATCAGTCAATGTGTCTCAGGCAAAACCAAGGAAGTTATTCTTCTGCTCTGGTCAGCACTGGTCAGCACTCTCATTTCTCTCACAGCTGGAGTACATGTGTTCAGTTCTGGGTGCCATAATTCAACAAGGATGTGGTATAGTTTGAGAGAGTCCGAAGAAGAGTCACCTGTATGATTAGAAACTTGCATGGCAAGCCATTCGAGGAAAGGCTAAGGGACTTGGGACTCTTCATCCTAAAAAAAGAGAAGCCTGAGAGAGGACTTGGTAGCAGCTTACTGCTACGTCAGGGGAATACATGAGGTGTCCAGTAAACAACTGTTCACCAGGGCATCCTTGAGGACAACCAGGAGTAATGGCTACAAACTCCTGGAAGACTGTTTCAGGCTTAACACTAGGAATAAGTTCTTCACAGTTAGGGTGTCCAGACTGTGGAATAGGCTCCCTCCAGAGGTGGTGCAATCACCTACCCTAGAAATCTTCAAGAGGAGACTGGATGGTCACTTGCTGGGGTCACCTGACCCCAGTTGTCTTTCCTGCCTCATGCAGGGGGTCTGGACCTGATGATCTTGCAAGGTCCCTCCCAGCCCTTCCAATCTATGAATCTATTAATTAACATCTCATTGTTTCTGTGCCCCAATCAATTAATCTGACATCTTTTGCTGAAGATGTTAAGAGTCAGGGTCAGCTTCTTCTGTCATCTCAAGTTCCTCTGCCAGTGGTCCTATGCTGAGAATGCAGAATTCTGACTCCCACAAGCTCTTGGGTTCAATCAGCCTTAGTGTTCCTATCAAATGTATTTGTCCTGTAAGGAAGTCAGACTCCAGAAAGTCTGGTATATGTTTGTGTTGTGTTACAAAGGTAAACACAGGCATACTAGACTAAATCCTGTAGTGGTAGCTAGTGCAGCACACTGATAAGATATAACCCTAATGGTCTACTATATTTAGCAGAGGGACACTGAATCAGCTGGGTTTAGAGACACAGAGAGAGAAGTGAAAAGAGCTTACCCAAGCTGCAAGATGACCAAGACAGGATAAATTAGCTTTTTTTTAACAATATGAGTCTTTGGATATTGAAGTACCACAGGTAGTCAGGATTTCAGTTTCATGTTTCTTCCAAGACAGCACGGTCAAGCACCACCACATCATCTAACACCATGCAATTGCATTTGTTCAGTATGTGTTCTGTGACGAGGGTGGCACCTGGTGCTGAATCACCAGCATCCACTGATGCAGAGCTTTGCACTTGTCTCTTCCTCATGCTCCATCAAATCAGTCCAGCTAAATTTAACATGTGAGTTCTGACAGACTGAGAGGACAAGGGACTTTCTCTCATTTAGCAGTAAGATGATACTTAATAGTATTTTTCCATATCAATATCGTAAAACTATACTATGCTTTAGATACAGTGGCAGGGAAATGGCAATATGTTTTTAAATATTGTGTGGTGTTAACATCTGTGTCTCAGTATTACAATGCTGTGAGGTTCTTGTTGAGTTTGAGTTCCAGGTTTGGAGAGAATTATTTTGTTGCATATTATTTTTCTTTCAGTATATTTTCCCCCTATACTAGGAACTATGCAATAATATACCTTTAGCGTAGTGAATAATATTTTAACCTTAAAAAAATTACTTAGCATAAACTGTAATACAATATGGAACAAATTTGATTGTTCTCTCACACATTTCAAACATGAGCAACCTTAGTTAAGGTCCATGGAGCTAGACTGATGTCAGATTCATATGAAAGGAAAATCAAGTGATTTTATAGATATAGTGGGGAAAAATGTTTCTCTACAATTAGACAAACCACAGCATGGTACAACTGAGTGATTAAACACTAATAATACATTTGTACTTTTCTACATTTTTTTTCTAGTCAACTGGTTGCAAAACCAGGAAAAGTCAGGAAAAAAATTCAAAATTCCTCATTCTAATTTAGAAAATTTGACACCAAGTTTTAGAAACTGAACTATTTTTGTTAACTCTACAGCAGGTTGTAAAGCTGAAAAACTGTTTACTGAAATATATACCAACATTTTTTTTCAGGGCTGGGTTTGTCAAAATTAAACATTTTACAAAAAATTCAAATTCAAAAATTGTACTCAATTAATTCCACAACTCATTTGAATGAAATTTTCTTTCTACACTAAGTAGCTTTGAAAGCAGCAGTGTCTAGAGAAACTCATCTGAAAAACTGAGATGAGCCAGAATGAAGAGTTGATTGTAGCACAGGTGAATGGCCTCTTTCCCTGTAGCACTACACCCTGCCAAAAGAAATTAGAGGCAACAAGCTACTTAATGGAAATTGACTTCAGCAAAGGATAAGGTTTATGATAAGAAACAAGAATTTAAAGGCTTAATAATGGAAATAGAGAAGGAGAGTGAATTTGCAGAGTCCATGGCATTCAAGGCAGCAGTGATTTCAGGGCAGTCATGCTAGTAGAGTGTAATACAAGTACATGATCAGAATCAGAAAGCAAGCCATTTTTCCTTTTTACCAGAGCACAACATTAACCACTGGTGTGGCCCTTGTAGCCTTATTAAATACTACAGGTATCATGTCAACAACAGGTCAACAATTTAAAAATGGGCAGCTTGTGTCATTTATTGGTTACAGCAAGCTGTTACATGCTCTCACTTGTACTAGTCTAAGCTCTTGGGCTACTCTTGGACATAGCGGGTGTGTCTACACAAAATGCTTTAATGCACACTAGACTAATCTGATATGCATTAAAGCATCACTAAAAACCGAGCACAAATCTAATGCACATTACAGTAGTCTAATGCAGGGGTGGGCAAAATACAGCCTCCGGGCCAAAATGTTAAAAATTAATGTTTATCTGCCCTTGGTTTCTGTCAAAAGGGACAGGAACCAAGGGCAGTAGGGCCCAGGGGAAGCCCGGCGGGCTCCCACAACAGCAGGGCCAGCCCATCCTCGCCCCACGTGGCTGCCCCATGAGGGAACCTCAAGTAATGGGGGTGGGGGAGAAGGGCAGGAGGGGACCCCGGGCAGGGAAGCAGCATGGGGGGGGAAGCATCCCCTCCCCCACCCCGTGCCTGCCGCCCCACACTGCAGCTGCTCACAGCCCACCTGGGGCTGCCTGTGCCTGCTCCAGACAGCCCCGCATGGGCTGCAAGCGCCTGCAGCAGGGAGCACCAGCCATGGGGCAGCAGAGGGGCCGATTTTCCCCCCCGTGCTCATCTTCTCCCTGGGTTCCTTCCCTGCTCATTCCCGGCATGGAGAAAAGCGGCCTCTCGCCCGCCTCATAGTTTCATAGATTGTAGGGTCGGAAGGGACCTGAGCAGATCATCAGGTCTGACGCCCTGCCATGGCAGGAAAGAGTACTGGGGTCAAACGACCCCAGCAAGGTGTTCGTCTAGCCTTGTCTTAAAGACCCCCAGGGTAGGAGCCAGCACCACTTCGCTTGGAAGTATGTTCCAGATCCGAGCCGCCCTGACAGTGAAGTAGCACCTCCTGATGTCTAATTTGAATTTACCCTCTGCCAGCTTGTGACCGTTA
>NW_017729024.1:123400797-123401673 GCF_001723915.1 Gavialis gangeticus
CCCCAGTGCCTGCTGGTCCCCTCTGACTAGTTTGTAACAAGCCACTAGATCCCCCCTCAGCCTTCTCTTGTGGAGGCTGAACAGGTTCAGGTCCCGTAGCCTCTCCTCGTAGGGCCTGTCCTTCTGACCCCTGATCATGCGAGTGGCCCTCCTCTGGACCATCTCCATGTTGTCCACATCCCTCTTGAAGTGCAGTACCCAGAACTGGACGCAGTACTCCAACTGTGGCCTGACCAGTGTCAAAGAGAGGGGGAGGATCACCTCCTTGAACCTGCTTGAGATGCATCTGTGGATGCATAACAAGGTATGGTTGGCCTTCCCGACTGCATCCCCACACTGCCAGCCCACGTTCATCGTGGCATCAATGATGACTCCAAGATTCTTTTCTGCCTCTGCACTGCCAAGAAGGGAGTTCCCCAGCCTGTAGGTATGCTGCTGGTTCTTCCTCTCCAGGTGCATCACCTTGCACTTGTCAGTGTTGAATCCCACCCTATTCTCATCCGCCCACCCCTGTAATCTGTCTAGGTCTGATTGCAGCCTATTCCTCCCTTGTAGCATGCCCACATCCCCCCACGTCTTAGTGTCATCAGCAAATTTGAGCAGGGTGCTTTTTACCCCCTCATCCAAGTTGCTGATGAAAATGTTGAAGAGTGCGGGCCCGAGGACCGAGCCCTGCAGAACCCAACTGCCCACATCCCTCTAGGTCGAAAATGACCCATCCACCACCACTCTCTGGGTGCAGCCCTCCAGCCAGTTGGCGACCCATTTGACTGTGTAGGTTTTGACACAACAGCCCCCCAGTTTTTTAATGAGAATGGGGTAAAAGACCATGTTGAAGGCCTTCTGAAAGTCCAGAAAGACTAGGTCCACTGCTAC
>NW_017729024.1:123402113-123417343 GCF_001723915.1 Gavialis gangeticus
AGGGGGTGGGGCACCTGCCAGGGAGCAGGGCACCTGTCAAGTGGCGGGGCTACCCATGCAGCCCTTGACAGCCTGCCAAAACTGGTTAAGTGGCCCTCCACCTGAAATAATTGCCCGCCCCGGTCTAATGTGTGTTTTTCTAGTACATGAAAATACAGGGCACTTTTACATGTGTTCTAGTGTTGAGTGGGTGCTTTTATTAAAAAGGCTTCAAGATCCACTCTAACTAAAACACTGCGGCTTCAAATGTATCAGCATCTCCACTCTTCAAAATGGTGACTGGGGCACTTGAACTAAAGCTCATTAAATGAGCTTTAGATAAAGCTCCCCCACTGCCATTTTGAAAGATGGAGACACTGATACATGAGACATAGGAGGCTGCTGAAGCACAGTAACTACCATGCTCCAGCAGACTCAATTAATTAGTCTGCCCCCAAGTTGGGGCCCAAGGCTGAGTGCCCCAGGGTCAGGGAGATAAATCAAGTTTTCTCCAATGCATTATAATTACAGCACACTGGAGCAGCCTCCATGCTTGTGTATAGGCACCATCAGGTACTAGATTTAATGTGCATTGGTTAATGCACGTTAGTGAACATGTAGACACGGACTAGGAGCAAATTTGCTCCCAGTCAGCCAGTCCATTAGGAGGCTAGACTCTGGCCAGGGGCAGAGTGCCATAGCTGACAGCCCTTCCAGCCATAGGGCAGGGGGCTCCTCTGCAGCTCCTGCCTGGCCTTTAGCCCCCTGGCCTACCCTTTGGGCCCTGAGGCCAACTACTGCCTGCTTCTGGCCACTGGGGCTTTCTTTGGTGGTTAGTGTTGCTTAGCACTGGCTAGAGCCAGAGAGCTCTGCTTCTTGCCGCATGGTCCCTGGGCATCATGCTTCTGCATCATGGGCACATGCCAGCTCCAGCAATTGACCAAGCCCCTGGCCTTGCTCTCATGCCCTTGTGCTACACCTTCCTGCAGTGCCCGGCAAAGGCACCCTGCAGACATGGCAGCCTCCCCAACCCCAGGGCACTCAGCCTGGGGCCCCAACTAGGGGGCAAAAGAAACTACAGACTTCATGGCAATATGGGGTGATGCTGAGGTCCAGTGGCAATTCAGCTGGGGCACACAGGCCAATGTCCATTTATATGATCAGATGGCAGCCCACATAAGGGAGCACAGGCACAGATGCTCTGGAAGGCAGTACAGGGTCAAGGTAGTGTGAGCATAGTGGGTAAAGGTCACCGACCACAATAGGTGCTCTGGAGTAGCCTACAGGAGCATGCCCTGCATGAAGGAGCTGACCGGGACCCTTGCTCCCAAGAACCCAGGGCATGGGTGGTATGTTTACTCTAGCACTGGTGATGGCCCAGCCCTGAAGAGTTGTCCCTGGAGGAGGGCCCAGACCAGCAGGACCAACAGTCACCACACTGCCCACCTGTGGCATATTCATCTAGCATAGGCAGCCCAAGCCAAAACCTGCCCCAGCAACTATGGGCACACAATGAGAGTAGGGAGGACATGCCAAGGAGAGCCCCATCCACACAGAAGTGGGGGAGTTGGCCCAGATCAGCCCTGGCAGCTGCTGCCAGGAGTCAGCCCTGGCCTGGTCTGGGGAGGGAATTAGGAAAACAGGCTGCCTGTAGCAAGTGCCAAGCAGCCTCCCTGCCCCCACAGAGGGAACAGGGACTGAGGACTCAGCCAGTGGCCACTTGTGGCAGGGCTTCCCAGCCAACTTACCATGGTTGCTGGGTACCTCTGAATGCATGATCCCCAATATGATGCTCAACAGCACACAGCCCCTTGGTATAGTGCCTAATATCTCTGAAATAGAATCCTAGAAAATGAGGGTTGGAAGGGACCTCAGGACATCATCTAGTGCAACCCCCTGCTCAAAGCAGGATCATCCCCAATTAAATCACCCCAGGTAAGGCTTTGTCTGCACCGGTCTTAAAAACCTTCAAGAGAGGTTTTCACTCAATCTCTGAGTTCCAGTGTTTTACTTCCCTCCTAGAGAGGAAGTTCTTCCTAATATCTAACTTAAACTTCCCTTGCTACAAATTGAGACCATTGCTTCTTCTTCTGTTACCTGCCACCACTGAAAACAGTATAGCTCAGGGGCAGGCAATGTCCAGCCTGAGAGCCAGATCTAGCCAGCAGTGGACTCCATTTCCTAGAAGCCCCTGCCTGCATAGCTGGAGCCAGTCTCCATGGAGACCCCAGCTACAGCTGAGCTGTGATAGCAAGTCTGGGGTTGCCATGGAGACCAGCCCCAGCCATCCTGGCAAAGCACGCAGCAGAGCAGGGCAGGGAAGGGAAGGGAAGGGAAAGGAAGGGCAGGGCAGGGCAGGGCAGGGCAGGGGGCTGCCCCAGAGCCTCTGGGATCTTGCAGCAGGGGCAGCTTGGTCGGGGCCAGGGCTGAGACACAATCTGCAGCCTGCATACTCTGGGCAGGGGCGCGCAGGCACAGGATCACATCCTTGCCCCAGCTCCTTGAAGCGGTGACAGCATGGTCCTGAGCTAGGGCAGAGCCATGATCTGCTGTCTGCATACCCCTGCCTAGAGTGTGCATGCTGCAGATCATGAGTCTGCCCTGGCCCCGACCAGACTGTACCCACTGCAAGATGCCTGCAGCTCCGGAGCAGCCCCCTGCCCTGCCACATGCCCTGCCAGCACAGCTGGGGATGGTCTTTATTGAAACCCCAGGCTTTCTATCACAGCACAGCTGCATCTGGGGACTCCATGGAGACTGGCCCTAGCCATGGGGGCAGGAGCTGCCAGGAAATGGAGTTAGGCTGCCAGCCGTATCTGCCATTTTGCCCACCCCTGGTATAGCTCCATCCTCTCTGGAACCACCCTTCAGGTAGTTGAAGGCTGCTATTAAATCCCCCCTCAGTCTCCTCTTCTCTAGATTAAATAAGCGCAGTTCTCTCAGCCTCTCCTTATAAGTCATGTGCCCCAGCCCCTTAACCATTTTTGTTGCCCTCTGATGGACTCTTTCCAATTTTTTCACATCCTTTCTGTAGTGAGGGGCCATAAACTGGGCACAGTACTCCGGATTTGGCCTCACCAGTGCTGAATAGAAGGGATGAATCACTTCCCTTAATCTGCTGGTAATGCTCCTACCAATGCAGCCCAGTATGCCATTAGCCATCTTGGCAACAAGGGCACATTGTTGGCTCATATTTGTCTTATTATCCATCATAACTCCCAGGTCCTTTTCTGTAGAACTGCTGCTTAGCCAGTTGTTTCCCAGACTGTACTAGTGCATGGGATTGTTCTGTCCTAAGTGCGGGACTATTCAATTGTCCTTATTAAACCTCATGAGATTTTTTGGGTCCGATCCTCCAAGTTGTCAAGGTCTCTCTGAATCCTATCCCTACCCTCCAGCGTATCTACTACTCTCCCACACTTGGTGTCAGTTGCAGATTTGCTGGGGATGCACTCCATCCCATCTTCCTGGTCATTGATGAACACATTGAATAAAACTGGCTCCAGGACCAACCCCTGGGGCACTTGGTGGGGAACATCCATGGCACACTCACTACAGGCTCCTAGAACAGCATCCCCTGCTAGGCTGTGCCTACCCATCTACCCCCTTGGAGGCCTTTGCCAAGATGTGCCTCCCCATCCCCCCCTTGAAGTCCCTAGCCCCCAGGCAGTTACAGCTGGAGGCTGCAGCACCCCCTGGCTGCTGCAGGAAGTCGGAGTAGGGTAGGAGTAGCCCTAGATCAACTTAATCCTATAAGGATTAAATCTACTCCCAAAAGGATGCACATGTAGATGTGTTGCCAGGGCTAATTTACTTCACAGTGGGCATATTTACACCTGCATTTATGCCAGCTTAAATTTACTGTGCAGTAAGTGTGAATAGGCCGGCATCTACACATGCAGGTGTTAAACCTCATTAACGCTATGTGTAGACTGACTTGTAACTAATATTAGTCCCAAGTCAGTCCACACACACAGTGTTACTGCACAGTAAGGCATCTACATGTGTGTTACTGTGCAGTAACTCATCGGGTATAAATTCAGGTATCAAATTTATGCTCAAGTTGGTGTAAGTCACCATATTTACTGTGCAGTACAGGCATGAATGTGTAGATACATGTCCGTACTGTGCAGTAATTTCTGTTACTGTGCAGTAAATGTGTATGTGTGGATGGTCCCAGTACATACTTCACAGTAAGTCTAGATAGCATTAATTACATGTGTAGATGCACCCAGTAACCATTATTCAAAATGAGAATTCAATTAAGACTTAAATTTATATAGCTATTGTGAGGCTTAATAATCATTTGTGAAGCACTGAAGTTCTTCAAAGTAAGAAAGCTAAAATATTGCAAATTACTGATATTACAATAATGACTAGCTTTTTATAAAACCCTCAGCAAATGCTGAAAAATAAATAACAGAATGATAATAAATACATCATAAATAGTAAAGCACCATAAAATAGCTACATATAGATCCAATAAAGTCAAATATATAAATAATTAAAGCTGAGCTGAAAAGCAAATACATCTAGCTCCAGGGAGCTTTTGCAATGCCACAGAATCCCAGAAAAGGGGGATGATATCACAGCTGGGATGAAAGTTAACCGAGACTGAAACTTTCTTTTCAGGTCATTCTGCCATGATATTTTATAAAGCCCTCTTAATGGTAATGTATCAAAACTAATTTTCTTTTTCACTATGATATTCCACTGGAATTCTAACATATTCCCAACTCAGTCTTTGAGATTTAGAAGAATTATACATCTGGAAGAATGAGACCATATTGCACAATTTAAAGCTGAAACAATGCTGACATTTTTTTTTCCTTTTAAATTACGTTTGCTATGGTTACAACTTCTAAATCTAATAGGTTCACTTAAGCTTTGGGATGAATGCATTTTATGGCAAAAAGATTTCATGCCAGGAAGTTCCACATATCAGGAGTGTCCTAATTTAGCATTTTAGTAGTATTATAAAAATATACCTTTGATCAAATTGAACATAACAAGTTTTTAAAGTCACTTTTCTCTGTAACCAGAATAAGAGACATAGGTCTAAATGACTTTTCCATGAGCCCTTGGTAAATCTAAAATCATGTACAAGATTACACTTCAGAGTGATTTTCCTAAGTATAAGGTACCAGTTCCTGAGCTAGTACAAATATACACTCAGTGCAGTTTAGGGAAAGAGGGAGAGGCAAAAGTTGGCTTTAAATTATTTGCTCCTTTAATCCTAGGGCTATCCATGCTCTTGGCTAATTTCTCTAAACAGATTAGAACAGCTTTAGAGTACTGTAATTTGTACAGGATGCAGTGGGTCCAAGATGGTATTCTGCCAGATGAGTGTGAGGTATAAAGATAGCTTGACCTCACCCTATTTCTCCTACCCTTACTTCTGTGCTGGGGGAAGGCACAGGCAGGAAGGAGATGGCAGAAGAGTCTCTTCTGTGACTCTTCACTGCCCTGAGAATCTTCCTTAAGTGAGCTACACCAGCATTAGCACAGCTTTCAGCTCAACATTTGAAGGGAAAAACTAGGGCCCACACCATCCTGCCCCACAAAAGAATTTGGCAGTGCACAGCCTCCTGACACCTGCAGTAATCTCTCTAACCACATACAGTTCAGACATAATTGCCTTTGCGTGTTGTGTGCATGACTGTTAGTGGTTTTAAAGTATTTACAGCGGTGAGATTCTTTTCTTATTTCCGTGAAGGAAATCGAAGACATTTCTAAGCGTTCCTATTCAAAAGAAATTGACTTCACAGTCGCCAACAACTGTCTTCTGATTTAGGTTAGACCTACCTGCCTGTCAAATCCACAAGCTTCTGGGTCTTATATGACACAGAAGGCTACAAATCTTAAAGCTTTACATTGATTTAGTGAAAAGGTAAATAATATGGTAGCCATTTTAAAAGCATGTGTAAAAAACTCAAATGAACCTCGTCAAATATCAGCTAAGGTGTTTGGGGGCACTATGTACATGGGCTCTTAATTTATTGTGCCAGAAGAATAAAACCCACTAAAGTATGGAAGAACGTAATCCTTCTTTAAATATTATTCCTGGGAATACTTTTATCACCAAATGTTCAGCTTCAAATTGAATTATATATTTTCATCAGAGGACCACATTCCTGGGGCTCGGCTCTAAAATGAAATTGTTTACACAGACAAAAAAATACTTAATTTTATTGCATGGCAGAGAAAGATTTGGGATTTTGTTTCTGACTTCCCACAGCGTCCCCAAAGCCAACCTTTTATAGGCTGTATATAAAATGTTATGGCAGTACAGAACATAAGAGCAGCACATGCATTGCCATATCAGACACAACACAAACAAGGAAATTATGCTTTTTGAGCACAAAAGGTGTCCTACACAGTTTAGCTCTTCCAAGTACAATGGATCTCATTTTCATGGAGCTAATTCTTTTATAAGCCCAAACAAAACAAATGAAGATAGCAGCAGGAAAAGGCATACCTGCTATTCCTCAGTGAAAAATGACATCCCTCCATAAGCTATATATAAAGAGAAAGCAAACAGCAAACTAATTCCATTGCCTACTGTCAGATTTCAAGAATCTAGCCTTCCTCTGTCAGTGACAAAAGATGACCTTGTGATTAAGGCACAGTCCTGAGAGTCAAGAACCCTGAGCTGTATTCCCAGCTGTGCCACAAATTTCCTCTGTAACTTTTGGTATCTCATTTATTCTCTTTTTGCCCCTGCTTCCTCACACACAAAATAGGCATCGTAAAATGAAGGTGGTACAGGGGAGAAATTAACTCCAGTTTATAAAATGGATTTGGATTCTTGGCCAGAACACTCTATAGAGAGGAAAGTACAACCATTATTGAAGCTCCATGTGCATGTATTCACAACTGCTGCATTTTGTGCCACAGCAATGAGAAGCTACAGAAGGCAAGACCCTCTCCACCCTGCTCCCCGCCATTTCCATTGCTAATAGGATATGGTGATGTTAATAGAGCAGGGGTGGGCAATTATTTGGGCTGAAAGGCCACTTAAGGAGTTTTGGTGAGCTGTTGAGGACTGGGGGGAAGGGAGGGTTAACCCAGCCTCAGCCCCCCATCACAGCTACAGCGGGAGAGGGGGAGCTGGAGAGATGCCAACTGATCCTATCCAGCCCCAGGCCCATCTGTCCTGCATCCAATACTGGGGACACCAGATGGAGTGGGCAGGCAGCCAGGTGGGTGGGGTCTTCATGGAGTCTGGCCCAGGACCCCCACGGGCAGGGCACACTTAACCAGATAGCTGGGATGGGACCATGGGTGGGTGGGGACTGGCATCTGGGAGCAGAACCAGTGGGCAGATCTGGGGCCAGGATTGCAAGGGGGTGACAATGCGGAGCCAGGACCTGGCCAGTTTCACCCAGCAATGCTGGCCCCAGCCCCAGCCCCAACCCTGGCCCCTACCCTGGCTCTGACCCCACCTGTCCATCTCACTCCCAGACGCTGCTCCCCACCTGCCTGCAGCTGCATCCCATCCACCCTGCCTGCAAGGATCCTGGCTGGTCTCCATGGAGAGCGGTGGGTGCAGGGCAGTGGGCCAAGGTGCCCAGACAGTAGGGCCTCGTCCAGCAGCAGTGGCAAAAACACTGGCAGCAGCAGCAGCAGCCAGACATATGAGGGCAGAGCAAGCCACCACTGTGGGGGCTGCCAGGAAGCTGAGTCCAGCTTCCATGTTGCCCCCACCCCACCACTGCACCACCCAGCCTTGCAGACTACAGCTTGCAATGTGCCTGAGAGCCACACACAAGGATAGGACAGGCTGCAGTCTGCACTAGGTGACACCTCCATGCCTGAGGGTAGTAGGACTGGCCACACATGCCATGACTTGGGGTGACCCCTGCGCCTGGGCCAGGCAGAACCAAAGGACTCACCATGGGCTGAATAGAATCATTGTATTTTGCCACCCCCGTAATAGCACCGAAAATTGTAAGTGTAAAATACGGAGCTAATAACTTCAGAGTGCTCCCCATTTTTAGCTATACAACATTTGCTTCATAAAACATGGAGTTAAACACTGATTGGTATCTGACATGGCTATTGCTCTTTATAAAGGAAGCCACTTCATCTTTATTGTTCTTATTTTGAGTGAAGCATGAAATGTTGAAGTATTTCTCAGATATGGTTGGTATAAAAATTGTACTTATTTTGTCATTTCTAACAAGTCAAGAATTTTGTGGCAGTCATGTTATGTCAACAGGATTACATCCCAGGACTCTGCTGACTTCTCTAAGGTGACATTGCCTTGCATGTCACCTTATGACATGCAGGCATTGAGCTTTTTAACAACAGGGTTCTTTGACACAGAGAGTATATGGCAGACCTCATTGCAGTTGGGAACTTGAGTGCTGTACACTGGAAACAAAAAAAGAACTCGACCCAAATGCCAGACTCTGAAGATCACACCAGAAGATATGTGTAACTGAGCAGGCCATGCCAGACCAGCACTGTAGCTACCAGACCATTCTTTCCAACTGCTGTTTTGGTTCCAGGGCACATCATAAATAGAAAGGATCTGTATTCAGTATAGATAAAGCTGAAATCTGATGCGAAAAATTTCTGAATTTCTTTTTTATGCTATTGAATTATACTCTAGCCCTAAGCCCAGACACCAAACACATTTTCCTAGCTACTTTTACAATATAGAATGTTGTTTCACTTATGATATGAAAGCCATCATACTTTGGTTCACAGTTCTCACTACACTTGCATATACTAAAAAGATTCCCCTGACAGAAAATATATAAGTAAAATATTCCCCTGACAGAAAATATATAAGTAAAATAGGGACTGTTGTGAGACTTGTGTGCGTAGCTGTTGGTAGGAGCGAGTAGTGATATACTGAGAACATGGAATGTGTAGGGTGCATCATAAAGATCCTTTTCTTTTCTTCTGTCTTTTCCTCTGATCCTATGATGGCAAAGAAAATGGGAGACAATTTAAAAAGAAGTGTCTTTTTTTTTGTCCAAAAGAAGTAGACTTCGGACAGGTATTTCAGAATGAAGTTGGACCTCACAAATAATCCAGATGCATAGGCCTCTGCAGCTTCCTTGACACACAGTTTTATAAAACCTGAGGCTAAGAGAGCCACTTGGTAGCCATTTTACATGTGTATGTGTATGTGTATTCAACAAAACCTCACCAGATATTAATTCTGCTGTTTGTGAGTTCAGTGTATAAATGCCTTTATTGACTTTGCCTGAAGAAGAAAAGCAACTAAGGTATAGGAGAATGTAATCCTTCTTTGAATATTATTCCTAGGAATACTTTTATCGCCAAATGTTCGGCTTCAAATTGAATTTTATATTTTCATGACGGGCCTACATTCCTGGGGCTGTGCACTAAAATGAAATTATTTACACAGACAGAAAAAAGGTGGATTTTATTGCATGGCAGAGAAAGATTTGGGATTTTGTTTCTGACTTTCCTCCCCACAGCCAACCTTTTATAGCCTGTATATAAAGTGTTATGCAGTACAGCACATTAAGAGCAGCACATGCATTGCCATATCAAATACAAGCATGGAATTCATTTCCCTTTCAAAATTAAATCATGCCCTGGTTGAAGTGGATCTTGTGAGTATAAGGATTCTTGGTCTAAACGTAGCAAATTTCCCAGAATCTCAAGAAAAAAACTGCAGAAATGGTAGTGGGAAGTCACTTCATGGCACTGATTTTTAAGTAGGTCACCATTGGTTCGAGTCATCTAGGAAGATGCTTAAACTCCCTTAAAGCAATAATGTTCTACCAGCTCTATCTACTTCTTTACAACCATTCCTCTTTTCTAACCAATCAATGTTTTTCTTAGTTCTATCCCTAGATAGAACTTTTGTCTACATATATCATAGTTTGGGAAGTCAATAATAAACTTAAATTTGGATATGTGAGACAATTACTCCATGGGGTTAGAAGAGGAAATACAATCACTCATGGAGTCTTTGTTTCCATTCATGCTATGGCAGTTGAGCCATTTGTGGACTTCAGGTTGTTTACCCAAAATCTCTGCTTCCCAGATTGCAACATTTTGGTTCTTCCAAAGTGTACTACCCCCTGCCTCCTTAGCTTAAGTGGACACAGGACAAATCAAACAGAAACTGCATTCCCTGCCTACAAAGACCCTCACTGAGTGGAGGAGATAATTATCTTTCCTGCAGAGATCTCATCATTTTTACAGCCTCATCCCAACAGGATCCCTTGGCCAAAAGGATACTTGAGCCAGCATAAATACAATGTAAGCATCAAATGACTCCTGAATAGCTCATTGGTATCAATAATCTGCAAAAGTCCCAGGTATTCTTTTTCCTCCATTTCATTTCGTTTAGCTTCATTTAGTTTCTTTTCAGTTCTTCCTTTTCTTTTCTTTTCTGTCTGTAGTGCCAGGTAGCCCGGCACAATTATGAAAAGGCAAACTGGATTTGGAGCTCAGTGACACTCTCTCAAATGTATTACTGTTAGTAGCTCAGAAAAGTAAATGGTCCAGTTCATCTAAGAAGACAGATACATTTTGGGAAGGACATACACAGTTTTAACTGGAATAAAACACTTAGGCTAGGGACAGACATTACACATAAACCGGTTTAAGTGATCAGAAACTAGTTTAAACCTGTAACAGAACAGGCATTCAGTGCGCATAAACCTGTTTCAAAATGGCTGAAAGTGGTTTGAGATAAACCTTGTTGAATGTAGTACCAGACTTAACTGATTTGGCTCAAAATGGTTTATACAATGTCTGTCCCACACCCCTTCCTGGTTTAGGTTAAACCAGAGTCCCCCAGCATCCTTTCTGGGCAGGCCCCTCTGCTCCAGCCCAGCCAGGTTGTCCCCGTCCCTCTGCTCACCAGCCAGGAGGGCAGGCCAGGGAGGGGTGTAATTCCCCCTCTCTGTCCCACCGGCAGGGACCTGAACCAGGTCTGCCAGGCGCTTCCCAGAGAGAATGTCTGTCCTGTTACAAACTGGTTCAACCTAGGCAGATTAGACTAACCTGCAAAGGTTGAATCAGTTCAGCCTCTGGCTTTTTGAATGTCTGTCCCTAGCCTTAAAGACTCATCCAAATAATTTCTTGATCAAAAGAGGCCTCTCTCTTTCCTTGGTGTTAACAGATCACAAGTGATTTAGTTTGTAAAACTATCTCCTGAATGACAGGTAGGATATGTCTCCATGTCTAAAATACCTAGAATAGACCTGTGTTAGTACAGTATGCTACCCAGGGTAATTTATGCTGGGCACGTCTACCTGTGCTATTAGGGGGCAGCAATAAACTGTGGAGCTTCTTGCTCCCACAAAGCTCCCAGGGCACACATCTGCACATATGCCTGAAGTGCAGCACAGTGAGCCAGGTCACAGCAGCTCCAGCTGGCAGGAGGCCTGGGGGGGGGTCAGCCTGCCAGCCCAGGACTGCTCTGACCAGGCTCAATGTGCTGCAGAGGGGCTATCTAGGCAGGAGGATGCTTCAGTGTTGGGCTAGCCAGCAGGCAGGCCTCATTACTGAAGCACCCTCATGCCCCAGCCAGCTTCGTCATCATCTATACATGCACTGCTGCAGGTGGAGCAGGGTAGTACTTGTATTTATATTTACAAGTATTACCCTTCTGCAAATTATTAGTTTTGGATATCCTAATAGGGGCACATGTGTAGATGCAAGACTTTTATTAGGCAATTACGTGTAGTTAATTTATTAGTTAATTAGGCAACTGCACAGTAAACATCTTGTGTAGCTACACCCAGTGTGCTGTATATTACCCTGTATAGAGCACCACAAGAAAGCCTCTCCCTAGGAAGTTTCCAGACACATTTTTTCAGACTTAACATGATTGGAGGACTCAAACTTTGGGCTTCCTCTCTGAGCCAAATCCTGAGCCTTCCAGTCGCTGTTATTAATTCAGAATGATTCACAGGTCAAACCACAGGACTGGGAGCCAGCAAAGCTGCAGCACTCCATTTTAACTTTTGAAAACAGAATTTTCAGGCCCAAACTGAAAAACTCCATATAGAAATGCTAATACTGTGCTTCAAGAGACTTGTGGTTTGGGAGCCCTCACCTCTCCCCATGACCGCCTCTTCCCTCGTCATCTCAAATTCTTCTCTATGGGTGCTATGAGCTCCAGGATGGAAGTATATCTTCTACAAGGTATCAAACTCTCCTTGCTGAGCATCTGTAATATATCATGGTTGTTCCTGGTTGTGAGACTGAGCACCCTGGGAGGTGGATGCTTCATAGAAAATATATTCCTGTTGGCAACCATGGTCTATAAAGGAGAATGAGGGCAGGAAACCTCCAAACTATAATTTCCATGAGCTGCTGCTACGTATTTACAAATCAAACATTTTTATTTTCAGTTCATTTTTCCATGGAAGGTAGACATTGGGAGAAGGGAAGTGGTGTTTAATCCAAACAAACACATTTTAAATGAAAAGGCAGTTTTGATTAATTTTTTTCTACCAGTTCTGGTAAAAATTTCTCTGATAAAAGGCAAAAAAAAAGTCTGATACAAAAATAGAGATAGGCAAAACTCATAGGCAAAACATTTTTCAGCAAAAGATGTTGTGTCAGCAAAAACCTTTGTGAAATCATGATGGTTTCATCAAAAAATGCTAGAAAATAAATGAGAAAAACAATTTGGAGAAGTTGCAACCGCTTGTTTTGACATATCTATAATGAAATACTTTTATGTTTAGTTTCCAAATTGCTTTTGTTTTGATATTGCTTTATTTTGTAAAAAAAAAAAAAAAAAAAATTCAAAAAACACTCAGAATCAAAATGAGACCTTTCTTCTGTAAAATTGAATACTTCGTTTGACCCAACAGGAAAGAGTTTTGAGTTTTTGATTTGTAGGAAAAGTTTTGACAATTGTTTTGTTTCAGTTCAACCCTAAGCATATCTTCTATTTTTTTAGAACTTAACCAAAAAAAAACTGGAAAAATTAATTATTTAAACAGTTCTATAATAGGCAGAGTTTATTATTGACAAAAATGACAAAACCTAAGAGAAATTTGCAATTGAATATTTACATAAAAAATGAGCCATAAATCTATCTGCACTTGGCAAACAAATATTGTTCTTCCTTTGTTCCTTTTAGATATCTTGGATATGTAAGAAAATGCAACAACATGTAGTGTCATATAGATCTACTATATATAAAATATAATCAAATGGATGTGGATTTTATATAGACAGATTGTGAATGAAGCTGGGTGATCAGAATGTATGCAAGTATTGCTACATCCAAGTGGAATGGTTATATTTTCCCTTCATCTCCTTTGACATGATCCCATGTCCCTTAGTCAGTGTGACAACTCAGGGGCAAAGATTTTCCCCTCTGAGCTGATTTCAGCTGCATGCATTAGCTCAATGCTCTTTATGCCTTTTCCCTATCGCATTGTCTAATAGAGTCTTGGCACAAATGTATTTAAATATAACTAGTATGTATGTGTGATTGCGAGCAGGTCTCTTCCTCAAACTGTTCTGAAACAGAGTCCCCATACTATGTAATGTTAAAACTTTGCATCTTTCTGGAACTTGACTTCTATTAACAAAGAAGGTAACGATGTTGTCCAGAGTAGATACCCGGCTACGGTTGCCTCAGGACCTCTCAGCCCAAACAGTACCTCCTCTCCCTAGATAGTCATTCCCACCTTTCTTATATCTGTGATAGAATAACAGTCATCTACCTCAAAGAGACAGTAATATCAATTTCATATCAACTCCAGCTATAACAATGAGCATTTCAGGCAAACACTGCCAAGCTCTTATACTAGGATCGTTTTATTACCATGTTTTCTCTAGATTGAGCTTTCTCTTCCCCCTCATTTCCTTTTCATCCTCCATTTAATATCATTTGACCCTTCTTCACAGATGAGAGGAAGAGGCGCATTTCATGCAGATATATTTATTTGCATTTGGCTAAATGCATTTGGGAATATGAGTTCCTGTCAGTGAATAGACTTGTGTGTGTCCAAATGGTTGTGAACAGAAAATAAATAGAACTTATGGGTTCCACAGAATAAAATTCACCAGGTTGATTTTCACTAATGCTCTACACATCTTTTTCCCAGTTTTATTTATTCATAGTTGGAAATGTAAGCTGCAAGCAAGATGCAAGTATGCCGACAGCTATCTCCTGGGTTTGTTTCAGAGTAACATCATGTAAAAGAGCCACTGAAGACTTCTCCTATTGCTCTATATACATGTAAGCATAGTGTGATTTCTAGCTTTTCTGTACTCAGACCCTGAAAAATCTGGAAATAGGAATATAAAATTCCATGACTTTGAATGCTATATTCCACAAGGGGAGAATCTCAGAGTATTTTTGCTATACACCCACTAGAGAGTAATCAGATCTTGCACTATCTTTGGTCTGACAGGACATATAACAAACTGAAATCCTTTTGCCCCTCTAAACTCAATGGCAAAATTTCCATTGAGGTAAGTAGGGCCAACATTCACCTAAAATTCTCAGCCTGAAGCCATTTTGGGAAAGAGACCACTGACAAGATTCTCAACTAGTGTAAGTATCATAGCTGTGTTAAGGAAATGGCCCCATGTTTAACTTCTGTTTCTGTTGAGTTCCCAGGTAAATGAAACCCAAATTCTGATTGGCACTCAGGGTGCTAACTGTATATAAGCACTGAATAATGAGATAAAAAAGAACTTGGGGATCCTCTTATTCTTAGTGGGCACATCTACACAAGACACTTTACTCGAGATTAGAAATAATTACTAAGCAGTAAGCATCACTGTACACAAGTGCAGACACTTAGTGCACAGTAATTTGCTCTAATTGGGAGTAAATTTGCTACCTACGAATGCAAGTAGCAAATTTACTCTCAATTACTTATTGCGCAGAAGCACATATGTAGATGCCTGACTGGGAGAAAATGTGCTCCTGGTCATCTGGGCAGCAGGGGGTGGGAGATTGCTTCCTGCCCCTGGGAGCTGCCTGCTGCTGGGGAGGTCTCCACTGCCTGGAGCCCAGGTGGGGAAAATATCATCCTGCCTCAGCAGCAGGGACCTCCCAGACCCTTCTCTGCAATAGTGGGACCACAGCTGAGAGATCCTTATCTCCCAGCCTGAGCTCCTCACTCTCGGGGCCTGGGCTGGGAAAGATCTCTGAGCATGGGCCCCACGACTGCAGGGCTCGGGTTGGGAGATAAGGATCTAGAGTAAACTGCTCCCAGATTATTTGCATATGTCTTAGTTTCATAGTTTGTAGGGTTGGAAGGGACCTGAGCAGA
>NW_017729024.1:123417354-123417633 GCF_001723915.1 Gavialis gangeticus
TGATCCGGTCCCTGCTCAGGAAAATGGAGGCAAAGAAATGGTTAAGTAGGTTAGTTTTGTTGTCTGGTGTGACAACCAGATTTCCTAGCGTGTTCTTGCAGGGGCCCCACATTACCCGGTACCTTCTTTTTTGCCCCGTATGTATTTAAAAAAGGACTTCTTGTTGTCCTTGATCTGGGTAGCTAGTTCCATCACCACCTTGGCCTTCCTGACCGCCCCCCTGCATCCCCAAGCAACTGTAGTATAGTCCTCCCTGGTGATGGCCCCTCCCTTCCATTG
>NW_017729024.1:123417695-123427048 GCF_001723915.1 Gavialis gangeticus
CTCCCTTTGATCCGTGTTGGGATTACCTCCCTTTGGGCTTGGAGGATCATCTCCTTAAGGAGCGACCACTCTTCTTGGACACCTGACTCCCCTTCCCTCCAGGACCTCAGTGCCTCCCCAACTATTCTCCTTAGCTCATTGAAGTCCACCCTCCTGAAATCTAGGGCTGCTGCCTTGCTGCAGGCCTTTGCCACCTTGCGCTGGATGGTGAATTCTAGCAGGTGATGATTGCTGTTGCCCAGGTGGTTGAGCACCCGCAGCCCCCTCACCAGGTCAATAGTTGATGAAAGATTATGTAGATGAGCCCAGTATGTTACAGAACCTCTCTTTGGACTTAAGTTCATTCCAATTTAAGGTTTGTGATGAGGGTCAGACAAATTCCTATATTTTACACAATGGTCCACCCATCCCTACACAGAAGTGGAAACTGAGCACAATAATTATTATTTTTTTAAAGTTAGATTTCAGAATCCGTGCTGATTCTTTATTCCAGGAGTTAATATTCCAGAACACAAGACAGATCGACAATAATGCCCATTCAAAGATCTGGGAGTAACTGGGGTAAAAATGTTATCCTTGATATAGTTCTTTATGCAGAAATTTAGAACTGTTAAAAATATTTTGTATAAAATTAATCCCCATTAATCATCTAGTATGAAGTCCTCTCTCACTATTCAGGAGGACCCAATAATTTAAATCTATCCTAAATACCACCCTTGCTGCCGTGGTATAAAGCCAAGCCTGTCCACTTGGCTTCAGGTTAGTTGGCAGACAGGTTTGCAGAGCACGAGGTTGGATGAAACACAGGTATCCCTCTTGTTCTCTGGCACAATTGAGTCAGGAGTTCTTCACGTATTGGCAGCATGTCTTCAGGATGCTATCACAGGACACCTTTGCACCCTGCCCTGTACAATTGGCATTGGAAAGAAGGCAACAGTTTACAGACAAGCAGTTGTCTTGTCTGGGTCTCTGGCACCCTCTTGAGCCCCATATTAGCTAGATTCTCTGCTTGCTGTAACTTGGCAGTGTTTATTCTATTTTGCCTAAGAGATCCAGAAGCCCAATCATGGCCCTCAGGGCTACAGGCTTTGGAAACCTGCCTCTTATTCTTACCTTGCTATGAATATAGTGGTGAGCTGTCTTGTAATAAGAGTCTATGGCCCATTTTGTACTTTATGGAAAAATTTTAGGAAGTTTTCTCATGATTGGCCTGTCTGCTGACCCTTTAAATCTAATGTCTGTCTGTCTGTCTTCCTCCTCCAGAAAAGCCAAACAAATTCAAACTGGAAATCAGGTGAAAATTGTTAATGGTAAGGGTCATTGACCATTCAAACAATCAAAGGGTGTATTGGATGAGGGGGTGCAAAGCACCCTGTTCAAGTTTGCTGATGACACTAAAATGTGGGGGGATGTGGGCACATTAGAGGGGAGCAACAGGCTACAGTTGGACCTAGACAGGTTACAAGGATGGGCGGAGGAGAACAGGATGGGGTTTAACACAGACAAGTGTAAGGTGATGCACCTGGGGAGGAACAATCGGCACCATACATACAGGCTGGGGAACTCCCCTCTTGTCAGCACGGAGGTGGAAAAGGATCTGGGAGTCATTATTGACTCCAAGATGAACATGAGTCGGCAATGTGGGGAGGCGGCTAGGAAGGCCAACTGCACCTTGTCGTGCATCCACAGATGCATCTCGAGCAGGTCCAAGGAGGTGATCCTCCCCCTCTATGCGGCACTGGTCAGGCCGCAGCTGGAGTACTGCGTCCAGTTCTGGGCGCCGCACTTTAAGAGGGATGTGGACAGCATCGAGAGGGTCCAGAGGAGGGCCACTCGTATGATCAAGGGACAGCAGGGTAGGTCCTATGAGGAAAGGTTGCGGGACCTGAACCTGTTCAGCCTTCAAAAGAGAAGGCTGAGGGGGGATCTTGTGGCCTGTTATAAACTGGTTAGGGGGGATCAGCAGGCGCTGGGGGAGTCCCTGTTCCCCCGAGCGCCGCAAGGAGTGACCAGGAACAATGGTCACAAGCTGGCGGAGGGAAGGTTTAAGTTGGACATAAGGAGGCGCTACTTCATGGTCAGGGCGGCTAGGGTCTGGAACCAGCTTCCAAGTGAGGTGGTGCAGGCTCCCACCCTGGGGGTTTTTAAGAGGAGGTTGGATGACCACCTGTGCTCTTCCTGCCATGGCAGGGGGTCGGACTAGATGATCTGCTTAGGTCCCTTCCGACCCTAGAAACTATGAAACTATGAAACTATGGATTCTCTGTCTTGTACAATTTTTTATCAGCTATTGACATCCTTCTAAACATCATGCCCTTGTTCAACCATGAGCTATTAATATCTATTCAAGCATCACTGGGCAAAATTCTTTGGCTTGTACCATCATAGAGGTCAGACAGAGGGCTATAACGGTCCTTGGTGGTCTTAAACTCTAGAACTCTCTGGGGGAAAAACACAAACACATTATTGACTAATGACACTAAATATTTCCTCCTGCTGCTACAGAAGGGGCTCATGAACAAAAGTTTTTTCCAAAGGAGCCAGTTCCTCTTTTCTCAATTCCTGCTACCTCTCATTTCATGATATCATGCTGTTTCCTTCAATAAGCTTCATTCCTCTCTAAAATTCTGTGATCCCTGTTCTCCTATGTCCTGCTTAGGTAGAGGAGAAGTAGATTTGTGTTTCATTGTAGAATACATCCTTTTTCTGCCTAAAATTGAAGAAACAACCTGGAACAAATTGTTTTAAAGCCTTTTTGTGTTTGGTTGTGCTTTTTCCATTATCATTTTTATAGCTGAGATTTCTATGAGGATTCACAGTGAATCATTTTATGAGGCAACTCTGTACCATCTGCACTAAAAGAGTCCTATGTCTCCTAGACATTACGTATCTCCTTATGGCAGCCTGGACAGTGTAGAGAGATTGCCAAGCCAGGTCACATGCCAGTAGGTCATCACTCATCCAAAAAAGGCGGGCAAGGTCTGGTAACAATTAGGTTCAACCCCCAGTTCTGGATAACACAGCCCTGTGGCTGCAGATTCTTTACTGCCAGCTCCCCACTGGGCTCAGGAGGAGTCCTGGGATGGTATGTGCCTGACCAAAGAGAAGGGTCCTGGCCTCCTTTCTTCTCTCTCTCCCTTTCTCAGTTTCCCTCTCTCCCTTTTCTGTACAGAACAATATGTTTTTATGTCACACTGACACTGGACACAGCTGTTGCTCACCAGGTTTGCAAGAAATATAGTTCAATGTTAAAATGTAAAACACCCAAAAACTTAAGAGAAAGAGGAAGCCACATAAAGTACTGTGGATATGGATAACACAGTAGAGATGAAAACAGGTAGGAATTAGAAAGGACATCTGTGGAGTGACTAGAGAGAGAAATGGTATCCTAACTTAACATGGTCACGCTAAAGCAATGATTCTCAACCAGAGTACGAGGCCGCCGAGGGTGCCTCAAGCTGTGAGGAGATAATCCAGGTGAGAGGAGATAAGCAGATAAAACTTAGTCCCTGTCTGGCTCTTCCCATGCCCTCACTGCCTGGCCCTTCTTCAAGGAGGTAAGCACTGTAATAAATATGTTATTTTTTAAAATGGGGTGTCACTCAGTTCACAGAAGTAATGGAGGGGTGCCTCAAGTCTAGTGGAAAGTGACTTGAGTCTAAAAATGTTGAGAACCACTTCCCTAAAAGAAAGATTTAATGTCATTTCACTTGCAATCCTCCCACCCCTGCCTCCACCCTTCCCCCACCTCCAAAATCTAGTTAAAAATAAAAGCTTGGTATATGACCACTTCCATGCAAATCACAGATCATGTAAGGAATTTCTCTCCAACAGAAACAAATATTTTGAGCGTAATGATGATCTGTTTATCATAACATGCGTGTAGGCTTAAAAAATAGATAAACACCTTTGAAATAAAATTGAGAAGTATTTCTCCTTACTGTACCTGGCAAGACCTGCTATTAGTGTTCCTCTGTTGTTCTTGACAATATCTGTAACACCTAGTGCAGGATCAGATACAGCTTCCTGCCCTCTTTAGAGGTTAGAGGTACCATCAGTTGATAAAGAATAGAAAGGTAGAACTGAATACTTGGATGTGGGTCTATCCACATAAGGCTTTCAAATTATTTTTACTGTGAGGCATCCTGTAAGCAAATGTTTACACTTTTGGGGGCCAGTATAGTTCTGCTCTGACTAGTACCCCTTGTACAACTGAAGTCAATATGGCTTCCTGGAATGCAAGCCAAAGCAAAATGTTCTCTTTTCCCTCTCATCTCTCTGTGCTTCCTGGGGTTTGAAAGTGAGCCCCACAAATATTAAAGGAGCAATTCTCACAGGCATTGCTCTTCTGCATATGTTCTTACATGCACGTGGCCCTGCTCTAATATAGGTTTCTTCTTCATAGTTTCAGTCTCCCTGATACCATGAGATGCAGCACAAAGAGTATATTAATTAACAAGAATATGAGATTAATCAGGTCTGAGAGATAAAACGTACTACTATCAATGGTTCCCCTTTTGACTGACCCACACATTCTGAGTCATAAATAAATGATGCATGATCACCAACAGATTTTACATATCATAATGCATTTTTGATGTATACCTTTAGTATTAGGAATGGCAGTAAAAGCATCTGGACTGCAATATCAGGTATATGTTTTATTGTTAAGATTCTGATGATATAGTAATACTGCATGAGTTCCAATCCATCATCTATAAATGTCAGTGAGGCTTGCTCACTCAGACTACTATGTTCTATACCCTGTATTCAAAATAGTACCTGCCTAGCAATTTTTAAGGACATGTGCAGATGGAAGGGACTGGCAGAGCTTTGCTTATTCCCCTGGTGCCACTACTGGAAAGGGGCGGACAAATATGAATATTTTTTTGTGTTCCAGCAGATCCAGGAAAAATGCTGAGAACAACAGCACACCAGGTATTATATATGACATTTATTGATTTGGCCAAAGCCTTTGATTCTGTTAATCATGAGGCTCTATAGAAGATCTTATCAAAGTCTTGCTGCCCAGGGAAATTTATCACCATCCTAAGACTTCTTCATGACTCGATGACTGCTTCCATCCTATGTAGTGGATCTCTCTGCTACAGAGCCCTCTGCCATTCAAAATGGCATCAAGCAGGGTTTCATGATTGCCCCAATTTTGCTAACTCTGGTAAAAGAAGGAAAGAAATCACTTTTCTGGCAACTTAAAACTGGTATGTAAATTAGCCATAAGTGAACCTGAAACGTTTGGTGCTTTGAATTAAATAAACAGCCAGACCTGGAAATTAATCCAAATGTATCCCAACCTCCTTGGTCAGTAAATTGGACTGCAGTCTTAGACAAAGAGGCTCTCACATCACTGCTGGGATTTCATAATTCCAGAATCATGCTAGCTGGACTATGTCAAAATAGGTGTGAATGAGCTATGTTCTGCTGAGATTGTCACATTTAGTACCTCACAATGAAGCTCGCTCTTAATCGCCTGATATAGCCAGCACCAAAGAAATTACTGAGTTGGCCAACTGTGTAGATTTATTAAAGCAGGATACTGCTCTCTGCCTTTAATGGCTGTCTTAGGTGTGGGCTCAGAAGGCAGCCAACTGAGGCTGCAGAGGCATGAAAATACAATTGCATGAATTACAGCTGCCACTGCTGCCATACCTAATGGCATTTTAGCAAACGACTCCATCACAGATCTCAAAGGCACAGCAGTCACGTCTACTCCCTCGTGGTGGTGGCAGCATACTCTTGAAATCAGGTGGTGGAGCACTGACTGAGTACAGGGCTTATTCAGTACTGCTCAGAAATCCCAATGCTTTGCCATCTTGAGGAGGACAAGACTAGAGAGAGGGTAGACCTGAGCTAAGAATACCCTTATTCAACCTGATGACAATAAGGAGAATGAAAGGAGTTGTAAGGATAGAAAAGCAATGGATAGGAGACAAAACAGGTTAGTGTGCAGAGAAAAGGAATGCAGTACAGAGACCTTGGAAGAGGAGGGAGAGAAAAGCAGATGAAAAGAAAGCAACAAAAGAAATAAGATACCATAGATAAAAGGGAAAATAAATGGAAGAAAAAACATAATGAAAAATGAAGCACAGAATGGAAGTGAGGAAAAAAAAGCATGTGCAATGAAATCAGATTAAAAAGAAAGAGGTTGTATTTCTTCATACACCTCTCTACTCACTGATATTTTGAGAATGGCTCTCAAGATTGGTTGGAGTGTTGTTGGACCCATGGTAGTCCAGGAAATGCACGAGAAGCACATTTTTTCTTTTTGGGTTTGTTTGTGTGTTTGTTTGTTAGTTTGTTTGGTGATGTCTTTTATTGGACCAACTATGATTAGGAGAGATGTTAGGCAAGCTTTCAGGCACCAAGTGCCCTTCTTTGGGTCTGGGGAAACAGCTCGTGCATCCTAAGCTAAATACCAAATAAACAGTAGCTTGTATTGGCTTTGTGTGTAAAAAGACCAGACTTAAGTGACCCAAATTTATGGCCCAAAGTTTGTCTAATGTCGCTCTCAAGTATACAAAAAATGGCTTCTCTCAAGACTGGGATTTTATTACGACCCCTATTGTTTATTGTTTATTATGTGTATTCTGATAGCCCTATGGCCCTGGAGCCCACAGTGCTGGAAAATGTACTAATGCAGAAAAAAGAGAAAGTACCTGTTCCACAGAGCTTGCAATCAAAATATCAATAGATATAGCTTTAAGTATTTTAACTGATCATTCTCATATTAATATTTTTACTGAAGGAAGGAGTAAGATGGAAGAATGACCTCACTGCTGCACATATCCCAACGGTGTAGGAGAGGCCAATTAGGAGTCATGCTCTTCTTGACCTGCTGCTCACAAACAGGGAAGAACTGGTGGGAGATGTAGAAGTGATTGGCAACTTGGGCAGCAGCAACCAGTGTTCCCTCTAAGCTGTGTGGCATGCGCAGCCATGCAGGCATGCCTGGCAGAGCGTCATGAGCACACCTGCGCAGCAGCGCACACTGTGCAGCTTAGAGGGAATGCTGGCAGTGACCACAAGATGATTGAGTTCAGGATCTGAGGAAAGAAAGGAAGGAGAGCATCAGGATAAGGACCCTGAGCTTCAGGAAAGAAGACTTTGACTCACTTAGAGAACTGGTGGGCAGGATCCCCTGGAAAGCCAACTTGAGGAGGAAAGGAGTCCAAGAAACTTTACTGAGGTTACAGAATTGAACCATCTCAATGTGCAGGAAGACTAACAAATATGGCAGAAGACCAGCTAGGCTTAGCAGGGAACTCTTCAGTGAGATAAAACAGAAAAGGGAAGCTTACAAGAAGTGGAAACTTGGACAAACAACTAGGGAGGAGCACAAGAGTATTGCTTGAGCTTGCATGGATGAAATCAGGAAAGCCAAAATTAGATTTGCAGCTAGCAAGGAATGTGAAGGGTAACAAGAAAGGTTTCTATAAGTATGTCAGTAACAAGGGGAAAATCAGGGAAAGTGTGGGTCCCTTACTGAATGGGAGAGGCAACATAGTGACAGATAAGGAAAAGGCTGAAGTAGTCAATGCCCTTTTCACCTCAGTCTTCACAGGCAAGGTCGGCTCCCAGACTACTGCATTTGGCATCACAATTTGGGGAGGAGGTGAGTATCCAACAATGGTAAAAGAACAGGTTTGGGACTGTGTCCATGCTCGGTTTCCCTGAAGGCCCTCAGTTCTTCATCACTCTCCTGGGCCTCACAGAATCGACTGCTACTAGCCAGTGCTTCTATCTCCAGTTCTTCCGTCTCTGGACCTGCCCCAACTAGTCCTTCCCTAGTGCCCTCAGAGTTATGGAGCGATGCTAAAACTTCAGAAATTTCTGGCCAGTCTCTCCCCAATATCATAGGGTACACAATCTTTTCTTCCAATCCCACCAGGATTCTTCTGCTGACCCCATTGACCTGCATGTGCAACAAACAACTTTCATAGTATGCCTTTTGCCTATGGAGGCAAACCATCTGCACGCTGGCATATCTTGGGGCTTGTTTCCAGGCGATCAACAATGGGCAAACCAGAGATTGGGCGCACCCAGTATCAACCACGAGCTGAACCGGCCGGCCTTCCACCCACACAGTCACCTCGGGTAGGGGTTGTACCATACCTGCTGAACTGTCCCCCACACCACAATCCATCTGTTCTGCCTCCTGTGCTTCCCCTGGCCCTGTATGATGGTCTGTGGGTTCTGTCACGGTTCCTCTTGGTCCTGGTATCAGCCGTAAACCCCGGGAACAGTTTCGGGCTATATGACCCCTTCTCCCACAGGTGAAGCAGACCGGCCCCGTAGGACTTCCTTTCTTGTTTTCTTTATTCTCTTTTTCACTTTTTGGTTTGCTTCTTGCCCATAGCCTGTCCCTGTCCCTCTTGTACCTCGATCCTGCTGCATTTCTCCTTGGGCCATATCAAAATGTTCTGCCAATTGCAGGGCTTCTCGGGAAGACTTGGGCCAATGGCATCTCTCCCATCTCTGGGTGTCTTCCTCCAAGTCCGCTATAAACTGTTCCAACAGTATTTGGTCACAAATTTCTTCTTTGGAATTGACTTCGGGTTTAAGCCATTTATTCATGAGATCTATAAGGCTTTGCCACAGAAGTCGGGGTACTTTTTCTTCCCTTCGTTTCCTCCCACTAAATGCCTGCCGGTGTCTTCCTGGGGTTATATTAAGCCTTTGCAATATCTCGCCCTTCACCTCATTGTAGTTCCGGGCGTCTAACCGGGTCATGGCCCTATAGGCCGCCTGAGCCTATCCAATCAACAGGATCCCTAATTGTCCAGCCCATCTTGCCTTTTCCAGTCCAGATGCTACGGCTGTCCTTTCAAAAATTTTTAAAAAGGCCTCTGGATCATCCTCTTTAGTCATTTTGGGTATCCTCATGTCCCACGGGCCTCTTTGTGCCCAAACCTGTTTGGGACTGTGTCCATGGGTCTATGGGACCGGACGCAATGAACCCAAGGGTGCTGTGGGTGTGGATGTGATTGCAGAACTGCTGGTTATTATCTTTGAAAATTCATGGTGATTAGGAGAGGTCCCTGATGATTGGAAAAGGGGAAATATACTGCCCATCTTTAACAAAGGAAAGAAGGAAGATCCAGGGAACTACAGAACAGTCAGTCTCACCTCAGTCCCTTGAAAAATCATGGAGCAGGTTCTCAAGGAATCCATTTCTAAGCAATTAGAGGAAAAGAAGGAGATTAGGAACAGTCAGCATGGATTCATCGAGGGCAAGTCATGCCTGACCAACCTGAGTGCCTTCTATGATGAGATAACTGGCCCTGTGGATGCAGAGAGAACAGTGGATGTGATATAGTTTGACTTTAGCAGGGCTT
>NW_017729024.1:123432048-123448225 GCF_001723915.1 Gavialis gangeticus
ACCTGAGTGCCTTCTATGATGAGATAACTGGCCCTGTGGATGCAGAGAGAACAGTGGATGTGATATAGTTTGACTTTAGCAGGTCTTTTGATACAGTCTCCCACAACATTTCTACAAGCAAGCTGAAAAAATACAGGTTGGATGAATGACCTGTAAGGTGGACAGAAACCTGGCTTGATCATCAGGTCAAAGGGCAGCAACCAACGGCTGCAAGTTTAGTTGGCAGCTGGTATCAAGTGAAGTGCCCCAGGGCTTGGTCCTGGAGCCAGTTTTGTTCAATACATTCATCAGTGACCTGGAAGGTGGAATGGAGTGCACCCTCAGAAAGTCTGCAGATGACACCAAACTTGGGGGAGTAGTAGGTTCGCTGGAGGGTAGTGATAGGATTCAGAGAGACCTCGACAAGTTGGAGAATTGTACCCAAAAAATCTTGTGAGGTTCAATAAGGACAATTGCAAAGTCCTGCACTTAGTACAGAAAAATCCCATGCACTGCTACAGGCTAGGGACCAACTGGCTAAGCAGCAGCTCTGCAGAAAATGACCTAGGGGTTATGGTGGACAATAAGCTGAATATGAGCCAGCAGTGTGCCCTTGTTGCAAATAAGGCTAACATCATACTGGGCTGCATTAGCTGGAGTATTGCCATCAGATTGCGGGAAATGATTCTTCCCCTCTATTCGGCACTGGTGAGGCCACATCTGGAGTACTATGTCCAATTTTGGGCCTGCCATACAGTAAGCATGTAGACAAATTAGAGAGAGTCCAGAAGAGGGCAATGAAAATGGTTAGGGGGCTGGGGCACATGACTTCTGAGAAGAGCCTGAGGGCCCTGGGCTTATTTAGTGTGGAGAAGAGAAGACTGAGGGGGTGGGGGGGAATAGTAGCAGTCTTCAGCTACCAGAAAGGGATTGCAAAAAGGATGGAGCTGGACTGTTCTCAGTGGTGGCAGGTTACAGAACCAGGAGCAGTGGTCTCAAGTTGCAGCAAGAGAAGTTTAGGTTAGATATCAGGAAAAAATTATCTCACCAAAAGAGTTGTAAAACACTGAAACAGGTTACCCAGAGAGGTTGTGGAGTCTCCATCCTTGAATGTTTTTAAGACCCAGGTAGACAAAGACTTTGCTGAGATGATCTAGTTGCGGATGTTCCTTCTTTGAGCAAGGGGTTGAACTAGATGACTTCCTGGGGCCCCTTCCAACCCTAACTTTCTATGATTCTAAGTGCAAGCTTAGCATCTGGCAGAAGTTTGCTTAGGGATGCAAGACTGGCAACACGCTGACTGAGGCAAACAGTGGCAGGCATGGGCAGGTTGGGGGGCACATGTGTGAAATGTTAGTCAATGGAAAAGCCACTGATCCTGTGGTGTTGGGGGCAGATGGGTAGTAGGACAGTCATTGTTTTCTTCTTTCTGTGGGGCATGATTACAGCAAAGAAGCCATTACACTATTTATTGGAACAAAGACTCCTATAGAAATAAAATAACTTTATTCATTTAGTTACTTTAAAAAACAGAAAGTGTAAAATATTGGAAGAAAATTACTGCAGTAGTTTTGATCCTTAGCAAAAGTTCTGGTCCAATCCAGCTCCTGTTTTATCCAGATCATGTATCCCTTATCTTATACATAGGCAACCGTTGAATCTCTGGATCATGCAGTACACATAAGAGGTCTAATCAGGTGCCTGATGAATCCACCTGTGGCTGACAAGCCCAATTCAAGAGTGCCAGAGCTTGCTGCAAGTTTCACAGATCCATGTATTATCTGAGTTTACAGCACGCTGCTTTCTTCGTTCTCGCTTTGCTTCCATCCTTTGGATCAGAGCCGCTTCATGTGCAGATGCAGCCAGTGCCTGATACTCCCTCCAGTTGGAATGGGATTCTGCAAACTCCTCCCAGCTTTCTACATGGGCGTTGAACATCTTCATATCATTTTTGCACGTGGCATGGTATGATATGAATCCACTTTCTAGAACTGTCTCAAATCTCAGTGTACAAAATATTCTTGGGGATACAGTCTCCTCCCATTCTCCTGATGTGGCTGAGCCATCGTAACCTCTTCTTGTTAATAGTTTCTAAGTGTGTCAGACCTGCGCAATCCAGCACCTCTGTGTTTGGCATTTTGTCTTCACACTTTATTTTCAGGATCTTGCGCAAGCATCTCATGTGGAAGGTGTTCAGTCTCCTGATGTTCCTAGCATATGTCACCTACATTTCTGGACCACAAATCAGGGATGACAGCACACAAGTCTTGTAGATTTGCATTTACACTTTAGTTGGTAGTTTGATGTTATTCCATGCACGTTTCTGTAATAGCCCGAAATTCTTACCTGCTTTTCCAATTCTGTTAGTCAATTCAGTCTGAAGGTCAAGATTCCTAGTGATTGTAGAACTCAAGTAGCAAAATTAATTATTTTATATTATTTGTATGAATTCATTATATTGATTAACTGTATTGATGATGTAGTAAAGACACAATCTTTTTCTATAACTTGTACCTTAAACAAAGGGGGGAAAAAAGGCTTTTTTTTTTTGGACAGGACAAAAAAAATTAATTTCAGATTTCACCTTCTGTAGGACCCAGGCTGCAGTAAAATAACAGACATTTATTTCCTCCTCACACCATCATCTAAACCCTAGCCTTGTTTGCTGCTACTCCCATATTCTGCCTGTTTCAAGTGCTGAAAGATCCTAATTAACCCAAATGGCCCTGTAAACAGTGGTATAAAAACACATTTATTGACTCCTCCAGTCTAAACTCACTGGGAGCTCCTGACTTCTACAAGAATTTAGGAGGTGTTGTCTGTCATCTTTTCCAGAATCAGTATCTCAAGTTTAAACACTATACCGCTGGAAGGAGGTTGTTAGACAGAAGGTGGCGGGAGACCAGCAAGAACTCTGTAACCAGGGAGCTACAGTATCTGCTTAAAGAAGTATAGCTACTGAACTAAGAGTAGCGCAGCATTGGGGAAATGATAGCAAATAGAGCCACAATCAAATAGAGGGAGGCAATATTCAGTAACTGTGTTCTTCTTTCACATGCAGGAGAATGAAAGGAGAACACTAATATCAGATGATAAATAGCAGCCACAAGGGAGGTTTACAAAACTTATGTGATAGTTAAGTCCTCAAAAATATCATTATTATTATTATTTATTATTAAAATCAATGCAGTGAGGAACAAGCAGCATGAAGGGTGATTATTGCTATGTACATAGAGAACTTTCAGCATTTAATATAAAATATTCCCTCACGTCAAACCAATAATCACCCTTTCAAAATGGTGCCGTAGAGAGTCATATATATATGGAGTGCTGAGTATAAATCTTTTGATTCCCTGTTGTAATGTGCAAAGCACTGCCTCTCACATGAAGGCTGCTGCTGCAGGGTTTTGTGGCAGCTGAAATGCACATGTGCTTCCCCCTCCTTCTCTTTCCCCTCTCCTTACAGTTTTTCAAAGTTTCTCTTGATAAATGTCTTCAGAAAAATATTTTATGAGGTGCCTACCTATAAAAATATATCTTTCAAGGCCATGTACACAATGTGGCCTTAAACACTAACCACACACAAGAAACACTGTTCATGTAGTCCAGAAAGTGGATCGAAGGAAGTCTAAAACAATCAATGCTCAGTGAAAGCCAACATGGAATCTATTACCAGTTTGTTGTGATGTGATGTGAAGTTATTCACCTGCTGCTGAAGAGGACAGGAGCCCCTCATGAAGGATGCCCTAGAGTTTCAGTGGCTCATTTCACCTTAAAATTTTGAGCCTCAGAGCATGAACAGCTTGAGGATGTCAGTGGATGCTGAGTGAACATGCGGTGCAAGCTCATGTTCCTCTCAATTCTGTTCCCTGCTCTGCCACAGCTTCCTGTGTGACCCTGAGCAAGTCATTTCAGGCAGAATTCTATTTCCTGTTGTGTGTCTAAACGGCAGTTTTCTAGCTGTTCGTCTGGCCTTTTTACCCCAGCTTTATGCTGTGGCTGTGTAAGCTCGTATGTGTAGACTGAACCCGAGCAGTACATGTAGACCAAGCCTGAGCACTGGCCATTAGGGCTGTGCGAAGCTTCGGTCCCTGATTCAATTTGGCAGAGATTCGGCCCAATTCAGTGGCCAAATCTCTGAATCCAAATCAAATCAGAGGGCCCTTTAATCTCTCCGAATCCAAATCGGAACCCTCTGAATCAATTCGGAAAGATTCGGAGATTCAGACATAGACACAGCTTTAATTGTTTTTTCTACATACCTCGAGGTACCAGCACAGCTGGTGAATGCTGCGATGCTGGGGTGCATGGAGTGCCCCACAGAAGCACGGGGGGAACCCTAGCATGCTTGGCAGACCCAGAATTGGACCAGAAGCATTTCTGGTCCACTTCTGGGTCTACCAGGGAGCACACTGGGGCCCCCACACATGCATCCCTGGCTCAGTAACTAGTACCTCCTGGGTCTCGGGGAGGCACCCAGGGTCCCCCTGTGGCCAATTGCTGAGTCAGAGGGGCATGGGGGAGGCCTCCAGTGTGCCCCCTGGTGGACCAAGAAGTGGACCAGAAGTACTTCTGGTCCACTTCTGGGTTCACCACCGAGCATGTGAAAGGCCCCCCTATGCTCCTGTGGGACACTCCATCTGCCCCATCATTGCAGCAATCACAAGTTGAGCTGGTACCTCGAGGTATGTAGAAAAAACAATTAAAGCTGTCTCTATGGCCGAATCACTGATTCTCCACACAAAAAAATACAGTCAATTGACTAGTCATTTGACTGGCTTGCCAACCCTAATCTAGACCCCCTACTACCTCTTCCCACCAGTACTTCTTTTGAGCCTGGCCCCTCTAGGCAGCCAAGAGAGCAAGGTATGTAGGGCCAGGAGGTTAGCACTAAGTCAGAGGATGTGTGGCTCGGTGAGATGGCTGATAACCTAGAAAAGAACAGGTCCTCGGTTCTAACTGAGTTTTTTGCTTCCCTGCAGCACTGCTCTCTGTCCATTTTATCCAATGGCTAGTAAACGTAAGGAGCAGTGGCTCAGCTGATGTGAGCTGGGGTCTCTTCCCTGGGGTCTCTAGACTTACTACAGTTAATATTACAAGGAAGATAAGGCAAGGTAAAGGAACAAAGCCTTAATAGAAAGATGAATGACCCATTATGTTAGAGGGTCTATTTTTGAGGCAGTATCCATATTAGAGGAGGGGAGTGTTAGTAGCTAGTAGAATTCATGCATAATACACCTCTAGAGCGGGGGATGGTAATCTTGCATGGTACGCATCAACTGGACATACAGAGAGAGGAATTTTATCCATCCAAAATTATATTAGATTTCTAGGTCCTAGAAGCAGGATATCATTAAGCATCTGGGTTTATACCTACTCTCTTGTGGACAATATTCCTGAATATTTAATTATTAAAATATTGAGTTTTTCTTCTCCACTGCTATATTCCTGCTTAACAGTTTGCTGAGGAAATTAATTATGACCCCTAAGGAAGAATCCCAGCTACTGATTCACTGACACAGTATCTCATACTGAAGGAGTATTCTTACTCCTTTATGGGTGCATCTATTTTTACTTCTTTATGAGCCCAATACTATTGCACAGTAACATCATGTGGCAAAAATCGTGATGCAACGATACTAAGCTACTGTACAGTAGCATCACAAAACGGTATTTGCCAGTGCTACTGCACAGTTCCTCAGGTTACTGTGCATTTATTTAGTACTTGTGTAAACAACTACTAAATAGATGTGCAGTAACCACTGCACAGTAGCATCTTATGTAGATTAATATTTTAGCAGTAGCTGACATGTTTCTCATCGAGCACTTTCTATTAGTCTCATTGTGACCTCTATATTATACACATGGGATCTCTAAATGCCTGAGAATAACGGGAAGAAAAACATTGGAGCTAACTAATAATTATATGCTGTAAATGTCCTATTTTGCCTGTGAGCTCAGGTAACAAGGACATTTCGTTTCTTTGACATGGCCCTCTTCAAGACTAAGGGATATTTTTTGCACATAAAGTGAAGGCCCTGAAGTATTGTGTGACAGAGCACTGTTTGTGCCTGCCACTTTAAGACCTGAGCCAAGCAGCCAGCAGGTACTTGATTGCAGCAGCCATTTTAGATCTCTGCCTGCCTATATAAACAGATCAGTTGCCTACTGGCAGGCCAGGCAGCAACATTGCCTGGCTACAAGGCTCATAGAACACCCTGGAGGTAAGGAGGAGTTGTCGGGGATGGCTAGGAAGCTCCTGGTCCTGGGTATGACCTAAAACTGCACCCTGCCGGGAGTGGGTGGCCTGGTGGGGCTCTCAGGGCATGGAGGCCCTCAGAAAATGCCAGGCCAGTTACTACCCCGGTGAAGGGCAGGTTGGGATGCCTTAATAACCCCATTTCCCACAACCGGGTGGGTTACCTCCTAGTAGGGGCCAGAAGCCAGACCTCAGAGAGAGAGTGGGGCTAGATCTAGAGTACCCTCAACTGGTCAATGCTGGGGCAAGGACCAGAACAGTCAAAAGGGGCAGGGGCCCACAGCAAGGGATGCCCAGAGCTGAGGGCCTAGGGTTCCAACTGGTCTTGAAGGCGAGGCCAGGGCCTGTGTGGCCAAAGGTCCTGGGGGGACCATGCCCAAGAGGGGAAATAGTTTTCAGGAAGCTAGGCGGCCTGAATGAAGGCAGAGTAGGCCACCTGAATGGAGGGATCTTAGAGGGGTCCTGATTGGAGGATTCTGGGGCTGAGTGTGGAGCCAGTGACATTAACAACTGGATGCCATCTGCGAGTCATGGGCTGCAGTGTAGGGGAGGTACAGAGTCACAGATAGCACCCCCTGGCATCAGGGCAGGAAAATGGGCAAGCTCCTGCCTAATTAAGATCATTAATTAGATAACAACAAGGCATGGCAGGTGGTTAGCCCAGAAACAGGTGGGTGGACCAAAAGCAAATCAGCACCAAGAGGGGCCTGCCTGCCCATTACATATTGTTACATATGATAAAAGAAACATACCTTTTTATTCATTTCATACTTGGAATTAATATGTTCAATGGCAGCTGTGGATTGCAGATCTCTTAAAATGTGGAATTATCACAGCTTAAATTATTACTGCAGTTCTTCTGAATTGTGTCAGGTGAAATTATTCTACTGACATAAAACAAATGAATATCAATAGACAAGGATGACACTGTTACATTAGAGGACATGTCTCTGTGGAGACAGCAAGCATATATAGCTCTATAAGCCTAGCAGATTCCTAAATATATTTGATTCAAATGTATTTGTATGGAAACCCATGGGACTTCAGCATAACAGAAACAATGAACACTGTTTCTACAGTGCACCTTCTGAGTAATGCAGCACTGTCTGTGCCAGGACATCACCTTGCTGTCCCAAGTTTAGAATTAGCATTAGCCCTAGTGCATAATCTCTGACTATCAGTTTTGCCATTGTCTAAGTTTACATAGCTATAATAACTATTTTAAATGCATCCACCAAGTCTATGGATCATCCAGTTTTGGGTACTTCCATAAATAAACTTAGGATGGCTCCTTTACCTTTCATCTTTGTGCACTAATCTATTGTACAAATGTTTGAACACAGCATGGCAACACTTGCTGGTAAATCCTCAGGAGAAATATCACCTGTAGACAATGACTAATGTCTGTTTCATGCATTTCTATCCAACCATACATTTTGGGGGAAGATATCATATGGATTAAGTTAGTAACACTCATCCTTGAATTTTCAGACAGTACTTCCCTTTAAATCATATCTCTTTGGAATCTGACAGGCTTTCGCACCTAGTTTCATTTCATGCTGGAGCTTTCCAGGGACAAATTAGTCGTGCCTCACAAATCACAATGTTTGCTCTTAAATGAAACACCCTAAATGTTACTGAACAAATTGAGAGCATTTTACATGTCTGGTGGTGGTAAACTAAAGAAACAAGCCATCTTGAGGTATCTGCCATGTGTTTTGTTCTTAGAACAGGTATCTTAATAAGACAGCAACAGAAGATTTAGGTTAGTACAGGTTCCAGTGATATCTCTATTTCACAATGGCTCTCTTCTGCTTTTCATCGGTGGGGTTTTATTTTTCATTTTTGAAATACTTGTTGGTGGAAGCTAGAAGATTTTTGGCCTATATATTTCTAATTTTAATTCACAAAGACTCTTACCGCCCCAGTTCAGAATCTTAATACTCTTAAATACAGGATAACCCCTGCACAAAATGAAAATAATCCCTTGGTACAGGAGATATCAGATGTTTGACTTCAACCCATCTATGACCTCAACTCAGTCTATCTAAATAGATGATCCTATGAGTCAAATCCTGAATTCAGACAAATTGCCATTTACATAAACTCTTACAACAGGCACAGTCAAAGGATAAAAAAACATGTGTGCAGCCTGCCCTACAAGCAACTGGCTCTATATCCTGTCTCAACTGTTTTTGATGTCACTTTCATGGTTGAGGCCACTATAGCCTTCAACCTTCAATACCAGTTGCTACATAATTTTAGAAGTAGTCCTGAGATTCTGGATGCAATTCTGAAGGCCTGAGAAATCTGCAAAAGACTTAAATTTCAGATCAGCTGTACCAAGTTTGACTTTTTTTTTTAAATGCAAATGAAATAAAACCAACTGAGCTACATACCTAATGTAAAAAAGTATTGATCTCAAGTAGCAATGCAGCAGGAGATACCACAACAGCCAGGCTGTATAATCTGCAACTATTCCGATTTTGTGTGGATCAATTAAGTTCTAAAGATGCTTGGAAATGCTAAGCAGTTTGCCTGATTCAGTGAACATAAAGCACTACACTGAACACAGCCATGGGACAGGAAAATGGCAAAGAACCGTGCTATAAGAGACCAACCTCCTAGACAGATTTTGGTTGAAACAGCCACTCCCAACATTGTGTATGCATTTTATCCATGACACTAGTGAAAAAAATGCATTAGGATCCCCTAGAGCAGGAACCAGAACCCAGGACTCACCTCTCCACTTCCCTTCTAGGCAAGTACCCTCTTCACTGGGTTATAATTATGCTCCTTCTAACCCATTCATATTCTGGCCCCGTGACTTAGGAAAAAAAGGCTGTAGCAAGAGAGAGACTGCACAGGGATGTTGAGGAAGTTGGGTCTTCCCATAGCCAATAAATGGTAATTCTTAGGGGGAAGCTAGAATACAACTTATGTTTATAGACTTTAAAGTATTTTTTGTAAGTTTGCTTTCTGAGAAATGCCTTGATCAAAGAAAGAGCAAACGGTTACCACTGCCACTGCCCCCAAAACTATGTGATCACCCAGACTTACAAAGATAATTAGTTAATACACAGGAACTGCACCCCAAGGCTCACTCTGATAGTGGGAGAATTGTGGGAGCCATGTCAAGTCTTCTTAGATCACATTCACAGAGATCAGGTGGTATCAGGGGTGTGGTATGGCCAGGAAAAGTTACAGCAATTATTTTAGACACAAAAGTAACATCTACATTTAGTCATAATATTTAGCAATTACTTGACTTGTCAAACAAGACATGGCCAAAGTCTATGCCTAGTATTAAAGACTCCAAGCCACAGGGACATTTAAAATCCAAACCTAGAACTGTAGCTGAAGCTCCTGTCTCCTATGTTGGAGTATACTGAACTCCAAAGTCAAATACCTGTGCCAGATTATTTGACATGAGCCCTGCTAGTATTATTATTATTTGCTTTTCAGGAAGACCAAAGCCCAGTCCTAATGCAAGGTCCTTCTGAGACAGCCATTGTAGAAAGAGAGAACAAAAATGACTCCTATCCCATAGCACTTCCAGTCCTCCTGAAGTATTCCTGGGCAATTCCCTTAAAAGAGGCCTTAATACCATACACTCAATAATCTAGCTAGACTGAGACCTACACAAATAGAATGAAATACTTAGGCAAGTTTTCAAGGAGTAAGACAAAGATACATACAATTAGTCTTGAAAGTGATAATAGTGTATATAAATGCCCTGTTTTGAATACAAGGTGAGCAAGTATGGCTTTATGCTGCACCGAGTGCAATAAAAGCAACGGTTGAAATCCTTCTTCACTATACAAAGTTGGTATTAAGAGATGTATAGGGAGATAACTATTTAGAAAAATCGATTCCAAATCTATCTACTATAAATATGATCTCTTAAGTGCATTCAGAAGATAAAGAGAAACAGGCAATTAGGGAGTTAAAAGTGTTAATCCCAAAGTTATACATATTAAATCCTTATGATTCAACTGAGTCAACTAAATTGTCAGTAGAGGCATATTCAAAAGAACTGTGACCTAGTCCACAAAGGGCTTAGATGCCATGAGTCCCAAAGACATTCTGCTCCAGGAGTAACGTTCACAAATCCAAGTGAGGCACCTAAGGTGCTTATACAGTGGAAATGGAGAGTTAGGTGCATGAGATTTCCAATGAGAATGAGATTTACAACACATTGCATGTGTCACAGCAGGTGCTCAAACCAGCCAGTAAGGAATGTCAAGGAGAGGGGTATATCCAAGGCCTCACCCCTCTTTGGGACTTAAGCACTTAACTGCAGGTTAGAGTTATGTACCTGTGTGGCACCAGAAACCATAACAGACATTACACTTTACAACCCAATAATGTGTTACAATCTGTAACATGATACACATGCATGGGGTTAAATCTCGTTTAGGGCCCCAATGATCGTGTGATATCTAAAGCTTGATGGATGTAGTTTAGCTGAACAAGATGTAGTTGAACCAGGTTCTATGACTGGTTTTGTAGCATCTATCATGCACGTGTGATTTAGGGTATGTCTACGTTGAGAGTTAAGTAGTTTGTCTACCGGGTGTAGCTCCATAGCCTGCAACTTCTCATCTCCACACTTCCTTGTTGTGGGTGGGTCTGAGTGAGGTTGAATTGATAAAGCATGCTTTGCTGCTGGAAGTGCATAGTACTCAATTTGCACCTTGCCAACCTGAAAATTTAAGTAACCACTTGAGCTAGGAGGTTTTAGAAGTGGGATCCAGAACTGTCCTGCAGCTATAATGGCACAGACATGGGTGTGAGAGGGCACTAAAAGCAGGCATGCTCAGTGCAGGGCAGAGACACAAGTGTGAGATGGAGCTGAGACCAGGCACACACAGTGCAGGGCTCAAACACAGGTGTGAAAGGGAGCTGAGACTGGGCATGCTCAGTGCAGGGCTCAGACACAGATGTGAGATGGAGCTGCTATTTGCCAACATGGAAAGTAGCTGCTTGACATACACAATAGTGGGCAATGTGTGCACTGGGGTGTGCACAACATCAATACACAATGATGGGCAATGCATTGTTCTAGGTTTCCATCTTTTCCTCCAGGCTATCACCCTTGAGGTGGAGGTGGGGTGGGGATGGGAGCTGGTATGCTTAAAAGCCAAGCTTAAGCTAGAGTGTGACATGTATTGAAACTGCTAGCTCTCTGCCAGGAATCATGGCAAGTTCTGCAAACTCAGATCCTCCAAATAACGATGGCTCTGTTGCTATCATCACTGTGCCAACACTGAAAATTCAAGTATGCATACAGATACAGTTCAAAACTATCATGGTCTCAGCAATGGGAGGAGCAAAACTTCCATTCTTTATACTAATAACAAAGTCAGACAAAAGTTAGGTGCAGTGAAGGAAGTGTTAAGGTAAGAAAAAGAAGAAGTTTTTGCTCTGTAAAGAAACAATCATAGTATGATCTACCTTTATACTGTAGCAAAAGACTGTCTTTTCTTTTTCTTTGGAAGGGTAAAAATTATGTAGGTTGCTGGAAGCATTCGCACTCCTAATGGAGGAATTTTGTCTTAATACCTGTCTTGTGTAGTGTGCAGTGTGTGGAATTCATATTTTGAAAGGAGGAAAAGTATACAGACTGTCTGCATAATTCGTCTCTATTGTTTTATAGTCTGATTCAATTAATAAAAGAGAGCACTCCAGAAGTCCAAAATACAAGGGATTTGAAAGCATGGCCATGGCCACTCCTCCCCACTTTCCCTTCTCTCCCCTCCTCCTTCCAGGCAGCATCTCCTGGCCACTCAGCCCATGGGAGCGCAGGCACCTGTCCCTGTGCTATCGGCCAGCCACAGAGTTCCCCACTGCCCTCAAAGGTTCCCCACCCATTTCCCCCACTGGAGGGGCAGGCAACCCCTCGCCCCCCCGCCCTCACCAAAGGTCCAGGATTTTGCTTTGCTCTGGAGGTGGGACCAGGGGGAGGGTGATCAGAGGCAGCAGAGAGCACTACATGGGTCTGCCCGGGCCTCCACAGCTGCAAGCAGGTCCATCTGTGCTCCTTGCAGCCTCCAATTGCCCTCTCCCTGCTCCCACCCACAGAGCAAAGCAAAATCTCAGACATTTGGGCAGATTTTAAAAACCTGCCCAAACGGACATCAGAGGACTCAAAAAGAGGACATGTCTAGGAAAACCTGGATGTATGGTAACCCTACTTCTGAGTAACATTGAGCTTTATTCTGTACAGTTATATTTGAGGGATATGGTGGGTGAGGTGTGTGACTAACAGCCAGGGTGGGAGCCAGGCACTGAGCTGCCAGGCACCAAGTTGCCACCGAGCTTCCAGGAGCCTATGGGGACAGCATGGATGTTGGCATCCAGGAGGGCAACTGGGGGCTGGGAGCTTGCATTGGAGCCATGGGATCCCCCACCCTCTCTCAGGCCCTTCAATCCTCACAGGCAGCACCTAAACTTAAGTGCAACCTCCTGAGACCATGAAGCATTTTTTCAGATAAGCAACAGTGAGGAAGTGGTTGAGATTTTATGGTCCTATGCATTATGCCCTGATAAATTTACCCTTATGCTAACCTGCAGTAATTTTACCTTTATGATAACAAGAAATACAGGCTGCTATAGCCAAAATAAGAATGCCGGCACAGCTTTTAAGTTTCACAAACAAATGGATAGAAACTGGAAGGCTAACAAGTAGAAGCAATTAGTGAGCAATCAACTTGGTAATTGCTACCATTGTGAAGTCAAGAAGTCCCTTGACCACAAACAATGGTGGGATGGCCATCTCCCTCCCCCACTCCCCACCAAAAAAGAAACCAGGTTCAGAATAGCAAGCAAATAAATGTTATTCTTTACAGAAAGGAGAACTTTAATTTACTTTACATACATACATACATAAATACTATTAATTACAGCTAAATTAAAGCTAAGCTATTAAAGCTATTTAAATCTTAAATATTTAAGCTTTTAATATTCATTTATTTATTTATTTAAGGTTAAATATTTAAGCTTTCAAAGTATTTAAATTAAAGCTAAATGAAAAATAAATAGATATATTTTATGTCTAGAACAGCACCACCTGAAGCATGAAAATTCAAAGTACATGAATCTCCTCTGTAAAAAACATCATGGCATGTACGTGCCATCCAGTGGCGCTACAAGGTACATAACACACACAACCAAATGAACATATATCACCCTCATCTACATGGGCATGCATCTAAATCAGATGCAGTTGAATCCGTATTTAGATAAATCACTTGCACGTGTATCAAGGCCTTAGGATACCTCAAATCCCCTCCCACACTTACTTGCTTACATTTTCCCTTTGGGTGGAGACAACTAGTTCATTCTGGTTATCCTAGTGCACAGGTGTCAAACGCATCCAGTCCAGTGTACACAGCCAGTCCAGCCCCATGCACCACATGCAACATGTGGTGGCAGTGGCCCAGCTTGGGTCTTGCACTGCATGCAGCACCAAGGGTCCAGGGCATGGGGTTCATGCAGTGCCTCATCAGACCAGCCCTGCACACTGGCTCCAGCACAGCCCCATGCAGCCCTGCTCTGGAGCCTGGCTCATCCAGTCTGGCCCTAGAGAGTCAGATTTGGTCTGGCACAGGTGCCACATTCAGCATGCACCCTGGACCAAACCCCTGTGCTGCTGCACTGGGTCCAGCCCATGGACCAGACCAGCTCTACAGGTCTCATGCAGTGGGCAGGGTCAGTCCAAGACCCACCAGCTGGAGCATAGACCTCTATGAGCCAGATCTGGCCCATGGGTTGGGTGTTTGACACCCCTGGCCTAGTGGTTAATGCCAGCCTACCACTCTCCCCAAAATGAGAGATCTGGGTTATAAAGCCTCTTCAGCCTGAAGAGATTCAAACCTACATCTCCCACTAGCCCTAACTGCCAGACTATAAGCTTGGCTATGGAAAGAAAATCTCCAGCCTTGCTGTTGGGCAACAGACACTGAGGTGATGAAAGGGAAAATCCATGGAGACAATAAAATAGAACAGAACAGAACTAGACATCACCCATATGCTTAGAGTGCACCAGGTGGACCAGCACCACCTAAAATAATATAAAGAGGTAGTTAGATTTCTTTATAGTTACCTATCTACCTCTACCACTCCCTGTGGTAATGAATTCCACAAGTTAACTATGCACTGCATAAACAGTATTTTCTCTTTTTAGTTTTAAACCTGTCTCCTACTAATTACCGTGGGTGCCCCCAACTTCTTAGTATTCTGGGACTTGGTAAACAACAGTTCCCTCTTAGCTTGGTCCGCCCCCTTCATGATTTCATAGACCTCTATCATATTCCCCCTCAGCCTTCTCCTTTCCAAAATGAAAAGTCCTAGTCTTTTTAGTCTGTCTTGGTATGGGAAGTGCTCAATGCCCCTGATCATTTTGGTCACCCTTCTCTAATTCTACTACATCCTTTTTGAGATGGGGAGGGGGGCAGAACTGCACATGGTATCCAAGATGTGGGTGCACCGTGGATTTGTGTAATGGCATGGAGATATTCCCCATTTTGTTTTCAATTCCATTCTTAATTATGGCTGGCATTTTATTGGCTTTTTTTTTTGCCGCTGCATTGAGCTGATATTTTTAGAGAACTATTTACAATGAATCTAAACTGAGTTATTACAGCTAGTTCAGAACCCAGCACTGTGAATATATAGTTGAGGTTATTTTTCCTCAAGTGCAGTACCTTGCACTTGTCGACATTTAAGTTCATCTACCATTTTTTTGCCCACTCAGCTTGGTGAGATCTTCCAGCGGCTCCTCTCCATCATCTTGCGTTTTGATTACCCAAAATAATTTGGTATCATCTGCAAGCTTGGAGAGTTCGCTGTGCATTCCCATTTCCAGATCATTCAAAATGCTGAACAAAATGAGTCCCAGCACAGATCCCTTTGGGATCCCACTTTTGAACTCCCTCCATTTTAAAAAGTTGATATTTACCCCTACTCATTACTTCCTATCTTTTAACCAATTCTCAACCCACAAAGGAACTTTCCCTCCAGCCCTGGGGAAATTCAGTTTATTTACAAGCCTTTGGTGAGGGACCTTGTCCAGAGCTTTTTGAAAGTCTGAATATATTATGCCATATACACCCCCCCACTTGTCCACAGGCTTGTTAACACCCTCAAAAAACTCCATCAGCTTGGTGAGGCAGGATTTCCCTTTACAAATTCATGCTGACTTCCCCAGCAGATCATATTTTTCCATGCAACTGCTGATTTTATTCTTTATTATAGATTGTATTGACTTGCAGGAATTAAAGTGAGTGTAGTTCCCAGGATCACTTCTGGAGCATAAGTTGCATCTCTACCTTGCCTTATGCTTAAAATTCATATAAATGGGTATGGAATACTTGAAAATCATCAACATTTAAAACTGAAAGAGGCCCAGTTTTATATTAAATAAAATTAAAAGTTTTACAATGACAAAGAAAAATAGATAGTAGAATTAGATGCCAAACTAAGGTCATGTAAGGAAGGTGGAATGCAGATGAATATTACAACAAAAACAACTTTGTGCTACTGTCGAGCAGTACTGAGAATAGAAACGTTCGTTTTAGCTTCTGATCCCATAGTTCCTGTCCAATAAGCACGCGTTGATCCACTATCTCCCTGATTTCAGATACATAAAGGATCCTCCTGACATCAACAGCAATACTTACTAATATAAAGTTAAACAGGACTCTAACTTTTTCAGTATCCAGACCTGAAATACTTCACAATCTTTTAGGTTTGAAAAATAAAATCAAGGAACAGAGTGATTTTTGGTGTAGCCTGGGAGGACAACTCAGGAAACAGACACTAGGGTTCATTTGCAGCACACTTAATCACTTTGGAAAAGTGGAAGAGGAATCACTTATGAAAGTACAATAAAATAGCAGTCTGAGATATAAGGAAATTATGGTCTCAACTCTCTCT
>NW_017729024.1:123453225-123453979 GCF_001723915.1 Gavialis gangeticus
TCAGTAGAATTTTTCGAAAGATGTAACATGAGTTCATATTGAAATAAAATGAGAGCCTCACTCATACTTCAGATGGGAGCATCAAAGATTTCCAAAACATCTTCCTGAGAGGGATTCTAAATAAAGCTGAAAGTTTATGGGCTTAGAAATTTGTCTGAGGCTCTCATTTTATTTCAATATGAACTCATGTTACATCTTTCGAAAAATTCTACTGACAGGCCTATACATATAATTTATGAAATTTCCTATCAAGATGTTTAGCTGAATTAGAAACACTTGTGAAGAAGCCCATCTGCAGCCAGTTAAAAAGCATTTTTTAGCCAAGGTGCAGACTACTAAAGCAACAAAGGAGAGCTCATCATACTTTTATTTCAGTGGCTGTTGATCAAGCAATCATACCATAAACTGTTTACAGCTGTGGCTCTTGTTTCAGTGACAAAGAAGGTGTTTAAGGATAGACATAAAGCTGTTTTGTAAGTTATTCCACAGACTGTGCGCTGTTTGTATCTTAAACAGCTCAAAACATTTTTCTGCAACATCCAGAAAGAAGGATGAAATAGTGTGATTCAGAGTTGAAGAGGGCAGCAGGGAGATGGAATAAGTCTTAGGAAACTGACCGGTGTTTTCTTGTGTGTGTTTTAAATAATTTCCTATATTTTCCCGTTTTTCTAGGTTTCATTTGATGAAGATCAGGGTATTGTAATATTAGGTCCTGATCCGGTCACAGACTTAGATCTATATTTACCTTAGGGCA
>NW_017729024.1:123458979-123485780 GCF_001723915.1 Gavialis gangeticus
ATTTTGTCTGTTTTAAATAATTTCCTATATTTTCCCGTTTTTCTAGGTTTCATTTGATGAAGATCAGGGTATTGTAATATTAGGTCCTGATCCGGTCACAGACTTAGATCTATATTTACCTTAGGGCATGTCATTAATCCCATTTAAAACCAACAGATTATATACATAAAATTAAGCGCATTTGAAAGGCTTTGCAGAATCGGGGCATTTATAAACACCCAATCTGGGGAATAAGTCTCTGTGCCTGTCCCTGACTATGTTAGCACCAACTGAGTTCACAAAAGGAGAAGCCAAGTTGAAAAAGTCAGTCATCCTGGTCACTTTCTACCTATTACAAAGAGCACCTAGCGCCATAGGTTCTGCAAAGACTTAAAGTAAACTGCAATAGCTTAGCCCTCCATGAAAAGAAGAGCAAGTTACTGCAGTTTATCTCCCCTTACCATAGGGTGGGAACAGGCACAAAGGCAGTTACCATGTATGCACAGTAAAGTCCTTTCAGTCTGTGATAAATTGCTCATTTGCCCATACCCCTAAACAGCTTCTAGTAAGTGCCCCTACCCCCATATTTCTATAAGAAACTTTTTTTTTCAATTATTTAAAGTTCTTTTGGTCTCCAGACTCCTACCTTTGGCAAGATAAGGCTTGCAAATTAGTAGAGAAATGAGACAAGATTTTCTACAGCATTGCCTATAAAGTATGTGTTGGGGTGTCCTCTCCTAGTTCTATTATGTTGCTTTCCTACTTTTAATTCCCATAGTAAGTTAAATCAAGTCATCCAGGAAATTCTATAAACCCCCATATATTATACAGTTATGCATTGCTGACCAGGTTACTTGCAATGTGTATTTTTATATCTCAGCATACATAAACTAACATATAGCAACTTGTGAGCCTTCCAAATCAATACACCCATTGAAAAGGAGGAAAGTTTCTTTTTGTTCTGGTCCTTTATGTTCTTTATTTTTGTGCAGTACTTGGATACCACAGTGAGAGAAGCCACATACCACTAAACCATGGCTAGATTAGATTAAATCCATAAAATGAGTTTACCAAGTCTGGCACCAACACAGAGGCAACATCTTTATTTGGAAGGAAAAACTTCAGCTAGATAATTTATCGCCAAGAGCTAGGGCATGATCAGTTCTAACCCTCATGCCAAGGCTGTGACAAGCAACATTCAAAAAGATCCAAAATTATTTGCTCTATTTGAGAACTTTAAAGAAAATCATGAGAATTCCTTCCAAACTGATTCTATTTCTGCTCTACTCCTTAAAAAAATGATTATTCGATTTCAAATAAGCAGAATCAGCAGGAGAGCAGCTGCATCAGAACAAATAAAAAATGAATTCTGGCAAGTCCTGTTGATTCACTACCAGCAGTGATCACTCAAGCCAAATTCACTGATCTCTACCATACTTGGAGAGTTAACCATTTGAACATTACCAGCTAGATAAATACTTACGTTTGCATGTGCCTTGTGTATCTAGAACACCTTTCACCTCATGATCTCAAAACACGGTACAAGTCTTAACTTTGTGAAGGCTCATGAAAGAGGTAACAGTACATTTCAGTAGCATCTTTTTCAGCCATAGATCTCAAAATGTGTAAGACTTTTATTCACAGCTGGGGTAAAATAAGCCACAGGCAGATCAAATGACTTGACCAAAAGTCACACAAGTCGGGAGCAGAGGCTGAAAGAGAAACTAGATCTCCTTGCTCCCAGCCCCATACTCTGTTCACTAGATCCTATCCATTTTTCTCAGCAGCAGTAAGTAAATGTGATGCTTCCTAGATTACAGAGGGAAAAATAAAAATCTCCATTCTAAGTGATGTTCTCAAGGTTGCCACATCAAGTCAGTGCCACATCCAGAAAAACAAGCAAAATGTTTGCCACCTTGTTGCATTAGATTATGCTTCCTCCCATGTATAAGTGCTTTTTCCAGTGTGAATATACCATACATGAAATATCCATAATCTCCAGAGTTAAACAATCACAGGTTCATATTACTCTGATATATTGTGGTTTGCAGACTACTCTCTGATAATGTTCAAACTTATGACTCTTACGAAGTTGCTCCCATATCTAGCTGTGGTCTTTTATCTTTTCCTAATAAAGACAAGGACCTGACTGCATTGATCTGCAACTGATTTGTGTGATGGCAACATTTCCAGCTGCACAAGTGCTCAAGTGCTGTAACACTGACACCCAAATTAGCTCATGAGTCAACATATCCAGCTTGATTATTACATGTATTGCATCAATTATCTACAAATGAAATACAGCTGCGTTGTCTGTTGCACCATTTTAAAACATCCACTTAACAAGCCTCAGAGCTTGAAACAATCAGGAGCATTTGATGACAACAAATAAAAAAAAGAAACCTAATCCTTCCCTGTATTATCCAGCTGTAATTTTTTTAAAGGACCTAATAAGGTATTTACCCTAAACATGGGCAGAACATTTAGTTTATTTACTAAATAAGAGCTGAGCAAAGCAAGCATTCAAGTCACAGTCACAGACTTTCACTTACAAAGCAAGGTCACTCAGGTCTCCATGACAGGAACATGAACAAAAGCTACTTTCCCATCTGTTCGGCACCAGTGTGACTGTTTCACAGATCCTCCTTAACCTTTTCTCATGTTTTCTCTTTCTGAACTGGGCAGCATGACCATAGCACCCCCAGTTTCCCCCCAATTTCTGGGGAGATGCAGGGAGTGAGAGGGGAAGGAGAGGATTGAGGGGTGGGAAGTGGTCTCCATATTTTCAGCCATTGAACAGGTCTCAGCAGAGTTTCCAAACTGCCAGTATATATATTTTTACATATCGTGTGGTAGGCACCTGTTTTCAATTGCATCTTTGGATCAGAAGATCCTCCTACTTGGGGTCTGCAAGCTTGGCCGTAGCAAATAAAAAAGTCCCATGCATATGGCTGTCATCTCTGTTTTCTTTGTAAATGATTTCTGTTTCGTGTGTAGGTGAAAGGCTTGTGTGAGTCCTGCTTACATCATGTGTATGGAACTTGATTCCCACTGTCGGAAATACGTAGAGAGGGAATTTATTTAAACTTCTGGTCAGTGGGGGTCATTCTCATTGTAAATGGATTTTCACTCATAAAATATGTGAGATTAGTTTAAGTCCTCACTGGAGACCCAGCTTTGTAGAAATCACGGCACATGAAAGCAGGATGAGTTCTAGTTATAGTTTGTCCCACTGCAGTTTCCAGATGGCTGCACATCAACCAGACGCTTTCAAATGAGTATTTATCACAGCTGCAATGATGAGGTTTTGGGAAATTCCACATTACAATAAACCATGGGGTTACTCTTGTAGAAAGTGGCTAAGGGGTTTATCCAAAGGTAGAAGTGGAGATCGCATTTAGAAGATCAGCCACACCTCCTTCACAGAATTAACCTTGTTCCTCCCTGTTTTGTGGACCCTAATGCCCATACTGGAGATGGACTCAAGCCACTGAGTTGGAAACCTGACCTGACTATCAAACCTCAGGACTTGTACAAGTTCAGATATGGGGCCTTGGCAGAGCTCTTGAGAGAGACAGGGGACTAAGCAATTCACAATCACATCCAGATTTTGTCCAGAAATCTCTTATAACATTTGTATGGGATTTGACTCTTGGATTTAGCTTTAAACCAGTCCCTCGCCCACATCACTTGTGTTATATCCATTGAATTGTCTTAGGAGAACAGAGGAAGGAGAAAATAGCTTAGAGAGTGTAGGAGAAAGAGACTGGGAGAGGGAAAGGAAAAAGGGTGAAATTGAGAACAAGGCAAAACCAAAGATAAAGGGGGAGGAAAGAAAAGGCAAGAGAGGCAGTAATTAAAGAAAATATCAGATATGGCATCTAATCTCAAAATGTTACAATGAATCAGCTCAGCAGCCTCATGGCACGCAATAGGATGTTGCAGGTGGTGATGGCTGACATTATAATGTCATTAACGCAGCCCTGCTGAGGAAATGTGATCTCCAGCCATCTAAGCCAAGAGGTAGCGTGTTCTTCTGTTCCTCAGATAGTTCAAGTCAGTAAGACTATGCATGTTCATATAAACCGTATATTTTTCAGCAGGTACCAGTAATGCAAAATTCAATTTAAAAATCCCCTATATGTCAAATCATACGTCAGTGTATTTTTTTTCTAAACATGATTGTGTATATATGTTGTGTGTAATGCACACAAGATCTGTAAAGGCTGCTCAGAAAATTGTATTCAGGCTGCAAAAACCTGCTATTCCACTTCACAAACATGAAGTAAACAAGCATGACGACATATCTTTGAGGTACATAAGTCTTATTATCTTCCTTTTATAGATGGGGAAGCAGAGGCAAAAAAAGTCAGGTGATTTTAATATGACTATAATGAGGTTTGGTGTTAAAAACCTAGATTAGAACCACTTGACCTTTACTGTTACTATGACACAAGATTTTTGAATACTTGCCCAAGGTCCAAAAATGATGAGACTTTAAAAAAAAAAAAAGGTATTAAAATAATTAATGTAGGGATAATTTTATTTGTCTCTTGGCTTTCCTGATCCTTTAGGATACATTTGTTGCATGTTTTTAAGATTTTCTCTCCAACCAGAAGGATAATGAACATACGGTAATTTCTTTGTGGATTTACCCCATTTCCAATAGCTGGACCCATAGGCAATGCATGGGCAGTGGCAACACGGAGAGGGTGCACAGGGGTGCATGTGCACCCCCTGAGAGTGCTAGTGCACCCCCTGACAGACAGTGCTTGCTGCTTAGAAGATGGGCGGGGGGGGCAGGCGGCAGTGCCGGTGCCCCCCCGCAAGTGTCGGCCTAGGAGTGGAGTGCTGTGGTGCTCCCAGTAGTGGCCACAGTGATTGCCTGTCTCATGATTGGCCACAGTGAGACCCCACACCCATTGGTGGGATCAGCTGCAGGGGAACCACCCCCCCAGTCGATGTCTGGTTGCTGGGGGGGGACATGCCCCCCCTAAGGCAGCACCAGTTGCCCATGGTGTAGGGGGTGCATGGATGTGCCTGTGCACCCCCTGAGAGCACTGGTGTCCCACCCCGCCCCGAGAGCAGGCACTCCTGGCTTAGGTGACGGGCAGGGGGGCACAGGTGGAGTGCTGGTGCCCTCCTGAGAAGTGCTGCTGGCACTTTCAGGCATGCCACTGGCACTTCTGGGTTCAGTGTCCAGCCACAGGGGGACCCCCTGGTCAGTGATCAGCCGTGGGGGGATCACTCCCTGCCACCACCACAGCCACCTATGGACAGTCCCCGCCTGCCACCAACACACCCCCACCGCCAACACTGCCACCACCTGCGGACAGTTGCTGTGCCCCCCAGCCTCAGGAGGCACGTGTTGCCTATGGCTGGACCTTTAAGAAACTTACCACAAATCACATGGGTCCTTGCTCAGTCCACTAGATCAGGCTAACTCTCCTGCTATTAAGATAAATTTACTGTGGCCAGAGGTCCCTACAATGTTACTGTTCTTGTGCAAGGGAAGTGACTCAGATGTAACTAGCCATCTGCGATGATGTATGCACAGGCCCTTGTGCTAGCAGCAGCAGTCTGGGTGGCAGCATCCACACAACATCCAAGTAACCAGGGCTCTCCAAAAATAACAAAAATCAAAGGAGCCAGAGCTATAGATTTCACACATCCCAAAAAGCAGCTTTGGGAAGGCCCCGGAGCCATGAAAAATTATCCTTAGGAAAAATCAGAGTGAGAAACTTCCCCCCAAGTGATAGGTTTATTTATATCCATTTACGTTGTCAAGGCTGTCTCCACAAGGCAAGTGCCTGGAAATGTACTGTTTTCAAAATGTAAAAACTGAGATTTTCCTCTATATTCATAGATTTGCACATGCACCATCTCAGGCTTCCTGGGCCCAACCCTCCAATGTGGGGTCTGAGACCTGAATGTGGATCCCACACATAGCAATGCCCAGAGTTGGTTGCTACACCAGCCATGTAATGTCCTGTTAGGTATGACAGCTTTCACCAATTTCATTTCATTTTATTGTTAGAAAAGGGGGAACAGTGCCATGGTGGGCTAAAGCCGAAAGCCACCAGTTAGGCAGGCTGAAATGCTACAAGCTGAAATTAAGTAATTTTGTTCTCATTGACATTTGTGTAAAGTTTGGGTTTATGATATCAAAACATCCTTGGCATTTACATTCCTTTGGACAAAGGCTTTCACACATGAGACCCCCAGTGTTTTCCTTTCCATTATCATGATTACGGAGCATGTAATCCCCCTCTTCTCTTCTTTGCCTTCATTTGATCTGTCATCAAGGAGCTGTTTTCTTTGCCCCCACCCATGTAACCCCAAGCCCAACCCATCTCTGGGAAACACACACACATACACATGGCCTTTACTATAGGCCAGTCCCTCAGCAGCAAGAGAAAAAAGATCAAAAAGTCACAAGTGAGCAGATGTCAAGTGGTCCCTCTGGAGCCCTACTTAACCCCTTACTGAGGCTTTGCTAGACCCTTGCAAAAAATCGATTTGTAGGAAAGGCAAAGCTTCTCTAAAATATTGCTATGCTTTATTATAAACCAGGGTGCAGTTTCTGCTTCCCAATGTCGTGCTCCACTGCAGGAAACATTTAATGAAGTTGGAAATGGGCTGAAAAGCCTGGCTATGAGTGTACTTACTGCTAATTGGGATTGTTTATGGCTTTAAGTAATAAAGTTTGACATTGCAAACTGTGAATAATTTCTACAGTACTTCCTTTTATTTCTACCCCAGAAATGTCATCTAAAACCAGGTGTGTGAAATGTCTGAGCAGCAGTTAAGTAATCAATGCCTCTTATCTAAGCGACAGAGATGTATGGGGCATTTAAGGTTTAATGATTATAAATGGGGGGGAAAATAAGCGTGGAGGAACTTTTCCATCTTTTTCCTTCTAAGTACAGTATATTTTGCAAATTTATCATATTCTCTGGGAGCCACCTCTGGGTAGCAGACAACTCTTTAATGCAGTGAAAAATTGCAAACCATTTTGCAGGGGAAAAATGCCTTCTCTAATTGCAGCTTTGTCTTCAGTTTGGGGAATACCATCCAAGTTAAAAGATAAAGCTACACGAAAAGAAAGGAAACTCTGAAAAAAAAAATTTTTTTTTGAACTAGCCACTGACAAATTAATCTCACGTGACTGTATTTTGAATGTGGCAAGCTCCAGGGGTTTTCAAGGTCATCTTAAAAATTAGATTTTTTTCCCACTCCACTATCTTATTTTGAATTCAGTTTAGCTTTTTGGCTTTCAGCCACTGTCCTAAAACCTGCTCCACTCAGGCAGCTCCTTTCTATGGAGATAGAGTCCATTTGACTGGTTTGGGGCTTTGCACAATCCCTCCATCCTCCTTGCATGGACCAGATGGCAGGATGAGAACCCAAGTACATAAAGGGTCAGTCCTTGCATGAAAGAGAGGGATCCCTGCCTGGTTCATTAGGCTGGCTCAGTGCCAAACTCTGACCCCTGCTGTGTTAAACAGTGTCCTGTTCCATATAAAATATACCGGCTGCATTGTATTTACTGTTCTGTCATTTTCTGTCGTCACCAAAATCCTTGACACAAAGAGATTCAATGTGCATGTGCTGTCTTTAGCCCCTGTCCTGCCCCAGACCAACTGGTAAAGGCTAGTAAGTATTGACTTCACCTGAACTCTGTACAGAAGTCTGCAGCCATTGATCCCCTTGCATGATGGGAGCTTTTATTATTCATGAGTGTTTGAACAATTGTAACCACAGGGAGAGCAGAGCAGAGAAAATGTTTCTGCCCCCCCCACCCTCCAAATCTTTCTTCCTTTCCCCAGTAATGTCCACCACTCATCTTTGCCTTGTGGCTGAGAAGAAGAAAATGAAAGGGGTTCCCCCAAGGCTGCTGAAATATCCCATCCTACTGTGACTGTCAGTGTTCACTCGATATTTTCTTGAACCAAACTCTTTTTCTGTCCCAGTCTTAGCTGCTGACTGGGATTTTCAGAGGTACATATCTTAGAGGTCTTAGAGGTCTCTGTAGTTTCCACAACTGCTGCATCTGCTGGAATTTGCAATACGGCTTCCCTCTGTTCTGCAACAAGCCCTTGTTGGTGAGGTGACACTGTGGGGACAGAGGGATATAGAACTGGAGGAGGGGATAAAGCTCTGGGGAAGGGCACACAACATTTGGGGAACCAAGCACAGGTGTGGGGAAACACAGTGGACAAAACCCAAGTGAGACATAAGTGTTTCTAAGGAGTGGACCGAAAATGAGGGGGGACATGAAGTGCTGAAGTAGATTTCTGAAGGAGGACCCAGTATTCAGGGATGCACAGAACCCCAGTCACATCCATGCAAGCCCAAGCTGCATCACGTGCTCATACACATAGATGTAGATTCACATACAGTATAAATGTAAAACATGGGGTATCAGGGGAGCACTGGAAGAGGAGCCCAAACGTGCAGCCATCTGTGCAAATGTACAGCCATCTTTGTCCCCAAAACTTTTGGGTAAAACCCAAAATTGACTCCATTTTTTCTGCCACTCACACACTATTTTTCCCTCTGTCAAGGTAAAGGCTTGACATGGAAAGGGTTAGGAATTCCTGACCACATTTTGAAAGTTATTTAGGCACTTTTAAAGATGCAGAAAGGTGCCTGTCCAGATGCTTGAAGTACCTTAAGAGTGATAGATGCCTAACTCCAATTTATTACAATGGCTTTTAGGTATCTGTATATGTACCTCTGAAAATCCCAGTCAGCATGTTTCTGTATTTTTAGGTGCCTATAAACCAAGGGTGTCAAAGATGCAGCCTGTGGGCTATAGCCAACGTGTGGAGCCTTAGCCTCTGGCCTCTCATGTTCCCTGCGTCTGAGCTGACCCACATGTGCCAGACTAGCCATGTGCACAAGACTCAGGACTTGCACTGCATTGCATGAGGCACCTGTTCCAGCCGGTTAAGACTCCACACTTCATGTAGCATTTGCCCCAGCAAGCTTGCACTTCATTTGGCACCCAGTCCAGCCAGCCTGGGATCCACACTACATGTGGCACGCATTCCAGCTAGTCTAGGACATGTGCTATACACAGCACATGCTCCAGTCAGGCCTGGGCCTGTACTACATGTGGCACTGGTGGGCACCATATACAATGCAGTCCTAAAACAGCCTGGGAGCAGGGGCTCTGAATATGGCACGAATCCCAAACCAGCTGAGGTGGGCACCACATGTGGCGTGGGCATGGCCAGATCTAGCATTTTGAAGAGGGAAGGTGCAGATAGTAAGGTGCATCATGAAATATAAAACAATGTATATTTTTATCCAGTTAAACTGGAAGCTTTACTAATATGCTAGGGGCCAAGGGCTGTATTGTTGAGTTTAAAATCAAAGCAAAAACAAATATAACTTCATTCAACTTAGTAAAAAGCAACTGGAAGGGCTATGAAATAGGAGCTTCATTACCAGGAGCAGCTAACAGACAGCTGAATGGCAGAACAAAGGATAGTTTGATTGGTGGGACCTTATGACCATTAAAAAGAAGAGAGGGTCATTAACACCTGTGTAATGAAGAGTTTATAAGGGATCAGGTACATTACAATGAGCCATGAAATCAGTTGACTCCCTCAGTGCTGCTGCTGCTGCCAGGCAGTTAGTTTTAACGCCCCCCCCCCCGGATCTACTCCTTGAAGTAGGTCCCAGAGCAGGCACCATGAGTACTGAATCCAGCATGTGGCAGAGGGGATAGGTTGGGTCCTGTGGGCCCGATCCGGCCTTTGGACCAGCCCTGCGTAATTCATCTGGCCCACAGGGCCTGGTGAGTTTGACACCCTTGATATGAACCTTTCAGAATGTGGCCTCTATTTCTCTGGTGTTTCTTATATTCATGTGTATAAAGTAAACTTTTTTTCCCTGTTGCTGAAGAGCAAATCCGATTAAAACTAGTTTTTGTGCAACAACAAACAATTACTTAAATAGCCCTGCACTGTGAACACATTTGGCACAGCTGGAAATTTAAATTAAGGTAAATAGTTCCAATAGACCCAGACAACATTTTACATTAGTCACCTACATCCAAGACTTAGGACTTTAAAAAAAAATGCCATCTATTGATAAATAATACTATGAGGTGCAATCAACTTCTCCTTTCTCCTGGTGTCCATAAAGGATAAAATATAGTGTAGGTGTAATTAATCTTTTTTATAAAAGCAGCTCACCTTTCTTAAAGGACATCCAGTATAATAGGAGGGGGGAAAAGAATGGCTTTCTATAGTGCTACAGGATTTCTCTTCTTAATCAAAAGCATTTGATAGCTGACCATTAATAACATGTTTGTCAGTAACTGTAGGCTGGTTCAAACACGGTTCTTTGAACTGGAGTATCACATTTAGGTACATTGCAGGTCCGCAGTGGGTTTTACAGAGCGTTTTATTTCACCTTCCCCTTGTGTCAAAAGATTCAAGTTGCACATGAACTGACAAGCACATGCAATGGATCATCTGAAGAGAATGATAGGCAGTGGGTTTTGTAACTTTTCAAAGAAGTGGACTGCTATATTTCAAGTGTCCAACTCAATCAGGAATCTGCTGTCATTTACCATTGAATGCTTTGGTCTATGTACACAAGAAGCTTTTTTTGCTTTTTTACTAAATATATAGAGAGCCTAGCTCTGCTCCCATTAAAATCAATTAAAAAACTTACTTAAATACAAGCTGGTCTAATATAAGCCCATGAGCACTGTCAGAACTAAACTGAAGTGTCATCATCTTCAGTATCAGTGAAGACTTCCAGTCACTTCAGAGGACACTGGAGCAAAGACAGAAACCTGTGTTCTTCATGCTAAGTTGGTTTTGGTCATTGATTAGCAGGGAACAGTATATTTAACACCTTAAGAGAATGAGACTGCAGGAGAGGTGAGATCTGTCTTGGAGCTTTAAAAGAAACAGTGCACATACTTACCAGAAAAGATGAAACATGCTCAATGCAATCCTCACACTGACTCTGTGCAGAATCTTTCAATGTCTGTGTTATTGCTGTATTCAATTCTGAGCAAAGCTAGATTGATGGTTACTAAAGCTATCAAAGAATGTCACCTGCTGGCCTTAAATAAGTTGCCGTAGGCTATCAGATTCTTGTATTTTTTATTATGGTCTGCTTAAAAAGGTCAGGGTAGGCTGAGAATCCCAATGAAATTCAATCTTGCCATTTAACAAGGAATCTAGTGAGATGTGTTGGATGGGGTAGGAAGAAGGTATGTTGAACATGGGGTGGTAGTCCTGTGCAATTCTAACTCTACAGGTAAAGTACATCCAGGATTGTATCTCATTAATATTCAAGCAAAGTGTTATTCAACTAATATATTTATTCCCCCCAGAACCGGTAAAAGTGTGCAATGTTTCAACATGTGCATAGGTATAAGGTACACTTCCCCCCAAAAAACCGCATTTAAGTAAGTTTCTCACAACGCCTGTAGAAATTCCTTGCAGGAGAGTGGAACCAATGGTGTGTTACATTTGTACAAAAAGATCTCCTCAAAATTCAGTTAGAAAGAAGGGCTACAAATAATGTGTTTCTAATAATATTTACTTGTGTCCACATATGTATTATCTGTCAAACTGTATATGAGGAGATAAGAAATTCATTGGAATACGATCTAGGCAAAATAGATGCCACTCTGAGGTTCCATATAGCACAAAGACAGTGACCTTACCTCCCCGAAAACTCATAGAATCAGTCCCTCAATCCACCTCTGTCATCACGTCTAAGCCAGAATTCTGGGAAGCCATACTATTTACTAGTAAGACCAACTGGGTAATAGCCTCATGTATTCTTCTTCCATTCTTGGTGAAAGTATTAACCCTTCATAGATTACACATGCATGCAGACAACTGAAAAAGAAATCAGAGATTGATATAGAATTTTCCCCAATTCAGGAGGACACAGTTGCTGGATAAGACAATGATGACCGAGATAACTAACTTCTGTTTTCTTCACCTTGAGCAATGTCAGTGTATAAGCTGGAAAAAGGAGAAACATTATGAAAAGTTTTGTAATGTTATACTTATTTATGTGTTATTTGTTTATGCATGATTCTAGCCAATACAGCTAGTCCCCCAGGTCTCGTGACTATAGAAAACACACTTTTTTTTTTTAAATCATAAGTACTATCAGAGCAATTAATCAGCATTTATTAATAGGCACTAGAATTTTGCTTGGAGACAAAGTATAGGCAGCATATAAAAAAGTATATACAGTGCATATATGACTTCAGTTTTCTGTGCACTCTGCAACAGAAACTAGAACTACTAGCTCAGTATGTGCAATAAAGATGAAAATGGTCTCGCAGTATCTATCATCCCTGACAGGATTTAGAAAATCTGCATCCCTTCTGCTTCTTTATTCTCCTCTCCTCCGTCAGTCATTTGTCTGATGTCAAAGGCAGAAGCACTAGAAGTGTTTTTGAATTCTTTGTTAATACAATGCATTGATTTCTAGTAGCAATAGACTCAGCATCTTTGAACCATTCAGGTTGCACAGAGGAGCTAGGTTTTGGCTACAACTGTTCAGAGATCTCCCTCATGGGGGTACCCATTTATCAATTACCCCACCCTAATATAAAGTAGTATGCCAATTCCTCTGCTCCAATCTTTGACCAGTGTAAATTAGAGCAACATGTAAACACCCAGTGCAGATCAGCCTTCTGAATCAGGGAGCAATAACTCCTCCTCACACCTGCCCTTGTATTTTCAAAATCTCAGCAACCAGAGAAAATCTGTCCTGTGAGATGTACCATATTTACTCAAATAAAAGATGCCCCCCCTCCCATAATTAGTTTCTATATGGAAAAATTAGAAGTTTGATATAATTTTCCAGGTATAGAATTGGGGCTTTGTCTTGAATTTGTCCCTCTCCCACTGCTACAGGAGAGAAAATAGCTCTGGAGGTTCAGATGGCCCCTTTGCCATCTGCCCCCCACTTTCTACCCCTTGCAGTCCCTTCCCCACCCTGCTTCTTACTGTCAGACCCTGCTTGCCCTAAGCACATGGAAATGAGGAGTGATTATGAAAAACCTGACCTTGAAATAAATGTTGCTGTAGTAATTTGCATTATTATGGGTAATAATACCCATAGACTTAGTTCACCCAGAATTAATGCATTTCACCTTTTTTTGAAACTGCTGCAAGTTTTAGCATGGGGACTCCATAGACACTTTGAAGCAGGACTTTGACACTTACTTATATATAGCGGAAACTATGCATGATATTAATCCAGAGCCAAAAGGCTCATGTTTTTCCGTATAGTTCATTGGACTGGCCCCAAAAAAGTCAACAGTATTTCAAGCCACGGTGACCGCACAGCTAAGCACTGCTCAGTATGTGTGTGTACTCCAGATACCTTCCCCCCATACCTCCTAGGATCCATGCGCTAATTAGCCCCCCACTCATGACTGGAACTGGGTGTTCCTGTCGTGAGTCGTGGCATCCTCCAAAACTGTATATGCAGATGAGGCATGGGGCAACCTGGTCTGGATCCATCTCATGGAGGGCAGGGCCACACTAATCACATGTGACAGGCTGTGAGGAGGGCTGACAGAGGGATTGTGGATGAATTGTTTGGGACTCTGGTGATGTTTGCCAGACATTTCCGGCTGGTGAAGAAACAGGAATCATTGGAAAAGGGAAAGAAAGGCAGAGCTCAGCTGTGGGAGTGAAGAGGAAATAAAAATGTATTCCGTGGAGTGGCTCACAATGACTTCAGTGCTGAAGGGGACTGTGTTCAATGGGCACTATTCAGATGGTTTGCATTAACCTATCCTTGTAGTTGGTTCCGTCCTTGGGTCTTTTAGCTAGGGGCAAGTGAGACTAGGGCTAAGGACAGCCGTTACACATAAACTGGTCTAAGTGATCAGAAACTGGTTTAAACCTATAGCAGAACAGACATTCAGTGCACATAAACCAGTTTGAAAATGGCTGAAACTGGTTTGAGATAAACCTGGTTGAATGTAGTATCAGACTAGACTGATTTAAGTCAAACCACTTTGTGCAATGCCTGTCCCAGACCTAGGTGAACAGTAAGGCCTCTGGGTTTGGGGCTTTCACATAGGGATAGCAGAAGGCCCAGGCTAAAGGGTCTGGGAGATAGAATACTTGCCGGTGGTAGCACCATATAGACTTGAATGATTGAGCTCTGCTCAGTTGATAGAATTGGGAACCAATTTGTCTGATTTGTCCTGAGACTCAAAATTCAATAAATAAATAAATACATAGATAAAGTTAGCATCATTGCCCAATATGGGTCATCTACTTTATAGTAATGCTCAGTATTGGCTGCATTTAATCAACTTTATGGCTCACTTCTGTTACTGAGCATATGCTGCTTTTAGCAGCAGTTCAAAGATCAACAATGTAGTTAATGCAGTTCCCTCATGAATGCAAGACATAAGACAAGGGGCTTTTTCACCCATGCTGACTGGGGGGAAAAACCTTGTCTTGTATTGAAGTCGATACAGTAATATGAATGAAGGCCTTTAGCAGTGGAAGTGGCCACTCAGCTATTTGCTCAATCAATTATTTGGGGTCATGTAACTTTGTCTGTCACTGACCACTTGAATTGAAGTGGCTTCCCCTTTTAGCCTGTGACTTAGGTTCCAATCCTGCTTTCAATCAAGTCAACAGCAAGACTTCCATTGACTTGAACCTAATTCGGTTTAAACTTTTGGGAGAAAGCTAGCTACGTCCTGAATAGGTCATGAAACTGTTTTCAGCTGAGCATTCTGGAGACTTAAACAGCTATACTGTAAGTGCTTTTAGTCATGCTGCCAGATAAATACTTGAAACACTGTGCAGGATAGTTATTAGATATGGTTGGCTAATAAAAAATACAGATCTGGAAATAAATAGCTATTCCAGAGAAAGCAGGGTTAACACAGGGACCTCGCCCTAGCCTTATTTTTTTTTAATGTGGCTTTTGTGTTTGGGCTGCAAACACTTCAAGGGGGAAAACACATCAAGGTTTAAATTGGAAAGAAAAAAAATAGCATTCATGATGCCTTCTAATCATGTTTGCTTTATTTTAAAACAAAAGCTAAATTTCAGCCTAAGCAAAAATTGGTGGTGTGTTTCTGAAAGTACAGTGGTGTAAAAAAAATGTACTGGTCCCAGTGTGTACCTCAGCTTTGAGCTGTATGGTGTAAGTTAGTAAATATAGCTTACTCTCCATGGCCGTGTACTTAATCCAGTGTCTCTGCTGATGCTGCATAGAGGATACCATTTGGTGCTAACTGTGTTGTTTGTGACTTGAACATTCACATCTGTTCATTGGAAACTGCCCTGAGCCAACTAAACTCATTTCACATAGACCAGGGATGCTTGTCTCTAAACCACAGGTTAGATCTAGCCCCCAGCCCCATCTCTTCCAGCCTGTTGGGGCTCCCGAAAATGTGGTCATGAGAGAGCAGTGGCACTGCTCCCCTGCTGCTAAATTTCCAGATGCATGGGGAACCCCACTAGCCAGATAGGGCCAGCTCAGGGACAGGCTGAGTGCTGAAGCAGGCACACAAGACAGCATGTGACCTGATCCCAGTGCATGGGGTCAGACAGGAGTGGCATGGGGCCCAGTGTAGTTCACAAACTGTCTCTGTGCCACTCATCTGGCCACAAGTAAGTGGGAGGGATGGGAGGGATGGGCAAGGGGCAGTGAGCCTAAGTTTGGGTCAGTGGGGAAGGTGGTGGGGCGTTTACACTAAGGTGTAGCCTAGAGTGGCCACAGCCTGGATAACACAGATCAGAGATAAACCTGCCCTGGAGTGGCATAACTTTGAGTTGCATAATGAGTGATTAAAATTAGTTTCAGGCATTAATGTATGGACAATCCAGGGGTTAAGAGCTCTACGACCTGCCCAAAATTACCACATACAAGGCCCAAAATCAGAATCTGACCACATTTGGGAGAAATGAAACATCAAAACCAATAAAAATCTCAAAGGAAAAAGAATGAGGTCATCACAGGAGATCCCTGACCTTGAGCTAGTGGTCATGACAGGGTTTCCATTTAGTTGTCCTTTATATCACAATGGGATAAACCATGCAGTTGGATAAAAGGTAATAGGCAGAGGATGTCACAAGTTTCTATAGCAGCGGGATATATAGCATGTCAGCAGTAGATCACAAAGCTGCACGTAAAATTCTAAAGAACTCCAATGTATTTTCAACTCACAAATGGCACCATGTAGGAAGGTGTCTTTACAACGAGTATTATTAAGGATCTTTTGGCAAACAACACAAAAGGATTGACTCATGTAATTAACAAATCTTAGAAGATGCACTAATCCATGATAATGTAGTAAGGGGATGAAAGATGTGGGAACGCAAAAGAAAATGGTCTGGGAGCTCAAGCTAGGTGTATGAACAAACACACACCTAAAGGCAGAGCATTATTTGTTTATTTATTACTGTAGATTAATTTATATGTACATTTATTTTTATGGATTAAATTATTTGGGGATATACACATGAATAATTTACTGCATAACGTACAGAAAGGGGAAGAGACACCAAAAGTTATGGGGAAAAAAACAAATGCATGAAAACAAAAACAGAACAGATGAAATCCAAGAGCAAACTACACAAAACAGGCTTATAAGTGCTCACTGCTGCTAGTTAATGGCCCAATGCCAGGGAACAAGGCCCATCTGCCTCTTAAGACTATTGGAACTATGGAAAGGAGCTGGGTGTACAAGATAGCATAATATATAGAAAAACAATTGACTCATAATACCCAGATCATTGAGAACAGAAACTCTCAAGAATACTACAGAGACATTTTAGAAGAAATGCCTGTATCCAGAAAGCCAGAGATGCTGGCCAAACATGAGCAGTTCTAAGCAACTGAGGTATACATGGTGAAATGCAGGTCAAGCAGCAAAGAGATAAAAATACACAGCACCACTCAGATTTGGGATCAACATAGGAATAAGCCTTTTCAGCACAAATTACCTCATTATGGTAGACTACTATCCAAACTTTTGGGAACCAAATGAACTGCCAGGAGCCATCACCATAGAGAAAGGAAAGCAAAGAAGCATTCCAGTAGGCATGGTATCCCAAACTGTGTAGCCCGAGACAGCAGTCCCAGATTTCTGATCGCTTGCCATGAGCGTGACACTGAGTTGGAAACGGGAAATCATTCACATAACATCATCTTTCTACCACACCTAGTCAAATGTGAAAGCCAAATACAGCAGTTAAAAACTCCTAATGCTCTTTTTAAAGAAACCTTTAAAAAAAAGCAAAATATATATGGAAAGCCACTCCTGAATGAAGAAATACTCCCACAGACAGCCTTTATAACATCCTAATACAAGGCTTGATCAAAACATATACCTTGGTGCCTATAGACTCAGCTTTGCTACAACAGCAGGGATGGAAGGCATAACAGACAGAAATGTAGAGAAACGTGGAAAGTTCAAAATCCCCTATGCTGACAAAGACCACTTAGGACTAAAACCTGATAAAGATCACATTATTTCCTCAAGACTTAAAGCAGATCTACACATGCTGAACAGAAAAATCTTTGTTCATATGAAGCTGTGATGAATGGGCATATATTTCATCAAAACTACAAATGCTTTCACCCATTACAGAACTTCATTGAGATGAGAAGGATGTCAAAGTGGAAGAAATAGGCCCTTGGGCAATCCATAGCTATCAGAATAGACCCCCTTAAGACAGCATACTACCAGAAGAACCACAAGTAAAGCCATAACCTGTTGTCACAAGAAAAACCTGCACTCACTCCAACATCAACCTTCCTGCAAAGTATGTACAAAGTTTTATATAATACAGTATTTTTTCACATACAAAATTCAATATTTTCCCCAAAAATCAGCACCCTAAAATTGCAGCACATGTTACACAGGGAAGCTGAACTTCTGCCTCAGATAGAAGCACTGTTTGATTCCTGCTCCACAATGCAGGAACTCCACAATGCAGCAACTACTATTCAGGTAACTGAGGGAGTCAATTGACTTAATAGCTCACTGTTCTTTCCTCCACAGGTGTTAACAATGTCTCCTTTATAATGGTCTTTATATATGACTGCAGAACTCCTGCCTACTTTGGCTCTCCTCTAGTGCCCTCCCTTTTCTCACTCTTGTCTGCCATGCCTTGCTATTATTACCTAATTTGGGAGTAAGGGAGGCTGCCTGTGGGTCCCGAAGTGAGACTTCATTCTTTCTCTATTCTATAGGTTCCTTACAAACCTCACCTGCCTCTGTTCTGCCTTCAAATGCTCATTCTGGCCTGTCCACACTTCCTGGCCTGTCTACACCTTCTAGGACACTAATTGCTTTAACAACTATTCATGGCTCTGACCTCCCCTACAGCCATGCCCATGTCTTGCAGGTGTTAACACTTATTCCCAGTCCCATAACAGGCCCCTCTAGGCCCTTTTGTCCCTTGTTGGGACATTGGGCTTTTTGGCCTCCACCCCTTTGCTCTGGCTGGGCCTGTCTAAGTACACCATACCAGACCTGGCTTCTGGGCTCTAGATGCCCTCTCGCCTCTCTAGTGCAGTGGTCTCACCCTTCTAGGGCTGTGGGCCCCTGGCCCTTTGGGGTTCTGAGCTTGCCCCTCTTGGCCTACAGGCCCCTGCCCTGGTCCTCGCTTCTCTTGGGCTACCTTGGCTCCACCTCTTTCTGGCAATGGGCCTCTAGCCCTAACTCCACCCTGCTCGGGCCTTGTGTCTTAGCCTTCCTGGCATCAGGCTACTGCCATCACCTGGCTTTGGCCTTCCCAGCTGCTGCCAGCCTGTGGCTTGTTCTTGGCCCCCCAGCCAGGGCTCAACCACATCCACATGCCCCTCAGGCACAACCTCCAACCTCCTCCCCTGCTAGTCCCAAACCCAAACCACCAGTGATAACCACAAGAAAAGAATCAGCCCACTGGCTAGAACAAAAACTCTAAGCATATTGGCAGCATAACCAAAACACTTCTTGTCTTGGGGCTTAGATCCTTGTAAGCTTTCAGCCCCTTACAGTCCCCATTGCTGTAGGGTCTCAAATCAGTAGCTCCAGCCACAGCTATTTTGATCCAGAGCTCCTTTCCTGGCAACCTTCAGGGCCTAAATGCCTGCCCTGACTCCAGCCTAGGGTTCATATGTCTCCCAGGCAGTGCCCATTTCTGGTCAGATGACTTGTAGAGTTGGATACAGGTGTTCTTTAAGTGGGCTTGCTGGCTTCACCCTGGGGCAGTTTACTGCTGTTGCCCAGCTGCTGCTGCAGTGTCTCACTTCCCATGAAGGGCTCTACCCAGCTGAGCAGTTAACTTGGCAATTCATAGCTTAAAAGCCCCTGGGAACCTGGTCTTGTAAAGCTCCTAATGAGAAGCCTTCCTCATCTGAGGCTCACCATGCAGTTGTTTCCCTCTCTTAAGGTAACAGGAGCCCTAAGCTTCTGTTGTTATGTTCCACTAATCAAAATAACATTTCATAAGGAAATTTTTCTGTCTGCTAGCCTTTCCTGGTCTCTTGTCCTATTTTACAGCCTAAGGAGGAAAAATAAGAGGAGTCAGCTGAAGATGAGGCTCTGCTCTATGCAAGCACTCTGGAGAAATCTTTTCTCCTCCATTCTGCCTTTTAAAAACAAGGTGCATATTATATTTCAGGGTGTGTTGTATGTGAGAACATATGGTATAAACTATGAAAAAAAGATTAAAACCTACCCTCCCCAGTGCAGAGGAAAGCAGTTTAATTCCAAAACAAGTTAAGAGGGGGGGGGGGGGGGTTGATATTAAGTTGTGTTATTTTAAGGGCTATAAGAGAATGTTAAATATGTACATGGTTTATGGTATCCATGTGTAATTTTGCTATCTTGAATAAATATGATAAAAGGGATCATAGGATAGATGGTTTCCCAGCTAGTGGGAGGGGAGGCATTCTGCTTATGTCCAGGAACTGGAGGAAGTGCTTGATTAGAAAAGATGATATATATGAAGGTAGAAATAAAACCTGAATGATTAACTGTTTTGACTCTCCCTCCTTTCTATGCTTGAACACTGAATATAAAACACTTATCACTGAAGGCAGTAGATCCACAAAGGTTTTCTAGTTAATATGCTGGAGTAGCTCTGGAGAAAATAGCCTGTCCTTAAATGTAAAGCTAAATGAAATTCAGACTTTAATCTCCTATTGGAAAATATGCTTGGACACAACAGAGCCTTTAGGGCCAACCTGTGACTCAGATGATTAAAGTCCTGCTCAGAACAGTTCATAAAACAATTCCCAACTTGGCTTTGACACACTTCCTGTCTCAGCTGTGGTTTTTGCTAGTTAGCCTCTACCTCCACAAGAAAGAAACCTAGCTTTCTAAGTCCTACTTCATGTCATGATTAGACAAACTGAAAAGCTTTTGTTAACCAATTTGAGTTGTTTGACTGTGTTGAAATACTTTTGATTAGAGCGTGTTTTGTGTTTCTTTCCAGAGTTTATTTTTCCTTTTAAATGTAACATGAGCCCATGGGTTAGATCTAGGATTTTCTTTAGTGAAGGAGGTTTGTCCAGAGGCAATAGATATTTTGAGGAACTAAAAGCTATCTGTCTTCACATGCATTATGCTTCCTATTTATCTTTTTCATAATGTGAAATGCATTTTATCCAATGTGCTTCTGGTGTCGTCAATAGTCATGACTTGCCATTGACCCTTTTAAAGACAGGTATCTGCGCCTAATGCAAGCTTTGTCATTTCCTATGAAAAGTACAGCTGAGCTACCATTTAGGCTTTATTTGGGGGATTTACAACAGCCTCCAGACAGCAAGTACAAATTTTCACATATTTAAATGAAAATGGTGAAACTAGTGCTGAAAGAAATTCTGTGCAAAAAGTGCCCAAGCAGACAATATCATTCTGATTCTATCTGTAGCATGAAGCAAGTGATTGATGGAACAGCAGAGAATAAAGAAACAATTGAAGGTTTACATATAGACATCTTATGGTCACCTCCTGTCTGATAAACTTTGTTATGGTATTAATTCTGAAAATTATCATGACTTCAATATACTGTCATTTGGTATGTCCATTGGGATAGTCTGGAATTAGGAAGCAGTCAGAGGCAAACGTGTGAGTAGAGTGTTTGAAGATGTTGGCTCAAGAGGGGTATCTATTCTCTTACCTGGATTTCCCACTATGCAACAGAATTATTCAAACAGGGTCTTTATTAGGGTATTATTAAGAACACGTGGGCACAGACAGAAGTGACAATTTTTGCCCATTCTGGCCACAGAAAGTGGTCTATAGCAATGACCAAACACAAGTAAATGGCTGCAGACCACTTCAAAAATGGCAGATTAGGTGAAAATCTGAACCCTCATTGCATGTCAGATGAAGATGTTTCAAAACAGCATCTTCTGTAACTTCTGTATGTGCTGTCTTCCAGCCTCCAAGCTGTTTTCAGAATGGGAGTGGGGAAGGGAGTGGAGGGAGTTCTGTCTGGGGTTTGTTCAGCCCCCACTGGAGGGTGGGGTGGGTACACTGGAGCCCTCCTGAGGTGGAGGGCTGGCAGGAAGGAGGGGCTGTTGCAAAGGGAAACCAGCTGCAGACTCAAAGCCAGCAGCTCAATTCCCCTCCACCCTGGAACCAACAGTGAACGTCTATTTGGCTGGGAAGATCGTTGTAACTCAGAATGTTTCCTGCAAAGTGGTCTGAGTTACAGTGGAGAGCTGCACTTCTGTCTGCACCCAAAGAGTCATGATACAGGAATTTGTTATGTTACACAATGAGCTCGAACTCACTAGTCACTATGTTGAGGGGAAGCTGGGAAAAGCACATCTGAAAATAAATGGATTAGCTTAGTATGAAAGAATGCTTAGCCTCTGACCCCTGCATACAGCAGTCAAGAAAGGGAGGAACCCTCCCAAATGAATAAAGCTATTCCTGAAATTGAACTGACAAATCATAGCTAGAAAAGATTGTGGGGAGAGAGAAAGAGAGAGACATGGATTCATTGTCTGCCCATCATACACCGTTTGTCCCCCAGACAAAAAGGTGTGTCAGAAGTGGTTCTTGGTAGGCCTTTGAGCAGAGAGAAGATGCTAAGGTCTTGAAACCTTAGCTGTTTCAAGACCTTAGCATCTTCTCTCTGCTCAAAGGCCTTTTTACAGATTTTTGATAAACTTGAACAGCAGTTGAAGACACCAAATTGAGCTGCTGCTTTTCCTCTCCCCTGATCATATTGGTACAGAATTAATTAATTGTTTCATAGTTTCATAGTGTCTAGGGTTGGAAGGGACCTGAACAGATCAAGTCCAACCCCCTGCCCTGGGCAGGAACGAGTGCTGGGATCATAATACCCCAGCCAGATATCTATCCAACCTCCTCTTGAAGAACCTCAAGGTAGGGGAGAGCACCACCACCCTTGGGAGCCCATTCCAGAGCCTGGCAGCCCTAACTGTAAAGTAATGCCTCCTGATATCAAGCCTGAACCTGCTCTCAATCAATTTGTGACCTGTTATTCCTTATTCTCCCAGGTGGTGCCCGGGGGAACAGAGCCTCACCTATTTTCTGCTGGCCCCCCCTGGTGCGTTTATAGACAGCCACCAGATCCCCTCTCAGTTTTCTCTTGTGGAGGCTGAATAGATTCAGGCCCTTTAATCTGTCTTCATAGGGCCTAGCCTGCTGCCCCCAATCATGCAAGTGGCCCTCCTCTGGACCCCCTCAAGCTTAGCCACATCCCTCTTGAAGTGCGGTACCCAGAACTGAATGCATTACTCCAACTGCAACCTGACCAGTGCCACATAGAGGGGAAGGATCACACCCCTGGACCTGCTTGTGATGCAGCTATAGATACATGACAAGGTGTGGTTAGCCTTACTGACCGCTTCCTCGCATTGGTGGCTCATGTCCATCCTGGAGTCAACAATGACTCCATAATCCCTTTCAGCCACTGTGTTGTTGAGAAGGGTGTTCCCCAGCCTGTAGGTGTGCTGCAGGTTCCTTCTCCCTAGATGCAGCACCTTGCACTTGTCTGCATTGAATTCCATTCTATTCTCATTCACCCACCTCTGTAACCTGTCTAGATCTAGTTGGATTCTGTCCCTTCCCTTCAGTGTGCCCACTTCTCCCCACATCTTCATGTCATCAGCGAATTTGGGCAGCGTGCTTTCCATGCCCACCTCTGAGTTGCTGATAAAGATACTGAATAGCACAGGCCCAAGGACCGAGCCCTGGGGAACTTCATTGCCCACATCCCTCCAGGTCAAAAAAGATCCATCCACTACCACTCTCTGGGTGCAACCATTGAGCCAATTTGCCACCCATCTGACTGTGTAGGCATCAGTGCCACAGTTGCCTAGTTTTTTTATGAGAATGGGGTGAAAAACAGTGTCAAAGACCTTCTTGAAGTCCAGGGAGATGACATCCACCTCAAAGCCCGCATCCAAGGACTTTGTGACCTGGTCATAAAAGGAAACAAGGTCAGTCAGGCAGGATCTACCTGCAATGAACCCATGTTTGTTGCCCCTGAGCATTACCTCCCATGCTGGGCCCCCACAGATGTGCTCTTTGATAATTTTCTCAAAGGTCTTCCCAAGGACCAAGGTGAGACTAACTGGCCTATAGTTACCCAGGTTCAGAATTAATTGTCACTTTATAGCCATGTTTTCTGTTGCAGTTCAGGACCTCCAGAGGAATAAGGCAGAACTGATATTTTTGAAATTTCAAAAATATAAAAGCCAAGGCACTTCCCCCCCACTCCTGTTTTGAAAGAAAACAAGCTTCAAATTCAGTTTTGATTCACCATTCAGGCTCAGATACAAAATCTCAGACATTGAAAAAATCCAGGTGTCTCTCAAACACTTTAATATTCCACAGCTGGAAAACTAAATTGAAACAAAGTTTGCCAGCATCAGTGGGGTAATATGCACACAAGGATGAATTGTGCTAGAACAATTTCTTCAGCACTTCAGATACAAACATGCCTTTAGCATCCAGAACATACTGGTACCTACTTGTTCATATTTCAATTGTGCTTAGTATTCAATATATGCATTTATTGTAGAAAATTCCAGTCTTCACCTGAAGTCTAAATTCTCTCCATTCCTTTCCACAGGAGGTCAGGGCACTGATGGAATGCTGAATATATGTCTGCAGCTACTCTTTTTTTGTAAGATTTTTCAAGCCTCTGCTGCCATCGATAAGCTGATTTAGTGACTTTCTGCACCAGCAGTTCCATCTATAACTTGCTGAAATTGATTTTATTCCTCTTGAAATGTAAAAATCCGAGGCTGTACCCTGGTTCTCTCTCTGAGATTGTGCAGTGACAAAAACTCCAAATTATATGAAGGTCCATAGCTTCTTTTTAAAGCACTAGGTCTTGCTGAATTTAGAGTCAGAACATGAGCAGTCTCCATTATAAAACCATGCATTCTACATTTACTTTGCCCGTATGTTGTTCCATAATAATATTAAGATATTCTTGTAATACTATTAAAAAACAAAAACACAGAAAGAAATTAATTGATAAAAGGATTTTACACAATTCACTTACAGCAGACTTTAACTGTAAACAGCTAAATCTGTAGTCAAGCACACCCTTACCTATCACTCTTCCTAGTGAGGTTAGCTATTACTTATTACTCATTATTCACTTTTTGCAATGGAAATGACACTTATCTTAAGCCATGACGCATACTGCTAGCATTGAGAACAGTGTGACAAAATGAAGAACAATCTTGTGGCCAAGGTGTTGCACTGAGATTCAGGAGACCTGAGTACTATCCTTGCAATACACTTTTTGTGTAAGCTTGGGTGTGCCACTGAATCTCATTCATACTTCAAATCCTGCTCAGTCCTTTTTTTTTTCCTCACCTATTTAAATTTTGAGCTCTTCAGGGCTCTCCCTATGTATTTTAGAAGAGCCTAGTATGTAAGGGCCTAGTACGTTGTTGTCCTTTTGGAAGGTTCAGAAGGCGAAAATGAAGAGGAAAACACTCAGTGTTTTGTTTGTTTCACCATTAATTGTTTTATCTTTTTTTGTTAAAGTTTCTTTCTCTGAAGGGGGATCATAAATATGCAGCATTAGCAGGGCCAGTGTAAAATAGATGGCCCTGGATCCTTCTTGATATACACGTACTTGCTGCCACCCAACTATCACTTTTTCAGTGGCTTGGAGACACAAGCCATAACCACTGCATTTGCTCCTGCCTCACAGTCACCAACCTGGAGCTAACTGTCTTCATGTAATTGGCATTATCCTTTGCAGTCCTGTTCTCTGAGGATATCAGGTTCTCTCTAGGAGGCCAGCCTTCACCACAATGTTAGCATCTTCTCCCAAGATCCCCAGAGTAATGGTGATTCGTTTGGCTGTTCCACAGTTCAGTGATGTTTCCACAGACCCCTTTGATGAGAAGGATCAAGTAATTATCCCCCTTTAGCATCCCAAGTGCCTTCTCTTCATGACTTGCTTCCCTCACCCTTCACACTTAGTCCTCTTTCCTCATGTAGCAGGCTTGCCTTTCAGAGCTTGAGTTAAGTCCCAGGCTTGAGATTTTGCTGTTTTGATTGGTGAAGCCCATCCACCAATTGGGAGGCAGCAAGAGGAGTCAAGTCACACCCCTTTCCTGAGGGGAGGGAGAGAAGAGCTCCCTTACCCCCCGCCCCCCAACCTAATTGTAAATTGCAACACTCAGGCCCGGAAAACTTCAGGGGTAGAGCCCTGGAGCGTATAAAAGGAGATGCATGCCCAGCATGAGGAAGATACATGAGAGAGAGGGGCTTAGAAGAGCTGAGGAGAGATACTCAGCAGGGTGAAACAGTAGGCCAGAAGTGCTCCTGAAGACTTTCGTCAGCGGGGAATAGCGGTGGGCTCTAGCAGCTAGGCTCTCGGTGTGCAGCATGGCATCCAGGCCCTGGGAGTTGCGTGAGGCAGCTTGGTATCCACAACCTCTGGTGTGAGGCCAGAGACACGGTGCACAGGCCAGTGCACAGAGCAGGATCTTTGGAGAGCTTGGGTGGCTCATGTCCCCACCCCCTGGCCTGAGGCTGGGAGCTCAGTGCAGGAGGTGCTGTGCGGAGAGTCCAGGAGTAGACTGAGCGTGGTGCTACACAAGGTGTCCCAGGCCTCCAGCTCATAGCAAAAGTTTGAGTCCAGGGAGCCAGACGGTGCTCGAGATACTAAGCCAGCTGACAGAGCCAAGCCAGGGGCCCCAGAAGCCTTGCACAGCAGAGCCCTGTTTCAGGAGACAGTCACCCCCTGAAGCCCACTGCAGGTGAGACAGCAGCTTGGCGCAGAGGACAAGGACCATCCTCCAGGCCTGCGAGCCATGAGTTGCAGGGAAAAGAGGATTCCCACAGGGGAGGGGGAGTCCCCCCCAGTTAGTTAAGGGCTCCTGAAAGTGGAGGTCCCACTGGGAGGGCCCCCCTGAAGTTACCAGCTTCCTTGAAGGGCTTGGGAAAAAGCCCAAGGGCATTGGAGTTTCCCCTTGGGATTAAGTTTATCTTTGAGGCTCTTGTGCCATAAGTGGTATGATGTTGTGCCTGGTATTTTGTGAACTCTCATATTTGTAAATTAGCAGCTGATTAGAGTTCTAGGGCTCTGCTGGGACACCCTTTTTGCTATTATTTCACCTGTTGCTTATTCATATTTATTTGTGGCTTATTTATTGTTCACCTATACTTATTTATAGTTTATATTTTGACTATCTATATTTATTTGTGTGTTTATCTGTTTCAGATCAGATACTTACCTGTATCTGGAGCACTGGTGTAAGGTTTTATAGCATTTACCCAGAGGGTATTCTTTATGTTATTTGTTTATATATATATGTAAGTTTATATCCATGTT
>NW_017729024.1:123490780-123491892 GCF_001723915.1 Gavialis gangeticus
ATATATATATATGTATATGTATTGTACATATGTTTATATCCATGTTTCTTTTCCTTGTGATAAGTTAATATAAATAAATTTGTATATAGTTAAGTCCCGTGACTGTCCTGGCCTAACAATTCCCTTCAGCTGGAAAAGGGGAGTATATACCTGAGTTACCTAGGCTACACTCATTTTGCCCTGAGCTATGTGTGGAGCCCTTCCATGAGGTTAGGAAGATAAAGAGAAAAGGGCCTGCTGGGGGGTCCTACACATATAGTACCCCCCCATGGCTTTTGTCCTCTTCCAAGTTTTGTTGTTTTATTCAAAAAATAATAGAAGTTTAATTCCCTTCCAAATTTGTGGCAGCTGAAAATTATGTTCGTGTAATAAATGCTTGCTGAAGGCTCTGTGAAGATTAAACCAAGTGTTTTTATGTCATTTGTTCAGATATTAAGCTATATGTTGTTGTTAAAAGCCTAATTAAAGTCAAAGATGTAGTGAGGCCTTGTATGTAATGAGGCCTAGTAAATTTAGCAAGGCCTTGTAGAAGTAGGCCCTGTGGTGTAGTTAAAATTAACCTTATCAGAAGAATGCAAGGCTTGTACTACTATTGGACAGTCTAAGGACAGTTGAAGTAAAGAGAATCTGAATGGCTGTAATTTATCAGCGTAGCTCAGAAGTTTTAAATTGGGTGGCACATCCGGAAGTCATTTAAAAGGAAGATGCAGCTCTGTAAAAGAAGCTCCTGATTTAAGATTAGCTGGTGGCCTGGATTTGGTGGGCCTGTGGATCTTGAGGAGCCCAAGGACTGAATACCAGGGTCCTTCCCAGTACCCCTTGGACAGCTCTGAGCTTTGCAGAAGAGAAACTTGTCACACATCAGGCATCAGAGGGGACTGCCGATAAGTTGCCAACATGAATTATTATTGTCTGTCTTATTATACTATGCGTAGTCATGTTTTTGTTAAGTCAGTAAACCTTTCTTACCTTTCTACCTCTGACTGTACTCTCAATCCTGAACCCTCTGCAGGCGGTGGGACACAAATTACACAAATTTATCTTTAATGTACTATCTTCTTCAAACTAACAAACAACCCTTTAACACCCCCCCCCCCGCCCTGAATTAAGGA
>NW_017729024.1:123492146-123494502 GCF_001723915.1 Gavialis gangeticus
GCCCTGAATTAAGGAAGAATAGATGCAGGCAAAATTGGCCTAGTTAGTTTACTGGGGTGAATTACAAAAGTAAGAGTGACAGAATCACTTTACCTAAATCTAGCCCAAAAGCATTTGAGATGTCCACTGGCAATGTGTAGTAACAATTAATTCTCAACCATATTACTAACCTTCCTTGCTATTTCCTTCTTCAATAGGAGTGCATTTAATGTTAGTAACAGGTGTCAGGTTGACAGCCCTGTTTTTTTATGTACAGCAGGTACAACACACACATTGATACAAAATAAGCAGTCCATACTGAACCTAAACAGCCCATTGCATTAACATGGCTATGGCACACAAGGGAAAAATGTGTCTAGCATCATGTTCAACCAGATTTGACTCCCCAGATGGAAGGACAGGGACCTCATTTACAAAAAGGTCAATCTGACACATCTAAAGCAAGCCAGGACTACACATCTCTGGCCCTGTTGCAAGGTATTTCAATTGCTCTGCTGTCACATTCCAGACAGCAGTACAACTTCAATACAATATGAAGGATTGTGACTAGGACTGAACACTTTGGGATGAAGTCTAAACCCACTTATACCAGCTGTATACCAATCAGTCAAGTTAACACACATTTTCCAGGTTAAGTTTTCAGAACATAGAAGTTGCAAAGGAGGAGAGAACGCCATTTTTCAAGCCAGTCCCTCATCAGAGCAACCAAATAGTACAATGCATTCTGTGTTTGCACACAACAATGCTTCTGATAGAATGGAATGGATTAAGATCATCTGCCTATGCTCAGTTCAACACACCAGCAATGATACTTACTGCATAAGGGAGAACAGAACTGCTGGCCCGCTCAACCCTGGTGGTCTGAGAAGAGAAACAGGTGTTTATAGGACCTTGGCCATGGGTGGTGAGGAAGAAAGTGAAATCTTTTGGCTTCTCCATCTTAGGAAAACTTTTGAGTGGGAGAAAGGGCAAATGGGTTTTGGCCAATTAATCTTTTTATCTTTTAGGTTGGGATATGCGGGAGTTTGAAGAGGAAAAAGGATGTAATTAAAAAAGAAAGGGAAGAGAGAGAGAGCGCTGATGGGCTAAAAAGCTAAAGACCCCATATAGGTGAACAAAAGCAAAAGGGGCAAAAATTTCCTGGCAGAGCCCCTCACAGAGATGCAGCTTCCACTGGCCAATGGAGCTCTTCTAAGCAACTTCTCCAAACAACATAAATGATCTCCACAAAAGAATCCTTTTGTTGCTATAAGTTGTGTTGACACAGGAGGCTTTGTCATCATCACTATATTGTTTGGGGCTTGAATTTTTTACATCATTATCCAAGACCTGCTGGTATTATTTCATCATGTAGACCTGTCCAAAGATAAACAAGAGAGGCAAGGAGAGAAAAATATGCGCAGTTTAAAGGATAAGGGTGTTGGGAAGGAGTTGCTGCCTTTCACAGATAAATAGCAAATTATCTCAGGGATCTATGTTGTAGCCGTGTTGGTCTGAGAAAAAGAGATACACAAAGCTCTTGAGCCAGAGGTGATATCTCTTATTAGAACAAATAAACAGTAGCAAAAAAAATCAATTTTTTGCAGGCTTTTGGGCATATACACCCTTCGTCATGCTAAGGAGAATTCACAGATTGTAAAAGTCCTCCTAGGTAGAAAAGAAACTTCATTTTGCACAGGGGAGGTAGAGGGTAGATGTCTATTCCCCTGGGTATCTCAAAGTCCTTTTGTGAGAGTGTTCTGTGATGTGCAGATTAGGCTGGCTTCTTCTCTGGAGGTGTCTGATGTCAGAGTCAGACAGGGAGGTGGAAAATCCTTCTTCCTTAGTTAGCAATGAAGTTTATTTTTCCAAACAGCTAAAAAACGATACCTTCCATGTTTCAGGGATCTATGTTGTAGCCGTGTTGATCTGAGGAAAAGAGATACACAAAGCTCTTGGGTCAGAAGCGATAACTTTTATTAGACCAACTAAATAATAGCTAAAAAATTCCTTTCACTGCAAGCTTTCGGACACATCCAAATGATTACCACTGTCCACTCCTCCTCCCTCCTGGCTATTCACTGGCTAGGGTCATGAGGATGCATCAGGGAGGAAAAGAATTGTCAACCCCAAGCATTCCAGCCCCCTAAAAACAGGTGAATGGCTTAAAAATTGTTCTAAAATGTTGAGGGTTACATGTTCCCTTTTTTCAGCTTTTAGGGTATCCTCTACACTTACTCCTCTTTGCACCTCTGGACTCTGCTCTCATTCTCTCCAAAACATAGACAGATATCCCTTTAGCTTGTTAGACTTATGGATCAAAAGGCATAACTGGGCAGTTGCGTGCCCTAGACAGCATGTCCGCTGCTTATTTTTG
>NW_017729024.1:123494559-123496434 GCF_001723915.1 Gavialis gangeticus
GCCTTGTTACCCTACTGCAGTGGTCTCCAACCTTTTTAAGTAGGAGGTCACCTTTGGTCTTTAAAAGCAACCCAAGATCTACTGTGCACCACTGCCACCCCCTGCCCCCTCCCCCGCCCAGCAGGTAAGTCTGTGGGGAGGGAAGGGAAGGGCAGATCAAGGAAGTGGAAGAAAAAATTATTTAGGGGCACGCCTCCCTGGCCAGGGTCCCACTCAACTTATCCCTGCTCCTGCCTCTGCGGCACTGTCTCTCACTGCGGGGGCCTCAATCTAGACTCCGCCCCTTTCCTCCCCCATGGACTAACCTCTATGGCTGTGCGAAACAGCACCATTCTGTTTTGACTTCCGTTTCAACGTTTTGACAGGAAAGCTTTTCGTTTTGAGTTTTGTTTCATTTTGGATCCACTGTTCCAGTTCATTCAAACTGTTTTGCTGTTTTGATTCTGTATCAATATTTTGCCCATAGGCTATAATGGGGAAGCACAAAACTGCCTATAACATTGTCATTTATTGCCCGATGTGGATAAAACTTGCAGAGATGCTATCCCCTGCTGAGGCCATGAAGCCTGCCAGCTTTCAAGGAGATAGATGCAGGGGTTTCTGGGAAACTGCGCCTCTGGCTGCTGACAAGCAAAACTCATGACATGGGTGACACTGTGTGTGTATTAAAGCGCACCCTCACTGGCACTGGATCCTGTACACAACATGGTAGTGTGCCCCAATGAGGTCTTCTCCTCCCCTACAGCCTCAGTCTGGTCCACCACTTTAAATGACAACAGGTAATAAAATAATTTAGTGAGCACTAGCACAGTAGCAGGAGCAGCATCTCAGGCAGCCAAACTGTGACAGAGCCTTTCTTTCCTCTCCTGCAGGAGCTTTTTCTCCAGCAACTTCCCGAGAACTCTCCCTGCCAGCCCCAGTTCTGGGGCTTAGATGTGCCCACTGCCCAGGGCCCTGTGTCCTTCCAGGCAAGTGCTAGGGGTGTTTTTCTAAGGACATGGCACTGGCAGACAAGGTCCTTTCCTTTGGATCAATCTAATCTGGAATGTTTTAGCAGACCAACTGAATAGTTAGTTACAGAACTATATGTCTTAGCAAGATTTCGGGTTGAAAAACCCTTCATCAGGCTGAGGAAGCACCTGCAGTTGGTGTGTGTGTGTGCTGTTCCTGGATGGAAGGAATAGTAAAGAAGCCACAGGCTGACATGCAATGCAGGCAAGAAATCCAGGCAGTGAAAATGGAAATAGGGGCATCAGGGCATGAGGAACAGGCTAGGGGGGCAGGGGAAGGGGGATGCATCAGCGCAGGTAGCAGTGGAGAAGTACCTGGGGAGTCAGATGTCCAGCAAGTCGTAGTGTGTCATAAATCCAATGTTTATATTGAGTCCATGACTTTCTGTACTGGAGGTTGAAGTTCATAAGTCCAGCTCTGAAAAGTGGTTTGTAAATTCAAGCAAGCACGGAATCTTGCTAACCTAACCTCATAACCAGAAGCCAAGTTTCTACAGCTCAAAACACAAAACCTGCCTACAATCTCCAGTACCCCCACAAACTGCACACCAGAATCTATCAAAGACAAAAATACCCAACTACCTGTGGGGGAACATTTCTCGCAAACCCTCCCTGCCCATATATTCTCACCAAGAAACTACACATTTCTCAAGCCCCAGTTGCCATCTGGGCCCCCTCATCAACACAGACCACATCATCACTAGTTCAAACAGGGTCATCACTATGTGAAAGAATAGATAAATGCTGAAATTCAAAAAAGACACAAACAGGTGGCACTTTAACCTTCTTGGGTGTTCCATAACTAAACTTCAGAGTGGTTATTCTCTGACGACAAAACTTTAAAAATGAATTTGAATGGGAAGTT
>NW_017729024.1:123501434-123529588 GCF_001723915.1 Gavialis gangeticus
GCTTCTTTACTATTCCTTCCATCCAGGAACAGCACACACACACACCAACTGCAGGTGCTTCCTCAGGCTGACAAAGAGTTTTTCAACCCAAAAGCTAGAATCCCAGGCAGCTCAGCTGAGCTCACCTGGAGCCTCACAGCTCCACTACAACCAGCAAGCCTCAGGCCTGTCAAAGACATGGTGGGTCTGGGCTTTCTCCAGCCAGGACTGTATGTGTGCTTGTGGTAGCTGGAGGTTATGGCGCCTCCTACCTGCCTTTCACCAGGGGGATCCTCAGTCCTGGCATTTCCTGAGCCTGCTATGCTGCCAGCAATCCCACCAGACCTCCCTGACCCTGGTAGAGTGCAGTTTTATTTGTCACGCCCAGGACCTAGGTCCTCTTCCTTCCTCATAGCCCCAGCCTGTACCTCCAAGTTCATCCTGGCATTGAAGCTCAGCAAGGACATATTCTTCCCCTGCCAGATGGTAATGAAGTGAGTGCCCCCTCGAGCTCTGAGAGTGGGGCATTAAATGGCTTTTACAAACGAAAAAAGGAAATAGGTCCAGATGGAGTGAGAAAGGTGGCATTCACTCCGTCTGCACCTGGAGCCTGGGGAATCCCAGCAGCGGGAGGTTCACTTTGAGGAACACCAGCTGCTCCACCAAACCAGGATCCAAGCAGGTGTGATGCGGTGTCACTACATTCCCAGCAATGCTGAACACCCTCTTGCTTGGAACGCTGGTTGGTAGACAGGACAGGTGTTCATGGGCAACCGTGGCCAGATCCAGCCACATCTGGCTGCAGCTTGCCCAGTAGGCCAAGGGGGGGATCGCACAGCAGCAGCTCCACATCCTCAGCCACCAAGGCCTGAATGCTCCCTGCCTGATGGTGGGGTCTGATGCCTCTGGACCCCACCATGGAAGCCATGACCTTGGCCCACATTAGCAGTGCCCATGGGTGACTGGTTCCTCCTGAGTCTGGGGGGGGCACCAGATCGCCAATGGTGGGGGAGGGGTCCCTAAGTGGCTGATCACTGAGCCAGCAGCAAAACTTGAAATGCATTTCTGCTGGCACTTCTGGTTTCACGGCTGGCATTTCCAGGGGGTGCATGGTTGATCTCAGGGGGTGCACATGGACCCACATGCACCCCCGACACATCACCAATGACAGTGCCTGCGGTGGAGGAGGAGACTGGCTGGTGGATGGCATGCTGGCATGTTGGCATGAGACAATGGATCCCCCTCTTCCATGTCCCCCAGCCTCCGCCATTCTGCCTTCCTGACTGTCTTCACCAGAACCTCTGTCCACTGATTCAGGCTTTGGCTGCTGCATACACTGCCCTTCACCCTCAGGTCACACATGGCAGCCAGCATATGGACCGTACTGGACTGCAAGGCATCGAGCCATTTCCTGATGCCCTCCTTCAGCCGCCTCATCAGTGCCTGCACATCTGGTGACAGCAGCTTGCCCCAGCCAGGAACATTGACCCCCTGGATGCTCTCCATTTGGCTCTGAAGTTCCCTCACTACAGGGATCACCTGGCTAAGGAGGGCATTGCCAGTGCTGAGGGTCTTGGTGGCCTTGAGGAAGGGCTTGAGAACCACCAAGATCTGGGAGATGGTATCCCACTCAGCTCTGTTAAGGGGACTGCTGATCCCAATCTCCCCAAGAAAGGCCATCTCATGGATGGCCTTCTGTTGCTCCACCAGCCTCTTGAGTATCAGGTATGTGGAGTTCTACTGAATCTTCACATCCTGCATGATTTTGTACTGCAGGATGTTCAGCTCTGCTTGTTTGTCCCTCAGCATCTTGCCCCCCTTGATGCTCCAGTGGAAGTAGCTTTCCATCTTCCTGCATTTTAAAATGAGTTTGCTGGTGATGCTGGCACTGGCACTGGCAGCCCTGTCCCCCCACAAGGCATCCCTGACAGTGAAATGGAACTTGTGTGCCACACAGCGGATGCCAACAAAGTTGGCATCACAGACCACCTTGACCACATTGGCCCCATTGTCGGTGACCATGAACCCACAGGTGAGCTTGCCCTTCCCAATGAGCCACCCCTGCACCAAGCGGTTCATGATCCCCATGATTTTGGTTGCCGTGTGGGACTCATCCATCACCTCAGCCTGAAGGAGAGCCCACTGATGGCCTGACTGGTCACACCAGTGGCCTGTGAGGGAGAGGTAGGTGTGATCTCCACCCTGGCTACTCCAGGTGTCCGAGGTGAAGTGTAAGGCCACCTGTGGACCTGCCTTGAGCAGCTCCTCCCTCAAATACTCCCTGTATGCCTCAGGGTGGACATCACCATCCTGCTGAAGGTGGTGCATGTGGATACTTGGTAGGATGGGGCCACAAGCACTATGAGCCACCTGAACCCTGGCTGCTCGCCTAAGGAGATGGGTTGGCCATGGACAGCAAGCATCTCCCCAGTGCTCTGAGTGATCTCATTCACCCTTGCAATGCCACCCACCCCTTTCTATCCATCTTTCCCCCACTGTTTCAGGGTGGCCTGCCTCTGCTTTGGGGGGACAGGGACTTTGGAGGAGGAGCAAGGGCAAGGGAGTGGTGCCTGTGGAGATGTGGCGCTCATGTGTTTTGTTCCCTTGCCCCAGCTGGTTTATGCTAAGCAGTGCAGGCAGATAGCATATGTGGGATCATCTGCCAACTCAAAATGATCCCAGACTGCACAACCCGCTCACTTCTGGGGTGTGCATGCATGTGTGGATGCTGTACTTTCCCCCTCCTCAGCAGGCAGAGGCACAGCAACAGGAGGAGCAGACTCAGCTGAGCTGCTTGCCTCCACAACCGCTACCTCAGACTCCTCTAAAGTGCTTTCTGGGGAAGGAGACCCGGCTCTAGGGAATCTTGAAAGGTGCAGAGCACAAACTCAGCTGATTCCCCCTCCTTCCCCAGTTCCCCCAATTTCCCTTGCTATGGCACTCAGCTCCAGATCCATCTCCTGCTCTCCCTCTGGCACTGGAAGGCTCAGCGTGGGAAGTGAAATGGGGGTGGAGGAGACTGGCATGCTCGTGCTAGACCTGCTGCCTGTTGTCATGGTGGGGGGAGGGTGTTTTTTCTGGTGCTTTTGGAAGGGATACAGTCTCAGGCACAGGCAGTGGCACTGCTCCCCTCTCCTTGCTGCTTCTGGAAGCCTCATACCTGCTAGTTGGAGGAAAGAGACTGTGTCTCAGTTTGGGCATGCGGGGAATTTACACCTCTCCCTCTACCCCCTCTTCCACCCCTCCCTGAAGGCTTGCCAGATGCCTTCCCACCACACTTCATGATGTGTTTCATAGTGTCTTGTTTTTATATACAAATATATAAATATATCTGCGTATGTAGTATATGCCACAAGGCATAAATGTATCTGCGTTTCTATATAAATTCTATAAGGTATGTAGTATATGCCACAAGTTATAAATGTATCTCCCTTCCTATATAAATTCTATAATGTATGCATATGCCGCAAGGTATAAATGTATAGAAATAAAATATAAATGTATCTCCCTTCCTATATAAATTCTATAGTATAATATCCAATATCATTATAAAAATGAAAATAATAAATCAATGAATATAGTAATAAAATAAAAGGGTCTAGAAGAAAGCAAAAGGTATTGTGGAATCCCACTTGCTAGGCTAGGAAGTAGGAAATCATTCAAATGAATGCTAGTAGTAGTCTGTTGTCTAATGCTCCTGAGCTACTGGAAGATAGCCCAGTAACGGTCAGACTCCAAGGCAGAAAGCAGGCCATTTCAAACAATGCTGCCTTTTATGCTGTTTTTCCATCCCTCCCCCGGAGCACTGGGATTGGAAGAGACTTCAGGGAAGGATCACAGTCACTGGCCAGCCACACAGTCAATATGAGAGCAGTCCTTCCCCCCCTCTTCCCCCTCCCTCTCCTTACTTTCTGTTTTCCTGCAAGCATGCCCAGCTTGAGCTCTGAAACTTGAAACATTTCAAAACTTTTGAAACATTTCGACTGTCCTTGTTTCATTTCAATGCTGTTTCGAAGCCCTTCATTTCATTTTGATTTCACAAGTCAAAACAGTGTCAAAATGAAACAGCTGGCAAAATTTCTCACAGCTCTACTGTGACGGGGAGTGAACTTGCTTGCACATGGGCACTCAGCCCCCCTACCCCAGCCATGGATCAACTCTAAAAGACTCCAAGATCTACTGCAAGAGGCTCTGAGCTCTACTAGTGGATCGAGATCCACTGGTTGGTGACCACTGCCCTACTGTATGGACCTGCTGGAAGCAATGAATTTTCAAACACCTTATTCCCTCATCCCCATTTCCTTTACCCCAGCACAGTGTCTCATCATCACCTGACGACCACACACAGTCACCAGAGCTGGTGAACTCTGCATCCTACTTTGATCTATTTTAACCACTAGTGCTGAGCCAGCAACCTCACTGAGACCTACTATATACTCTCATACCAACCCAGTAACTTAGGACTGCTGAGCCAGTAACCTCAGAAAGACCTATGCTTTGGCTTCATCCCAGTAAGCTAAAGGCCCTGAGCCAGAGACCTCACAGAAACCAGGGCCTTTGAATAAACCCAGCTAGTCAGAAGTGTTGAGCTAAATAACTGTAAAAGGCCTGTACTTTGACAGAAAAGAAGGAAACTAACAGCTCTGAGTCAGTGATGTCAGAGTTTTGCCCCTTAACATCAGCCCAGCTGGCTAGAAAGCAAGTCACTGTTGTCACAAGGCATGCTAATCAGAACAGATTAACTAGTTAAAAAAAATTAACCAGTGGCATTAAACTGGCCTATTCTTGACATCATTCTTGTAAGCTAGAAGTGCTAAAGTCAAAGAGAATACACACACACATCTCCATATTGTAGGCACCCTATCTTATATAGCAAATCAAATATTATAACGACTAAAAGCTACAATCAAATACTGTAACATGTACAATTGTGGGTTTGCTATAGTGAGCTTTATGGTGTGGAATATTTTGCATCCCATCCTATCAATCTCCTTTCATCCTTCCCCACTTCTAAAAATTCTTGAAAGCTATTTTTTTCTTTAATTGTTTTCATAATCACCAGTTCTCACTCTACATGTTTTTCTTTCCCCTCTCCTGTTTTAAATTGCCCTTCCTTCCTCCCCACAGACTTCCTCATCTGATTTATCTCTATATTTTTTAAATTGGGAGAGAGCGGTATTTTATAATAATCCATTTATTCTATGGTACAAAACCCTATGTACCATTCTGAAACATGGAGTCATTCAACTATTATTTATTAATTGTTTATTTTATTATACAATTCCTAGAAAACTAAATACAATACACAAAAAAGGATTCAATATTATTCCAGTACTCCACCACTAAGCTACAAATGGCTAAAAACATGGTGATGTGTCTCTGCATTTTATAACTGGGGGAAAAAATCAACACTAGTTGTAACTTAAGTTTGGACACGAGTGAAGTAACTGGCAAAACATTCTGATTTATTTTGCTCAGTGAGAATATGATCACTGCATATTTACAGCATTGACTGAAGATAAGTACATTCTGTAAAGTGCTACTGAAGTGTATTTCCTTCAGTTCCTTGACAGCAAAAGGAAGCAATGAAGGCTTTAAATCACCAAAAATATTTATAATATGAAAGATAAATAGAGGTCACATTCATCTACTGCACCATGTAGAGTGGCTAATATTTTACAAGGTTCACCTAGAGTTTGTGGGAAATGATCACCAGAATATTTCTTCTCAGCAGTTCAGGATACTGCGGCTTAGTAGGCCCCACAATGGTTTGCTAAGTAAGGATGACAATTCTATATTACATTTTTTACAGGAATTACCAAGGAAAAGTCATACTGCTATACTGTTGAATGGTTTTCCTGCTGGAGTTTACAGCACTGACTTTCTCACTTTAAAACACGTTTTGCATTATAGTCCATAGTAGTAACAAGTCTCATGGGGAGAGCAAGGCTACGACTTTTCTAAAATGCAGATGGGACGATTCCCTTGAATTAAAAAATTGAATTTACCGTGGCTTTTTTGTGTCACTTCTGTGTTTGGATTCTGTTAATATGGCAGCAAACCAGATTTGCAGACAGACTGTTTGTGGAGATACTTGATTTGAGGTCAATATTAGAAAACATCAGGAAGCAAATTTGAACTCTCAGGCTTAAGTATGTTCATTAGAAAAGGTCAGTGCTCATCTAGTCATATGTAACCCGGGTGTACATGGGCTTGTACTCCCCTCTCCAATTGAGGGAATTATTGGCAGGGCAGTGTGCTGTGGAGGGACATGGCAGCCTGCAGCCGCCTCCGTCCCCTATGAGTCAGGCCCAGTCAATCAATTACTTAACTATATACAAACTTATTATTACAACAAAACCATTAAAGGGTAAGGACATAGATTATGTATATGTATAAATTTACAAAACAATAAACCCTATACCATATATATATATATACACACACACAGATCATGGAGTTATTATCGATTCCAAAATGAACATAGGCTGCCAATGTGAGGACGCAGTCAGCAAGGGTAACCGCGCCTCGTCATGTATCCACAGATGCATCATGAGCAGGTCGAAGGAGGTGATCCTCCCCCTCTATGCAACACTGGTTAGGCCACAATTGGAGTACTGTGTCCAGTTCTGGGCTCTGCACTTCAGGAGAGATGAGGACAGCATCGAGAGGGTCCAGAGGAGGGCCACTTGCATGATCAGGGGGCAGCAGGGCAGGCCCTATGAGGAGAGACTTAGGGACCTGAACCTGTTCAGCCTTCATAAGAGAAGGCTGAGAGGGGAACTAGGGGCCATATATAAACTTACCAGGGGGGACCAGAGGGGATTGGGTGAGACCCTGTTCCCCCGAGCACCTCCTGGAGTAACAAGAAACAACGGCCATAAGTTGATTGACAGTAGGTTCAGGCTGGACATCAGGAGACACTACTTCACAGGCAGGGTGGTGAGGAGCTGGAACCAGCTTTGAAGAGAAGTGGTGCCAGCTGCTACCTTGGGGGTCTTTAAAAGGAGGATTGATATCTACCTAGCTGGGGTCATTTGAGCTTAAACTTAGTAGGGGTCATTAGAGCCCTGTATTCATTCCTGCCCGGGGCAGGGGGTCAGACTAGATGATCTGCTCAGGTCCCCTCCAACCCTACTTCTATGAAGCTATGAATCTATGAAACTATGAGCCCAATTATTATTCAAAAATACAAGTGAACAATAAAACACCCAGAACAAAGGATATTGATTGGGCAACCTTATAACTCTATAAATATACAAACTATTACTTCAACTTATTCACATAAACTATAAGGCACAGTCCACAAATATAACAAGCAATCCTACGTGTAGTGGGCCCTTTGCCTTGTGATAGGGGTTGGAGGCCTTGGAGTTCAGTTTGCTCCCGGACCCTCTGTATAGCGTTGTTTACAGCTGCCTCATGCCAGCAGCTGTAAACCTGAGCCACCTCAAGTGGCTCCCAGGGTCTCTCACCCTCCATGCAGCACCTCCTGCACTGAGCTCCCAGCCTCATGCAGAGGTTGGGGACCTGAGCCACCCAAGCAGCTCCAAAGATCCTGCTCCATGCACCGGCCTGTGCATTGTGTCTCTGGCTGCAAACCAAAGGTTGCAGACCCAAGCCACCTCACACAGCTCCCCGGGTCCAGACACCATGCACTGTGCTGCACACCAAGAGCCTAACCGCTGGAGCCGTCCACAGCTCCCCACCAACAGAAGTCTTCAGGAGCTCTTCAAAAGCTACTGCTTCACCCTGCTGAGCAACTCTCCTCAGCTCTTCTAAGCCGCGCTCTTCTCTCTTCTCCATCCCCAACGCATCTCCCTCATACTGGGCATGCAGCTCCTTTTATACTCACCATGCCTCTGCCCCTGAAGTCTTCAATCAGGTCCAGGGGAGCTCCTCTCCCCCTTCCCTCAGGAAAGGGGCGTGGCTTCACTTCTCATGCTGCCTCCTGATTGGTGGATGGGCAGACTATGTTGTCGGGGGGGGGAGTCAAAAACAGCAGCAAGTTTAAAGCCATGGCTCTGCTTCCCTGCCAAGGAGCAAACTGCAAGCATGGCCCCTCCACCAATCAGCAAGTGGTTTAGGGGGGAGGCTGGGGGAACCTGCTGTGTAGGGGGGAAGAGTTATCTTCTTATGAAGTGTTGCAGATGGCCCTCTATCTCTCAAACAGTAGCAAAACTAGAGCAGGATGAGCAGGGCACCAGACCCAGGTGCCAAGTATGAGGGGACTCTAGAATCACCCCCCAGGGGTCTTTGCCCTGACAGGAGGAGCCCATGCCTGCCCAAATGAGCTGGGCAGGGCAGCACTGTACCAGGCAGTGTATCTCATGGGCAGGGTGTGGGTGGAACAAGCAGAATGGCGCTCTCCCCTGGGAGCCTTTGCCAGAGCAAACACAGCCCTGCACCCAATATATATGTATCAGGGAGGGAGCAAATGGGACACCAGGGTCAGCTCCCAGGAAGCCCAGTCATGGGGCTGCTGCCTCTGGAACAGAGCTGATGCTGCCACAGCAATGGCAGCACTAGTCTGAAGGTAAGCCTTCCTTCCTCTCACTCCCCCTTCCCCCCCTACCAACTACAGTGGTTGGCAATATGCCTTGTAATTGTGCAACAGGGGCTGATGATGTAGTTTCAGGAATAGGTTAGACGGGGACTTGTATAGAATGATTTAGAAAGGGATGATCCTGCCTCAAGCAGGGGGTTGGACTGGATGACATCTGGAGTTCCCTTCCAGCCTTATTTTTCTATGATTCAATAACTCTAATATGTATTTATGTCACACACATCCTTAATGTTGTGTACAATAATTCTTTGGAAGCTTGAAACAAAAATATGTTTAATAACTGAGATGTTTTTCTTTGCTTGCTGGCAAATGTTAATTTATTATCATAAGTTGATCAATTTGGCTGCTTAGTTCATTACATTTTTCCCCCATTAATAATTTCAGTACAAATATTTTGTCTTCATTTTTGTTACAAGGGTTTTAGTGTGAAAAGTGAACACACAGGGAAAAAGGATTTGGAGTTTTTTGGTTTCTTAAAAAAGAAATATTCTTATGTAAATTACTGTCTCAAGGAAAAGCATTTTCCATCAAAAAATGTGTCGATAGTTGTTTTTTTTTAACCAGCTCTAATTATGAATGCTGGGCTGCTGAAACCATTCCTTTCTTTTTATTTATTTCTTTAAAAAGAGAACTGAGGCGTTTCTTCAACATACACAGATTTTTTAAATTATACACAAACACATTATGTCACATCTTGATCTTACCATTTTTTTAAATCCTTAAACTACAGCTATTAGACTATCATGTGGTCCCAAAATGTATGTAAAGATGAAGTCTCAGACTGAAAAATAGTATGAGTTGTCTTGTAATTCAAAACCTTAAAAAAGGAGGGTCAGAGGAAAAATTACCTTTTAACATGTCTTCACCATTTCAACACTATAGACTTTACACTTTCAAGGCTGGTCCTGTTACACTTCCAAGCTCTCCTCTGTGCAACTGAGGTGTGACCATAGTGAGACAAATTAAGCAGCATAGCACAAATCTACTGCCTCATGAGGGCTCTTTAGTTTCCTGGCTCCATTATTTCTCTAAACTATGGAGGAGTGGATGAAAAATGTTGATTCCCCTAAAAAATAATACTTTCCATGGAGTAGTTCTGTGATTTATTCTTTTTAGGTACAACTGAGAGTAGAATTATGCTGAGTTGAGATTTTGGTAGTGTTTGCTTTGAGGAGTACAGGTGCAATTGGTCATACTTATTCTCAGACACTGCTCCATGTGGTTTTTAACCCAAGGCAGTAAATCAATTATTGCAGAACAAGCCTAAGCCAATACCCTAAATGTTAGTTGCAGTATCAGTAACTACTGCACATGAAACAATATGGCAGTTTTATCTTAAGCAAAAAATGGGTCATGACAGGCAGAGGAATATGCTGTGGTTTCAGTATAAATAAGTGCAATGCATTTTTCAAACAAGACAAAATATATCCTTGCATTACATTTACTTTAATAGCCTTGTGGGGTTTCAGTTTATGCAATTTTAAAAAAAACAAATCACAAGCCTCCAATATCTTTACTTTTATAGGCTAATGGACAAAATATGAGCTTAATCTTTTCAAAGAGTCCTCACCTTAGAAAAGAAACCTCTTCATAGTAATAAAATGTCCTGGAAGGCAAGTGTGGGACTGTATTTAAACTTTACCAACCAAAATAGTTACCCTCAGAAGATAAAGCTCATGGGATTTTTTTATGTGACCAGCTTCCAGTAAGCAAAGCACATGCCAAAATAGACAATGTCTAGTGGTGAAACTGGACAACAGCAGACAGCTTGAGTTCAGAGAGCACACTCATGTATTTTCTTAGTCAGCTGATTTGACTGAATCAGAAAAAATGTGAAGGACTTCAGAGACAGGTTGATTCAAAGATCCAATAATGTGATATCTGTTGTTTCTCAGAGCTATGTAAGCATCCTGTGGCCTGAGCATAAAGGAGCTGAAAAAACTGGCCATGAGCCACCACTGCAAACACCTGCTTCCTTTGAACTGCACTGAATGCCAAAAAGCCACTCCTAAAGCTCTGACCTATTGTTACCGTTCCTTTCCCTTACTGGATGAATGACCAAGTGCCTCGAATCCAAATACTTATGACTATGAATTTAAAATTTATCTTCTGCAAGTACTCATTTACACAACTTGCTTTACGCAAACAGTGATACCATTAAAATTCAATGACCAGACTATTCCTGAGAATTACTTACATAAGGGTAAAGGGATAAGTATGGCTAAAGCCAATTCACCCATTTCAAATTGTGGCATACCTTCTTGGAAGAACTTTTTGTAGCACTTACCCAGCTAAGAAGGTAAAACAAACTCCAAATTCCAATATATAACGTCTGTTTGTTCACAGATGCCCAGCTTTAGAGCTGTGCAAAACAGCACTGTTTTGTTTCAATTTCCATTTTGCCGTTTTGAAGGGACAGTGTTTCGTTTCGCTGTTTTGAAGCACTGTTCCATTTCATTTCGTCAAACTGTTTTGCTGTTTCAACATTTTGCCCACAGGCTATAATGGGGAATTACAAAAATGCCTATAACTTTGTCATTTCTTGCCTGATTCAGAGTAACATTGCAGGGGTGGTATCCTGTTCTGAGGGCATGAAGCCTGGCAAGTTTCGAGGAGATAGGTGCAGGGGTTTATGGGAAGCTGCACCTTAAACTGTTCAAAGCAAAACTCTTACCATTTACCAGCAACGGCAGCCTGTTGTCATCCCGCATGCAGATCTGGGGGCCCATGCCCCACAGGAGGGCTGTGGAGCTATGCTGGACTCCTCTCTGGGGGTGCGGGCACCAGATCTGCACGCAGAATGACAGCGGGCTGCCACTGCCAGCTGGGACTGGTGCAGCCTGTGCCAAGTGCTAGCAAGACTGGTGCTGCTGCTGGCCCCAGCTGGCAGTGGCAACATGCTGTCATCCCGCAATCAGATCTGGGAGCCTGCGCCCCCTGGAAGGAATCTGGCATAGTCCTGCAGCTCTTCCAGGGGGCAAAAAGTTCAGCAGGCTGCTGTTGCTGGCTGGGGAAATAGCCCAGAGCCGCCACCATCACCAGCTGGCAGTGGCAGCCTGCTGTCATCCAGCATCCTCCAGGGGCCCACGTCTCCCGGGAAGAGCTGCGGGAAATGATCAGAGAGCTGAGGGAAAGATCGGGGAGCTGGGGAATCCAACTGGGGTTCAGGGACCTGAACATTCCCCAAGCTCCTGATTCGATTCCCTAGCCCCCTGTCTGATTCCCCAACTCTCTGATCATTTCCTCAGCTCTTCCCACAGGCCCCTGGATCTGTGAACTGAGTTTCAGCAGGCTGCCACTGCAGTTTCAGCACCTGCTGAAACCCCACGCACAGATCGGGGGCCCTCACCCCCCAGGAAAGGCTGGGGAAATGATCCAAGAGCTGGGGGCAGCGATCAGAGAACTGGGGAATTGAACAGGGAGCTAGATGTCAATAAGAAAGCAGTCCTTCCCCTCTCTTCTCCCTCCCTCTCCTTAGTTTCTGTTTAGCTGCAAGCAAGCCTGGCTTCAAAACGAAAAACGTTTCAAAAGTTTTGAAATGTTTCAAGTGCCTTCATTTCATTTCAACAGTGTTTTGAAGCCTTTTGTTTCATTTCAGATTTCACTGTTTCAAGCTCAAAATGCATCGAAACAGCTTCGAAACGAAACACGTGGCAAAATTTCGCTTGTATATGTAAGTCCTCCTTACTGATTGCCATTTCATAGGTTCATGTTAACAGTAGGAGATGCTTGAACATTTAGTCATTTACTCCAGGTAGAAAACAAAGAAAACATAAACAATTTTCAGCATCCACCGTCTTGTTTGCAGCTTCTCCCAGGAAATACTATAGTGTTGGGCAAGCTGTTAGATGCTATACCAAACAAGCAAGTCAGAATGGACCTGATAAAAACATCTGTATTGCTTAATGATCCAGCAGCCATTGTGTCTGGGCACTAATATTCATGGTGGAGAAACAGCAAGACTTTGGGGTCATATTGTTACCGAATGTAAATTGATATGTCTTCAACTGGGCTGTGTTGATCTACAGCAGCTGCAAATGTAGCCTTTGGAGGGGAACTGAATGCCAGCATAAGGAATACCAAGCTCTAAAAGCACCTTTTGTAGAAGTATGATTTTTTTTTTTTTTTTACTACAGGGTACTGTACAAAATAGTGGAAGGTCAATGCCTTTTGCCAGAACCGACTATTTTTCCCATTAAAATCCTCAAAGGCAGGATGGACAAGCACAAACCACATACTGTCAAGTAGCAGCTGCATCCACATACACCCTTCAATCACTTTCTCAGTACATTTTGACCTAGGAAGAAAAATGTTAGACCCAATCACCAACCAGTTGATTTTGGACAAAAATAAACATGTACTTTCTGGAGTGTAGACTTTGCCAGCTCATGTTTGCATTCCTATTTTAGCAAAGCATGTTAACCCCCTCCTCTGCCCTCCCAATATGATACTGCTTTCTCCGGTGTTTAAGGAAACCAAACACCAGTGCTAATGATGTAAACTCATTGCTGACAAGGTTCTGCTTCAGTGCAAATCTGGAGGAAAAAATCTCAAGATAAGCTGACTGACTTTTTATGGTATCAGATAGAGAGCCAAGACCAAGAAGTCTTATTGATGTTGATGGAATGTTTTAATCAATCATCCACAGAAAAGTTTTACTCAGCATGGACTTTAATGAGACGGAAATGGTACGGTGCAACTTTGCTTATTAACATGCAAATAAATATTCAATCCTCTATCCTTTTTTGCCCCTCCGGGGAGGAAGTCAGAGAGCATTAGTGAACCTTCAACTTTTGTACCTTTGCAACACCATAATCCTAACAACTAGGATACCCAGCCTAAGACAGACAATTGTTTCAGAGAAATGCACACATGCCAACAAGGATATTGGCCAAAGCTTTCCTCATTGCCACCTCATCTCAAGTCATCATACTATCATATGGACTCAAAAATATTTTTTGTCTTCCAAATTAGAGGGGGGGTGGGGGTTGGAGTAGTTTTTGTTTTAAAGCACATCACGTATGCTCCCCATACCTCAAAAGTTAAAAGTATTCGAAAAAGTCCAAAGATTGCAGATGGTGATGTGTTTTTTTGTCAGAATATCAACCACCTGAGAATGTCTTGATAATGCTCCTTACAGTTCCTCATTGTTTCAGTTGTATGTGTGGTATCAGGTGTACCTAAGCAATACAAATCTTTGTACAGTAGCAATAAGAAACAGTTTCCTCGCTTATTTTTAATAAAGGCACTGTATAATTATCTTTCCACAAATGTCAGTTGTACCAAACCAGCCCTCCCCCACACCTCTTGAATGCAGAGACTACTCACCCCACTGTTCCTCTCTGAGGAAAAGCTGATGAGTTGTAAACCTGACCCACACTGCCAGCTTCTCCGGCAAGGGTGTAAGTGTTGTCATAGCCCCCTGCCAGAGTGGAAAGAGCCCAAGCAGGCTGACTCAGGCCATTTGGAAATGCAGGCTCAACTGAACACTCTCTCTGAAAGAAAAGCCATGCTTTTCCTCAAGGAAAGGTATCCTGTCTTGTCTCCTAACCTCTAGGCTCCTTGCTCTGGGAGTTCCAGAAATCAAGCTCCTTTTCTCTTTTCTTCCTTTTTGCTTTCTTTTTGCTTTCTGAAGAATTGTTCTGTTTTACATACCCTCCTAGAAAGGAGAGCAGCATAGCTCCTTGAAAGGATAAATACAATGAACTCTAAGAAATCATCAGGATGCCTGGAGAGTGGAGTAGCTACAGACTGCAAAAAAGTGGGTTCAACCCACAGCTGAAACAGGAGTGGGAAAAGGATAGGACCCTAGATTCAAACCTCTGAGTATTGGTAGTAGTCATGAGAATAATGAAGCATAGTGACCCAAGAGAAGGCAATCCAAAGGAGTAAGGCTTGCAACCTAACTAGGATAAATAAAGGAAAAAGAGGGCACACAGCTAGCAAAACTGCTAACCTTCAGAACTTCTACCACCCAAACTTCTCCTACAGCACTTGCTTTCTTTATATACACGTAGGACAAATGATCATGAAGTCTACAGTCCTATGTGTTCTCTGCCAAAAAGTTATAAACCCTGTTAGCACCAATCCAGAAAAGCTTGTTATACACAAGGTCTCCAAGAGGTATGTTAATAGAGCTCATTACCTTAGTAAGGCCTAAAAAATGTGGCTCATGTTTATTGCAACCTTTTCTGATTAGACCAATGAAACTTAAAACTTCCTCAAGGCCTCAAATATGCTTTACTTCATGCCAGATATAAGTTGGGAGCTTGGTTGATCTGTTTTCTGTTTTTTAATTCTTCATGGGAGTTTCTGCATCCAACTTCTTAAATGCATGTTCAGACATGAAAAGACCCAGAAACTCATGGTATCGTAAACTTTTGTCCTCATCCGCAAATATATACAGATTTCATTAGATCAGATAATTTTTTAGAATCATGGACGAAAAGAGGAATAATTCTAATTGTGTTGGAGATTAGACCATCATTTGTATTCTCAGTTGTCAATTCCATAGCAACCGTATTAGTTAAAACACTCAATAAAAATGTAATCATAATAGTTACCTTGAATGCAGTGTTTAGTTTTTTCTTTTTCCCTATTTTCCTTAGATTGTTTCCTTGTTATTTTCTGCGTACCAAGATTACTTACAGATAACATCATAATCCAGAGTTCCTTCCTGCCCTAAAATACAAAGAGAAGGTATTATATAATACCTGTAAGATATAATATAATAATATATTAATATATAATTAATATATTTTGCATTGATGGACCTCAAATAATAATGACAATTGAATTGATTGCTCTGCCATCTTTTACAGAGAAAGCTGAATAACTAGTCCTCTTCTTCGCCTGTACAGTTATTGTGATAAACCACTAGGAAGTTAGGCAGACAGTATGAAGGACATAAAATTATCCTGACGCCACTCTTTTACATGGGTGGATAAGTAGCTAATTTTTCAGTATGAACAGAGTAGGTAGAGATAACCATAACCTACAAAACATAATGGAAATGTAGCTATGAAAGGTTGTGACTTCCAGAGCAAATAAAGATGGTGTTGAAGCTTTAACTGCAAACTGCATGAATGCCTTATATTTGGAGATTTTTGAAAAAACTGTAACATATTAGCATTGTCTAAAGGGTAATGTGGTCTCTAAATTAACTATGATTTTGGTCTTGGGTATGAGTAAATGTTAGCCCAGAACTAGCACCCATTTAATCTAAAATCTCTGACCTCAGCATCAACAGGACAGAAGCAGGTGTTCTTGCACAATCTGAACCAGAGAAGGAAAACTAGGAAAAAACCTCCAAACAAAAGACACTGGAACAATATATTTTTCACTGTGCCCTACTGATGTATTGAGTTTGTTTCTAATTTTCATTTCAGACAATGAATTGGCCAGTGACATGCTCTTTTGCAATATCCACCGAAGTCAAGTAATCTCCTTCTATCAACACAATCTTTTCATCCCTTTTGAAGCAAGGAATGAAAAACATTTCACAGGAAATCAAAGCTCCCATGGAAATATTGCCAGTCTTCTGGACACAGTTTTAAGGCTCCTTATGAAAGTGGATTTTTAGTTGGGTGGTCACTTGCATTGCTGCTAATTGAAAGATCAGTGCCTCTATATCACAAATAGCTGCTGAGGAGGAATGAGGAGTCTACAGTGGCTACCAAGACATGTAGACTTGTTTCGTGGAAGACCATTGCCACAACTTGGTGTGTTTGCCCTGCTGTGTCTGGCATTATACTTGTAAAGCAAACATTCATTCAAATATTGTTGACAATATGCATTTCATTGTAAGCGTTCAGTATGTTGGCAACATTTACATGCTGTGAAGGTGAACTTGTACTTACTCAGCAGAAATAAGAACGAATAAAATTTGCTTGAATAAACATGTTTAACAGGCCATGGCAGGGAAAGAAGAATAAGAATGATACATTTTTCATCTCAAGTTAATCCACTGCCATAATGAGTGGTCTGTTACCTGCCCTCAGAGACTGACAGGCAAGGAAAACTAAAGCTATTGAAGCCAGTCTTGCAAGCGTCGGTGGCCACAAAGAGAGAGAGCTTTGCAACAGCTAACTAAACTCATGGCGTGCTGGGTGAATGTCTACTGTGCCCCCAGTCAGTTGTGTAAATGGGGAGAGGGTGGGAGGGCAAAACTAGCCACTGCTGCAACTGGCAGCTAGCTGTACTGCCACTAATACTACAGTAGCCAGTTCTGCCCCATGCACAGGACATGGAGCTGCCCTGTTATACCTCCATCCCCAGTCATGGCACTGCATTTCCAAGAGGAGGGTTTCAGTGATCCTTGTAATCTAAAATTGTAATCCTGGCATGTTATTTCTGGCCTCATTTTATTTCCACAGAATTTACTATATGACGTTTAAGTCCACATTAATTAATCCCTGCCCTCTGTCCACTTCCTTTCCATGTCTTTTTCTCCTATTTGTGTTTACACAACGGTTGCTGGTTTTGCTCTCAGTCTATAAGAAATCAACGTCCTTTTTTAACAGATGTGGGATTCAACTTTACTACTATAACTGATATGTTCACCATGTATATAACTGACCTTTCTTGTCCCATCGATCAGCTTTAAACCTAGGATCACTCAGACCAAAACAAGAACACTTATGCTTCAGCAGGAAGACTAAGCCCCCTACTTACATACATTAACCACTTTTGTGGACCAGTCATTAAAGGGAGCCAAAACCCACACTGTAAAGCTTGGTATATAGTGGAGTATTTTTTTATTTCCTATGGTTTTTACTGGGATAGCAATTGTGCTTAGCTACTCTTGGCAATAGTTTTCCAACATGACCATAGCTGGCATGATTAAAGGTTTTGTCCTCTTGTTAATTCTGCTAGAAAGAACCACAGAATAGACTGACCAAATGTGATCTAGTAAGCTCTGAAATGGACTGGTAAGAGTAACGCATGATTATTCTCAGAGGCAATTTACATTAATGAGTAACAGTCATATTGTATCCAATTCAGAGCAAGGTTCTACCCTAATGAGATTCCCCCAGCTACATTCTTAGATAGCCTACACTACAACACAGAAACTCACCTGGAAATGTCCCTGAATGGCTGTGCTATAATTGTTCTTTTTTAGCTCTATTCCCTGGTAACTTTCCCTGAGTGTTTGCCTTTGTTTGCCTCTGGAACCAGCCATGTTACCTATGACTTCCTCCATCCAACTCAATGAGCGCATCTACACATCACGCCGCATTGCCGTAGTGACACACTACAGTGCCATAGCAACGTGCTACAGCAATGTAGCGATCACGTGGGTCTACACATGACCAGCAGCTATGTTGCCATAGTGGCATGCTCTCCCCATTACAGTATGCCGCTACAACAAAGTAGCAATTTAAAATAACCGTGTGTTGCACATACGGTGCAATACGGGCGGTTACTGCACTGTTGTTTAGTACTCCAGAAGGAAGAACTAAAGCACAGCGCAGTAACAGCATCACTGTAGTGCAACCTGTAGTCATGACCAGTATGTATTTCAGATACATCTTCCTTTTTAGTAATGGGATTCTGGATGGTGTCATCTCTGGAGAAAAAACTTGTAACTCATAATTATGACTTTTCACTCACCTAATAATCCTTCAAATCTTCAGGCAGTCCATACCAAACCATTTTATGTTCTAACAGCACAGGGCTCACAGCTCCCTCTCCCTTCATGCTGCCTGTTAATGGCAGTGAAAACTGTAGTCCCCATGCTTCAGGGAACACAGATTTCTCACTCCCAGTGCCATGAGGGTGAGTCACAGGAAAGAGCAGGACTGTACAGCAGTGGATCCAGGGAGCATGCAGTGGTATAGTTGTACACTGCTTTGATTCCTGTCCCACCCAAAGTTTAAAACCAACTGCCTGGCAGTAGTAGCAGCATTTGTATTCAGGCATCAGCGAAGGAGTCAATTGACTTCATAGCTTATTATAATCTACTTAATTCTTTCTAAAGCCTTCATTCCATAGATATTAACAACCTGCACTCCTTTTAAATGATCTTTAAATGATGTTCCACTAATCAAGCCATCCTTTCTTCTGCAATTCTGTTGCCTGTTAGCTGCACCTGGCAATGTAGTTCCTATTTCACATTCCTGCAGACTACTTTCAAGTCTAGCTAAAACATTGACTAGTGTGTGGATATATTAACTTAGGTGAACATTAACTGAGGTGTGAAAATAACTTTCAGTGAAGCATTGGATGCAATCCCAAGATGCACAAAGGATAGATTTTGTTTTAAGACTCTGAAAAATAAATGTACATTTAATTCTAATGATGACAGGACTAGTGGGACAACATCTGTTGATTATTTCTCCCTAGTTTGTTGTGTTTCTACGTAATATATGATATAGCAAATTAATGCACATTCTAATAAAGTTATATTTATTTTTGCTTCAATCTGATATTGAATAATGTAGCCCAAGGCCCCTAGCATGTTAATAAAGCTTCTAGCTTCTTTTTAAACAGAGAAAAATATGTTGTGTTATGTGTGATGATGTATCATCCCATCTGCAACCCCCTTTCAAAATCCTAGATCCACCCATGAGGCTCTCATTCTGCCCTGGCCTTTGAAGTACAACTGCAGAGCAGCACTTAAGCTATGTCCTATAAAGTTGTGTATTAACACGTGTGTTCCCTCTGCACACCTAAGAAGTCTGAGAATCACTTTGCCAGTGCTTCTAGAGACTGGCTTCATACCAGTCCATACTCTAAAGTTGTGCTTTAATGACACGATCGGTCATTTAATGTATATGTCACAGGATCTACTTCTGAACTAATGTATGTCATTCATTTCAATATGGAATAAGTGTGCCATCCCCTTCTTTATTCCATGTTGGAGCTGACAAGGTTCTTGGGGTAAATCTAATATCTTTTATTAGAACAAGTCAAATAGAGTTTGAGTTGGTCTAATAAAAGGTATCAGATGTACCACAAGAACCTTGTCTGTCTATGTCCTTAGACCAACACAGCTACAACCTACTCCCCTATAATGTTGGAGCTGATTCACCTATGCCAGTGGCCATCTATCTTTACAAACCACAGGCTGGAACAACCCATCTCTGGTCCCAGGCAAGCCAGGTGGTTTTGGTGGTGCATCAGCAATGGAAGACCTTCCCCACAACACCAGAACCAGGCAGCAGGGAGATCCTTCTTAGCTGGAAACTCCCCACATACCACAACATTGTGAGGATAGACAGGGGCAGGAAAAAGCAGCAGCAGCTTGGGCACAGCTAGAAGTTGCCCAGCCCCAGGGCAGCTCCTTACTATTCAGCCCTGTCTCAGGTATGGGTAAAGACAGAGGCTAATTCTGCCAGCTCCACAGGACAGATTCAGTGGCTCCATGGGCCTATGATATTAGTGACTAGATGATTCAAGATAATAAGTAAAACTGGTCAGGAGATTTTTAGCAGAGCTTTTTTAACATTGAAAAGTGCTTATTTAAAAAAACCGAAGTTTTTTCATGGTAAAGAGAGAGGTACAATCAATTGCTTTGCTTAAAAACATTTTGAAAAAGAAGTCACAAAACCTACTTTAGCTTTTGCAACAATGAAGATTTGTTTCGCCAACTCAAAACAACTTTGGAAGATATATATTTCCTCATGTTTTTGCTTCAAAATATGGATCTCAGCAGCATTTTTGTCTTGAAAAAAAAGGCTCATTTTTGAGTTTGTAACAAAATTAAAAATCTCACTTTCAAAAGGCCTGATTCTGCTACGTTCACTCACAATGAGTAAACCTGCTGATTTCTATGAAGCTGTTTACAGAGTACATTTCTATGCACTGCGAGTTAGATAATGAAATCAGGCCCAGTGATTTTTGCATTTCTTTGGGAATTGTTTCCCTATAGGTACAAGCAAATTGTTTTGGTGCACACTTGCAAAAATGGTTGCAAACTGTGACACCCACCTCTAGTCAGTATAAAAAAGAGTCCCAAATTACATCTGCTCAAAGCCAAATGTAAAATATGTATCATAATGCCAGGTGATGGATTAACATATTCCAGCATGGATTTAAACTGTCATGCCATACCAATACACCGTCAGTCATGAAAGATTAGTCTGGCATTGTAAAGATTCTTGTCCAACAAAAGTACTGAGAAGTTAAAAGTATGCTGTCTGGTTTTATATCAACACACGGTAGGGTAATATTAAGCAAATATAGAGAAAATTGTATTATGGGTATAATTGTTGACATGGAAGTTTAGATACAACAAAGAGAGCCTTTTAAGATGCCATTGCATTCAGATAAAAAAGAAAAAGCATGTCTTTTATCACTTCAGGGAAAAAAAACCCTTCAGAGTATAGTTTCCAAGAAAAATATGACATTAACTCATGAGGAAAAGAAATTTCACCTTTTCACCAGCTTAATCCACACATGTTTAAGAGATATTTGATACTTTTATTTATGTGTTTCATATCCTATTCCTTTACAAACTTTTTGTTAACTAAGTGGCTGTGCCTATAAAGGTATCAAAGTTGGCACAAATACAGCCCATGATTCTAACCATCTAAAACATAGTTAGCCAGTGCCTGTAGCAAACTTCAAAAAGGAAAATGTTTAAAGAATTCCACCAGGAGATTATATTTGTGTGTGCCTCTCTTAAAATATTGAGTTCACAATGAATGCTGGATTGCAGCGTTTACCTCACCTCACTTCCCACCCTCCTGAGAAAGGAAATCAGACTTACCTATTACACCGATAGAGCTCATCTTGCAGACAGCTGGTGATGGAAAGTCCATCTGGAAAAGGCACAGTATTTCGAGATATCTGTCAACTCACCCTCCATCAGAGGCAAAAGCCAACCAATGTAGCACCAAAAATGGTAAGACATGTAATGCCAGGGCAAAATACCTAAGAACTTCAGTATTCTCTCAAGAAGCCTTAGCTGCTATGGATAGCTGTGTAAAGCACCCTGAGGAGCTTTGAGCATGGGTCATCAGACATGAATGCCTCCTCCTATTCAACTGGCCCCATGCTGAATGAGATTTCTTAAACTCCTTTCACCCTCAGACAAGAATCTGGGCCTTAGCTTCTGCAACAAGTAAATGGAATTTATTTGGCAAGATCTTAAAAAGGTGACTTGAATGAACCAAAGTAAGACAAGGAGTCTGAGCGCAAAAGCTGTTTTCCCTACCCTGAACTCCCCTTGCTGAAAAGAGCCTGATGGTCCACCTGAGAGTGCATGAAAAGTGTGTCAGCATACATCCACACTGTGGTGGCTGCATGCTTGGTCACCCCACCGAGGAGATGACAGGTTCAGAAAGAGGATTTTGAGGACATACTTGGGATGTGTAACAAGAAGGCCCAGCAGTGGCTTGGACATGTAACAAGAAGGCCTGGCACCCTTGTCAATACCATCCTGGAGGGTTCTGTGAATAGACAGAGGAAGACCTAAAACAAGCTGGACCACCAACATCAAAGACAGGATGGGATTAAAACTGACTGATTGTACAAGGATCGAAAAAAGACCAGGAAGAATGGAGGAAAGATAATTGCTACATCAGAGATACATGAGTGGAAACCATGTTAGAGCAGACTCGATTTACCAAGTCTGCTGGAGTGTGGTAATTACCACACTCCAGCAGCTTCCAACCGCTCATGTATCCATGTCCCTGCATTTAAAAATGGTGGCAGGGGCAATTTATCTGGAGCTTGTTCACTGAGTTTTCGATAAAGCCCCCACACCCGCCCCCATTTTTAAGCATAGGGACGCTAATACATGAGATGCTCCGGGCACTTTAATTAGAGCGGCTTTCAGAGCCACTCTAATTAAAGTGTCTCCCCACTCCACTTCCAGAGCAGACATAAAAATGCCCAAAGGTCCCCCAATGGTCAGTGTGGCCTCGGGACTGACTGACCCATATCTGCTTCACACATAGTGGATTCAGGAAGAAGATGGTAAGGACATATTTGGGACGCCTCCAGCACCATGCTTGAGACTTGAGTTTCTGATATGCCTAACACAACTCCCAGAGCATCCTTACTGCCTCATTTCTGGGATTAACATGCAGAATAGGAGTAGATGGGAGGGGTTATTTCCTCACAGATGTGACTGAGCACTCTGTGGCCTTGGTATAGGAACACCTCTAATGACCTACACCCACAACTGAGACCAGAGAACACTGCATGCTAATCCCGACTCTGATACTGACTGTCTCTATGGCTTTGGCCAAGTCACTTAACCCCACTATCCAAGTTTGCCCACCTTTACATAAAAAAATAGTTCGCTAGAGAGGAATGAATAATTTGTAGTCAATATTAAATCAAAGGCAAGCAGCAGATGGCAACAGCGCATCACTGCATACTGCTGGTATGGGCTCGGCCTCCTGTTTAGGGAGAAAGATCCAGGAATAGTGAAGAGAAAAATTCATGAAACTCTGAGGAGGGCAAAGAAGAAATAGATCTCTCTCCGAGGCCTATCCAAGTTTTGGTGGATCTGAGCCCAGTTTAGCCTTAATCCACACATGGCAATAATTGATGTTTCATTATAAGTGCTCAATTCATGGAAAAAAAACTTATTTTAAGTCTGGAAGAGGACCATGTATGGTGCAATGTGCTGTTATCAGCTCTGATCCTGCCTAGGGGGTGGCCTTTGTATATCAAGTTCATGTAAAAAGGTCATGAGCAAAAGAGTGAATGTAAAGGAAACCAGTTCTGCATTAACAAAAAGGCTGTTATAAGTCCATCAAGCTCTTTCTGTCCAGTATCCAGACCACAGCCCAAAGAGGAGGAGGAGCATGTAAGAAAATATTTTATTTCCATAGTGTGGGACCAATTTATACCATGTCCTGCAGGCAAACCCAGCCTCTCCCACAGCCCTTCTGCCCTGTATCCTTGGAAATAAGCAGGTGGGCATGTGAGACTTACTTCTACTTAATGTTGAGGACAACATTTACTGTTAATCTTCCTTGTGCCTATAGGTTGCCTCCACTCAGCCTTGAGGTAGGGTAATATGACTTAGTTTTCCCACTCACGGATTTACATGATCCAATGCCAGGATGAATAATTCAAAATTTGCCAATTCTTTGCTTGCCACATATGGCTGCCCTCTTTTGATTTACACTGAAAACAGATTCCACAAAGAGGCAGTTCGTCTCACGACTATTAGTTTCTAATAATGCCTGCAGGGGATCAGACCCCTCCCTAGCTAAGTCACTGATTTGAATTCCTCCAGAATATTATTCCTATTATTACTCAACAGCTGTTCAGCCCCCCTCAAAACCAGCACTCTCACCAGAGGGTTCAAGGATTAAAAGGACATGGAAAGCAAACTAAACTCTCACCCTCAGAGGTGATCCCTCCAGCCCAGATTGCAAGCCTGGTGGCTGTTGCTGGTGCAGGGAGGTTTGAACTGCTGTGGCCTGTGATGGTCTTGCTCTGTGAGCAGAGACTTGCTGTGTGCAGGGCTGTCAGCCTCGCGCTATATTTACTTTGCATCAGCGCTATATTCAGTTAACTACATTAAAAAATGTGTATTTTAAATAATCCAACCCTGAAAACAGGCTTGTTGTCATAGTCTTGTATTTGTATTTTGCACAGCTGCCTACATTCTTCACACCCCCATACCTATCCCACCTGTGTAAATACTACAAGGCATTTTTCTTTGTAAAACACAGGTAGATTCTTGTGCTTTGCTTTGTGCTCAAAAAGGGAGAAATACTGTACTGCAGCCCAGGAAGTAGAAAAGATCTACCCAGTCCTGGCAGGTCAACAGCTACTGTGCATAAAAGCATATGCCACCATCATTTCTTAACCTCTTTGTTCAAACTAGCATCAGTTTTGACCATGTTTCGAACATCTGATGAGGTATGATGCATGCTTAGAGCAGGATTCTTGAAGTGACTGAATGATGGAGATGTGTGCTCTCCACTGCAGCCTGCACACAATCAAAATCCTCCCCCTCCTTATTTGCTAAAGGCCAGATTTTACCACCCTAGTAATATGCTGAATAATACACTAAAAGAAGCACCCCTATTGGTCTCGGTAGGACTATAAATATGACAAAATACTGAGCAATGGGGGCAAAGGCAGCCAAATAAAGGCCCCTAATCTTCTTTATCAATTTGGTGGGAAGATAGAAAGTTATTGTCCTAAAATTGGAAACAGAGAGCAACATCAAAGTTCTATTGAATAAGATTTCACGGACTGTATCTGAGAGATGGGCTGTAGTGTCCATAGCAGTGGACAGGGAATCAATGTTTCTATTACAACCTCATGAGTAAACTGAGTAGTGATATGAATCTGGGATTTAGAAGGCTTATATGTTATGAAAAGGACTAGCTAAGAGGAAGGGCAGGTTTCTTATGGAAACCAAGCTCTTAAGAGCAACAGAAAAAAATATGACCAACTCAGAAAACTGGGACAAGAGAAGGGAATAATAACTTTCTTGCCATGGTCACACCACATCCTGCTTTCCCTAACAAGTCATCCCAAGACAGAATTCATCCTCCTTTCATCTGGTCCTGATTCTGATCGGGTTTCATACCACAAAACTCCACTGACTTTAGGATGGCTACTCCTGATTCACCCTAAAGCCCAATAAAATCTTGACCAGCATCACCTCTGGCCTGCACATGTTTTCTTTTCCTTTGCTTGGTCTTTGAACTGAGCTTGTGGCACATGCATATAATGAGAAAGACAGACAAACAACTTGGTGGAGGACTTGTAATCAGTTGTCATTTCACTGCTACAGACCCAACACACCAAATCCTTAACTTTTGTCACAGTGGGATGAGTGTTTCTTTGTAGTGTCACTTGCTCACCATCACCCTTCACAGGCCAGACAGAGGAAGTACAAACGCTGTCCTTGTGTTGGAAGCAAAGGAAGAAAATATCCTTGTTTCCACTTTTGCTGGAGCCCAAATTTGAGTATTAAAACAAACATCATCTTAATTGACCACATTTTAGTGCCAGATTGAAAGATATAGAGGTGTGAACAACTCAGAAAACTGAAAAAGAGAAGGGAAGAGTAGCTCCCATAGAACAGGTACAACACAAGGTATGGGAGAGAGATGCTATCTGCTCTACAGTATGAATTGATCTAGTTTAGATAGAGAGGAAACCACTTGTATTAACTTGCTTATAAATTCTACGTATACCAGGAAATACACTGTGAAAGAAAAGCTAGCAGCATTTTTTAACAAATGAAGGGTTAAGTATAGTATTTTGCCTTTTCTGTGTATATGGCCAGTCTGTCTTAACGGGGAGTCAGCAACATCTATGTGATATTCCCATGTCTCCTTCAGAGGACTTTTCTGCAGAGCTAAAGATCCCTGCCTGGTCATGTTTCAGCAATCTCCTTTCTGCCCCGTTATGGGTGTCTGACTATGCAAAGGACTTCCTTTAGGATCTGGGACAAGGATAGGAATGTGTCCCATGGCTTGCTGACTGCTTTGTAGCTAGAACTGAAGTAGGATCCTCTCTGCACTAGTAATACAGGGGTCATGACTACCTTGTGTTTCTGATAATATCTGGGGAGAACCTGAGTATCTTGGATATATCCCTTAAAGATTATCTGGAAAGGAAAAACATTGGAATTGTGCCCAGTTTTATTTCTTTCTGATGTACAAAGGAAAGCTGAATATTTCTGTCTTTTAAAGCAGTGAGGGATGGCCTGGGTGTTTTTTACATTAGCAATTCAACTTTTGCACACTCTAGAAGATTCTTCGAACAACTGGAAAACTGGTGGGATCACAGATAATAAAGAAGGTGAAACCTGATTAGGTGAGACTGTTTAAAACTTTGGGAGTTTTATGTGATTTACATCTGCCCAGGAGAAAAGATGTCTTTGTTAAAGATTCAACATGCTTGCCCTTCAATTAATGGCAGAGAAAGTTCCCAATTCATATGTCCGAATAATCCAAGAAGATTTCCAGGAAAGTAAGGGTAATTCTGATATTTCTGACACTTGATAATTCTGGTATTTCCAAGGTTAAAAAAACAAGTAAACAGAAATTTATTTTTAAAAGACTTTCATGTCATCTTAATACACAAATAAGCAAAAAGGTATACAAGACCTTTTTTTTAAAAAAAGTTTGGTAAATAATCTCTGTGAAAGGACTCACGATTGCTCACATTTTCTATTTCTATTTAGGATTATGGGTCCTAGTGTTCTCCTAAAACCACATCCCATCTTTCATACTTGCCTACTCTTCAATATAGACCAGGAAGTATATCAAAGTTAATAATACTTTCACATGAAGCCACTGTAAGTTTCCGTGTACCATTGGCTTACAAGAACAGAGAGGACAAACCCAGTTTTGAATGGAAATCTCTCTTTTTTCATAGAAATAAACACTGTCAGATTTAGTACAGCAGAACTGTATTACAATCACTGGAAACCTTATTTTTTTCAAATGAATGGAGTTACAGCTTTAGGTTTTGATTAATTAAAATAGAATATAGTTATCATTGGGATATGTATTATATATTACAGACAGATTTTTCACCCCAACCAATGTTGGCAGTGTTGCTTTAAATATTTAAGTGACCAAATAAAACAGGAGCACCTGCTCTATTGAAAGGAAATTGTATTCGCCTATTGCAAAACAGTTGTAATGATTTAAGTAAATGAACTTGCTAGATCTTGACACAAATGGCTACACAACCTAGTTCTATGTTCTTTGGTGCCATTCATCTTAACCAGTACTGCATAATTTTAAAACAAAATCATTTCTTGATTTTATAGGTCTAAACATGCCACCTAAATAACCATGAATAAGGAGAAAGAAAGGTCCTTTACTATTCTGCACCTTATGCATCCTCTCACCTTTGGTTTGAACCTACAAAAGGTGGAGCAAACTGTACCTACCTCAGCTAAAAAGCTCTACTGGGGGATAATTTCATCTGTTCTCTTATTCCTGAATGCATCTACAGGATATGCAGCGGTGAAGCTCTTAGAACTTGGAATGCTAGTAAACTACTGGATGCGCTATCAGACCATATTCCCTCCCTTAAAAGACTCTCTTGCTCCCTCACTTCACCTGCAGGTCATGGTGCAGATCTTAAAATTGTCTGTGCCCAAAATCATAACCAAAAGTGCTTATATTTTTTGGGTCAACATTTTTTCTTATACAAAGGAATCAGCAATAATATATATCTATACACTGATGTGCAAATAGTTGTGTCAGAACAAATATTAGAGGAATTTTCTCTTTGATCACATGAACATTATGATTATTATATATTTCAGTCTCTTGCATGCCTCCAGTGCCTCCTAAGACCATACATATATACACATGCACAGACATACATAGAAATTGGGAAATTAAAAATGAACCTTCCAGGTTTAGGTGTACAAGGACCTAAGCACAGGCTCCACCTAGCGGACATTGGAAGGAATACAGAATAACACTGCATTGCTGACTGACAAGAGCTAAGCAAGAGATTTGCACACATGCAAGCAATTCCATTTTGCAACAAACTTAAAGAGAGCAGTGAGCACAAGCCAGTCCCACAGCTGCGTTGTAGCCCGGCCACATTCCACAAAGATTTCCTGGAAGTTTCAGCCAAACTGTGTTACATTTTTCTAATTCAAACGGTGTGGATCAGAGCGAGGCAGTTTTCTCTAGAGCTTGCACTAAGA
>NW_017729024.1:123534588-123550231 GCF_001723915.1 Gavialis gangeticus
TCAGTCTCTTGCATGCCTCCAGTGCCTCCTAAGACCATACATATATACACATGCACAGACATACATAGAAATTGGGAAATTAAAAATGAACCTTCCAGGTTTAGGTGTACAAGGACCTAAGCACAGGCTCCACCTAGCGGACATTGGAAGGAATACAGAATAACACTGCATTGCTGACTGACAAGAGCTAAGCAAGAGATTTGCACACATGCAAGCAATTCCATTTTGCAACAAACTTAAAGAGAGCAGTGAGCACAAGCCAGTCCCACAGCTGCGTTGTAGCCCGGCCACATTCCACAAAGATTTCCTGGAAGTTTCAGCCAAACTGTGTTACATTTTTCTAATTCAAACGGTGTGGATCAGAGCGAGGCAGTTTTCTCTAGAGCTTGCACTAAGGCTGAGAATAAGTTAGCTTCAGAAACAGTCTTTTTAGCATATGTCTGTGAAATTACAAAAGCATTATCTTTTATGAGAGAAATTCATAGAACACAGGTCTACCCTGACTATCTAAACAGAGCATTTCTTAATATGAATATATTATGTGCATATTCCAGTTTGTGTTCCTCCTGTTTTGTGTATTTATTAAAGTCTATAAATAGCATTTCAATCCAATATCACTTGATATGACCTTAATGTATGGACATATGGGTGACAGTTCCAGGAGCCCAGGCACAAATCCAGGTTCACCCCTAATGTATGGATATTGCTCTAGCCTGAGTCCATCAAAACATCTTAAATAAAGTGGCCTTGAAATAAATTCACAGAGGACCATAACTACAGGAATGCCCCAAACAGGCAGGCTGTGTGGGTTGTTCAAACTTTCTTTCAGGTATGACTGCACACCTCTGTGGCAGTCCATGCAGCTGCACAGAAGGAAACGCAGTGATGGGGTATTAACTGTGTTGTGTCACCCTCTCCTCTTTTTCTTTTCTTCCAGTTTGACTCTATTTTTGTTTCAATGCCTCTCTTTCTATACCTGCCTGTTCTCTCTTGCCTTATAAGTTTCTGGGACAGGGACAGTCTTTTTTATTCTATGTTTGTGCAGCATTTTACACAATAAGATCCTTGTCCATCACTGGGACTCCTAAGTGCTATCATTATTATTATGCTGGCAGAAGTCAAATTGACCCCATGAAAAGGAAAGAAGAAAAATATGTCATATATAGGTAATAGCAAGTTGGCAAAACCCCTGTGTGCAGGGTTTTTTTTCCAGATATCTAATCATTGTTTTATTTTCTGATTACTTCTAATTTTCAATCACAGCTGGAGGAAGACTATACCATAGCATTTCTTTCTTTGTAGCCATGGAAAAGTGTCATTCAACAAGTTCAAGTTCTTCCTTTTCCTTGAGCATCCTCATAATGTTCAGGTCTCCTATTCTTAGTCTTCATTTACTCATTGTCCTGAGGCTATCAACATGTACAATGGGACTCCTGATTTAAATCCCATTCTGTATCAAACCACCAGCAAGATTTTGTTTTCTGCTTCTTGTCAGGCAAAAGGCAAACAGCACTTCCCAACCCTGTGTTAGGATTATCATTTCCTACCAGTATTGCACCATGGAGTTTCTTTCTGCTAGGCACTGTATAGACACAGACATCTTGCAATTTAAGGCAAAAATTGCATGAGGCATTTAAATATGTCCCTGGAACCAGCCCTATTCAGCAGGGCACTTGAGGACAGGCCTAACTTCAAGCACATGATCTTAGAATTAAGAATATGCTTAACTGCTTTGTGCTAAATCAGGACCACACAGGACAAATCAGACCAACGGTGGGAAAAAGACAGTACTAACATCTCCATATTATTAAGGCCTTGATCCAAAACCTATCAAGATCAATGAAAAGTGAAAGGGAGTCATTATCAGTCAGGACTTGAACCCTGATCACTTGAGGGAGGATCTAGAACTTTTATCACAGGGGCATCTTTCCCCTCAAACTCTTCTAAAAAGTTTCTTTTTCAGTTTTACACACTGTTCTCTCTATATTATGTGAAACTCATGGAAATGGCTACATCAGTCATTCCTGTGCATTAAGCATGGGCAGTTTCACATTCTTACACAGCATCTGATGAAGCAGGCTGTCACCTACAAAAGCTTATGCCTCTCTGAAACAGTTGATTTCATAAATATTCTACTGCATCAGTAGCCTTTAAACCTAAGATGTGATTTTAAATATACTTCACATCACAGGCTCAGTCCTTCTCACACTCAAATCAGTGTCAAAATTCCTACCGATTTAAATGGATGCAAGAGAAGACCCAAGTTACACATTTGAACCATCTGTTTTGACAAAGACCATGTAGCTCTATCTCAGGCTTATTATGGATTGACTATTCAGTGTCAGTTATTATTAGCTATAAAAAGCAAATGAATTCAGAAAAGGCAAAAGTCCTGTGAAAGAATGATCAGATAGACTAGATGTCACCTTTTGAAGTACAGTTTATAATTTATTTCAAAGCTCATTTTTATGCAATATAAAGAACCAATTAGTTTGCATTTGACTAATTATTAATCTTCAACATAAATTTCTGCTGTTGTTTAATTAAAGCATCTTAACATTTGAGTACTATTTTTCAAAGCAGTGACATGGTTCTATAGCATGGCGACATTTCAAATACATAGCCAAATTTCTTTACAAAACAGTGGAAGCTACACCTTCAATTCTTGCTTTTCATCAGAACGTACCTACTGCCTGTACAGTTACATATATCTCATATTTCTACCAGCAGCAAGGAGAGGTCACCATAGTATTAATCAGTGTGAAAATTTGCAGGAGAAGGGACGGGAGTGGCCTGTTGCATGAGATACTCATTGACACCAGCTTCACATCTGGGTTCAGAAGCTTATATTCCTATTATAAGTATCATGACCAGAAGTTTTATAGTGGACACATCTACATGTGCATATTAATGCAACACAATAAACTCTGGCATTTATCACACTGGAGTTTATTTCTCTCAGCACTACATTTATATGTGCACCTGGGACTGCAGCACATTGAGCCATGTCAGAGCAGCCCTGGCTGGCAGAGGCCCTGGAGCTCAGCCTGCCAGCCTGTGGCTGCTCCACCCTGACTCAACAAGCTGCAGAGGGGCTGGCTGGGTCACGAGGGTGCTCCAGTGCAGCGCGACCCGGTAGGCAGCCCCCACACTGAAGCACCCTCATATCCCAGCCAGCTGTGTCAGCATCTACACATGAGGTGCTGTGGGGTAAAAAACTCCGCAGCAGGATAGTACTTGTATTTACAAATACTACCCTGCTGTGGAGTTTATTAGTTTACTCCAGCTTAATAGCCCAGCATGTGTAGACACCAAGATATTTACTGTGGAGCTAATTAAGCTACTCCACAGTAAACATCTCATATAGATACACACAGTCTCACTTTTTTTAGTGGTGTTATATGAGCCATTTGTAAAACTAAACTCCAGCCATGATAATATTACCTCATAGAAAAAAATGTAGAGCTATGTCATGTGAGTGTCACAGGGACAGCTGGCCTTCTGTGGAGGTTTGAGGCTGAGCTGCATCTGTGCTAGACAGTACTAATCTCTCCAGGTGAAAAGAATGAAGGGTTAGTGTGTGCTGAGGGTCATGTTACTAAAGCAGGCCTGCTGGGAGATGAGAGCAGCCTGTGAATAAATGAAGGGGGGAAAATTTAAATCTGAGAGGGTCAATATTTAAAAAACAAGAAGAGTTGGAAGGCTCAACCAGGAAGGGAGGTGTATAGGAGGTGGCCGTGGAAAGAAAATTGGTGGGTTTGGATTATGGACAAAAAGTACAATTATTTAGAGAGCCCAGGGGGGTGGCTGGGAGTGGGTTTCCCCAATAATTGCACACTGTCAGAGGGTGCAGTGACCCCTGCAAGTAAAGGAAAGATTGGATGATTTAGGGCCCAGGAGAAAGACTGAAGACAAAGAGAAAAAGGACAGACCTACACAAAGGATTGTTGAAAAGATCTTAGGGATTTGAGAAAATCTCTGGGAACTGGAGAAAGAAGAACTACACAATCTCAGAGGAATGACTTGGGACGAGATCAGCATAATGTTCATTGTACTAGAAATGGGAAAGGTGGGGGAGCAGCAGAGGTATGCCCCTACCTAGATATACTATTTCTTCCTTCCTCTTCTGTTTGGCTGCCTATGGGCTGAGCTGAAGGACATGAACTCCTTTTGACCCATTTTATTTCCCTTTTCTTCAGTCTGCTGTTACAATAAGTAATACAACATGGTGCCTTTGGGGTAGTTTGCATACTAGTCTCTGTTTGTTTGCCAAATTATAATAGCAGATTTTATACTGTACTACTGCTACAACACAAAGCTTTAATATAAATGATAACTTGATCACATCAATACCCATTACAACAACCTCCAAAAATTGGTGAGCTCTTCTTTCCCATTTAAGGTATCCCATTAGGAATGCTTTAGCATCCCTAAATACTGTAACAAGAGACATTCTTCCCTCAGTTGGCCTGTTACACTCTGAAGTATGAGGGCTAGTACCCTGCACAATTTCTCAGTCAAGAGACTGCATTCATACAAAGATCTGGTCCTGTTAAATTACTCATTTCAGTACCTCTACAAGTTCTCCATGTTATGTGACAGCCAGTGGGTCTGTCTACATGTGAATTTGAGCAGGCTTAAATTTAATGTGCACTAAGGTAACGCGCATTAAACGTATTTGGCAGATGTCTACACATGGTGGGACTTGGAACTAACTTTAGTCCCAAGTCATTCCAGCCCTGCCATGTGCCCCTGTGGCCATTGAGGGGAGCTCCAGCCTCTAGACACATGGCTGCCAGCACTTGGCAGCCATGTTGAAGCCAGAGCCAGAGCCAGCTGCCAGCAGCCATCTTGGAAGCTTTGATCGCTCACAAGCCCCTTCCCTGCCCATGAGCCACATGCCCAGTGCAGGAGGAAGTATCCGGCAGCTCCCTCCTTGCCCACCCTGCCTCCCTATGCCAGGGCTGCCCCTGCCTGCAGCACCCAGCACCCTGTTGCTCCAGGCCAGCCTCTGCCAGCAATGGGCAGCAGCCCATGCTTCTGCTGACCATGGTGCTGACCCTGCTGGTCCCAGCAGCACCCTTCCCCCCACCCTTCCCCCGTTCACAAGCCCTAGGACAGCACACACCAGCAGGAGCTATGGCACTGGCTGCAAGAGGCCCTGGCCGACCCCCTTCTCAAGCACTCCCCGCTCCAGCCCACCTGCCCCACTGCCCACACAATTTTAGGACACACACATGGTCAAACAGAAACACCTTTTCCCCTCTACACATAAAGCCCCTTCCTCCCTTTCTCCCCAACACACAGTGCTCCTCCACCACCCTCTCCACCCACCACCAATTAGAAACCCTCTCTCCAGTGTCAAACTATTTACAAGAATCTCAGTCTCTGTATGTGAGTCTCAGAGTGGGGGGCCATTGGTAGGGATACCTAGGGGCAGGTGCCCAGCGCTCTGGCCTTGGCCTCTTCCCCTGTGGGTCCAGGGACTGTGGTGACCACAGCTGCCAGCAGGCTCATCCCTGAGCAATGCTGGACAGTGCGCCTCCATAGTGTGTGGCTCCCCCTCTGCCTGCCCCAGTGCAGAACTAGCATGTCCTTGCAGTGCCATGCCTGACACCTCCTGGTGTTCATGTGCATGGCCGCAGGGCAAGCGGTGGGGCTGGGCCCAGGTGGGTAGAGGTAGAACTGGGCTGGGGGCTGAGCTAGGGGCTGCAGCAGCCAGGAGGCACTAGAGGGCCTGTTCCCAGGGCTAGGTGGGGGCTTGCTGCAGGGCTGCAGGCAGGGTCTAGGCTGTGGTGGACATGGACAGGGCCAGGAGGGTGTGGATGGCTTGGAGGTCGGCATCCCCCCACAGCCAGAGCTGCTCCAGCCACTGCTATTCCAGGGCCTCCACTCATGCTCAGTGCTCCCTCAGCACCTGGTCCTGTGCCTCTGCCCAGGCAATGTCCTCCTTCCTCCAGGCCTGCTCTCATACCTCTCGCACCTGCACTTGCACCTGATTCCACTCCTCCTGCTCCTTCATCACCACCACCAGCAGCAGCCACTGAAGCAGCATGGTCCAGTCTTTCATGTACTGCTGGTGCAGGCAGCACATCTGGGCAGCTCCAGCAGTAGGTAGAGGTGACCCTGATGCAGCATCCCTGGTGGGGCTAGAGGGTTCTCCCCCACATCCAGAATTTGGCCCTGCAGAGGCAAGAGACAGAAGGCTTTTGTGAGAGTTTGCAACATTTCCCCTTGAGTCTGCGGATTGAGGGGAAGCTTGGTGACAGCGACCATGAGTTGGTCACCTTAGTTCATCAAAGAGCAGGCAAACCCCTCAGTAAGTCCTTAACTTTGGGAAGGCCAACTTCTGCAAAATGAGAGAACTGGTCAGTCAGGCAATCAGAGGCCATACCACCCCCCACCCCCCCCTCCAGACAAGGGAATACATGAGAAATGGTCATTGCTCAAAAACATAATCCCTGAAGCACAGGGCAAAGCCATTCCTTCTCACAAGAAATGCAGTCAACGAGCAAGGAACCCCCTATGGCTAAACAAGGAACTGTTGGACCTCACTAAGCTCAAAAGAGTAGCCTATACCAGCTGGAAAACAGGAAGCATTACCAAAGAGGCACTCGCCTGCACCTGCAGAGAGCGGTTGAGAAAAGCCAAGGCACAAACTGAACTTAGGCTTGCTATGGGGATCAAGGACAACAAAAAGTCCTTCTTTAGATATGTGGGAAGTAGGAAAAAGAACAAGGACAGTATTGGGCCCCTAAGAGATCCAATGGGACAACTGACATCAGATGCCCAAGGCAGGGCCAATCCCCTAAATGCCTTTTTTGCATCAGTTTTTCACCCTCCCATGAGGATCACACTGCCAGGAATGGAACAAACCAATCTGGGAGTGGGTGACGAGCCAAAAATTGATCAGGTGAGGGAACACCTTGAGAAACTGGATATTCACAAGTCCGCAGGACCAGATGGAATGTACCCAAGGGTCTTGGAACAGCTAGCAGACATCATTGCATCCCCCTGGGTAGGGATATTTGAAAAATTGTGGTGCTCAGGCAAAGTCCTGGATGACTGGAAAAGAGCCAACATGTTCCCTATCTACAGGAAAGGGAGGAGGGATGAGCCAGGAAACTATAGACCAGTCAGTCTGATGTCTGCTCCTGGAAAAATTCTGGAGAAAATTGTCAAGGGATCCATTAATCCCAGACTAACAGAGGGCAAGCTTCTGAATGCCAACCAACATGGCTTTGTGACTGGCAGGTCTCGCCTGACCAAACTCATCTCCTTCTATGACCAGGTAACATATGCCCTAGACAAGGGAGATGATGTGGACATCATTTATCTTGACTTCAAGAAGGCCTCTGACCTAGTTCCCCATGATGTCCTCATGGTTAAGCTGGGGAACTGTGGCCTAGATCATTATACAGTCCGATGGCTAGGCAACTGGCTACAGAGTCGGACCCAAAGAGTACTAGTTGAAGGGAGCAAATCAATGGGGCACAGTGTTACCAGTGGAGTCCCTCAGGGCTTGGTACTTGGGCCAGTACTCTTTAACATTTTCATCAACAATATAGATTCGGGAGTCAGATGTGAACTGGCCAAGTTCACAGATGATACCGAATTATAGGGGAAGGCCGTCACACTGCAGGACCCGCTGGGGATACAGTCCAACTTGGACACACTCTCAAGGTGGGCCCACCGAAACCAGATGGCCTTTAATACAGAGAAGTGCAAGGTGCTGCACCTTGGTAGGAAGAACTCCCAGCATACTTACAGGCTCGGCAGTGCTACACTTGCTAGCACCATGACCAAAAGGGACTTGGGGGTCCCTGACTGACCACAAGATGAATATGAGCCACCAATGTGATGCGGTGGCAGGCAAAGCTAACCAAATTTTGGCATGCATCCACCAATGCATCTCAAGCAAAACCAGGGAAGTCATCCTCCCGCATTACTCAGTGAGACCGCTGCTGGAGTACTGCATCCAGTATTGGTCCCCCCACTTCAGGAAGGACGTGGAGAAGCTTGAGAGAGTCCAGAGGAGTCCAGAGGAGAGCCACTCATATGATCCAAGGCCTGGAGGGAAGACCATATGAGGAGAGGCTGAGGGACTTGGGACTCTTCAGTCTGGAGAAGAGAAGGCTCAGGGGGGGACTTGGTGGCAGCCTACACCTTCATAAGAGGGGCACATCAGGACCTGGGAGAACATCTGTTCCCCAGAGCTCCCCAAGGGATAATAAGGTCTAATGGCCATAAACTCCAGGAAGGCCGATTTAGACTGGATATTAGAAAAAAGTTCTTTACAGTGCATGTGTCCAGGGTCTGGAACAAACTCCCCCCAGAGATGGTGGAAGCACCTAGTCTGGATTCCTTTAAAAAACAACTCAGTCTATTTCTTGCTGGGATCACTTGATCCCAGCTGACTTCCCACCTATGTCGGGGGGGGGGGCGTGGGGGGGCTGGACCCAATGGTCTATGAAATTTCAGAGATAAGAGGCTCTTCACCAGGGACCATGCACTGCCTGGCCTCAGATTGGGGGTTGGCTGTGCATGGGTACCCAGGGACCATGGTAAGCAGGCCAAGCAGGGCCCAGGCAGCCACCGGCCAAGCCCCCCGTCCCCATGTACTCCCTTGGGGCCTGTGGCCTGCTGGGTGCTGGGTGCAGCAGCCTGCCTCCCCTGCCCCCTTACCAGGGCAGGACAGGCCAGGCTGCTGCCACAGCTCCAGATCCTGCCCCCCCCCCCGTCTCCCTTCAGGCCAGCTGCTCTGCCATGCTGCCACCCAACCCATGGCGCCTGGGCTTGGGGCACACAAGACTCCTGGACAACTGGGGCAAGGGGTAGGGTGTGCTCCTGCCCTCCCCACAGGGGGCCTCTCCAGGGAAACAACCTAGGGCTGATCCCCCCCACTGCTACTGTGCCCTGAGTGTGCCCCTGCTATGTGTGCCACAGGCAGAGCAAGATCAGCTGTTTTTGCAGGTGGAGTGCCCTCCTAGTGCCTCAGGAACATCTGCGCTCCTGGTTCAGGACCCTGAGCCAGAGTGATGCGGGGGGCATGCCCAGCCTGCCCTGCAACCTCTGCCACCATCTGGAGAGCTACCTGTATAGCGCTACATGTCCCTGCCCCTGCTACCGAGGAGGACATCACCTTAGACATTGACACCTCAGCATGTGAGAGGCCTGTGCCCATGCACCTGCAGGGGCATGGGCTGCTCAATAAAGTGTTGACCTATGTCCTGCCTCTCTGCATGCTGTGGCGGGAGGGGTGGGGGCAGGAATCCAGGACCAGGGAGGGCTGAGTGGTGGGGGGTGGAGGGTGGCAGAGGCATGGGTATGGGCATGTGCCAAGACTAAGGACAGGAGCAGGACAGGGACTACAAGGGTCCTCCCCACAGTGCAGAACTTACCTGGTGTCCAGGGCGGCTCAGTGCAGGCCTCCCCATCAGTGAAGGTGACCGGCTGCGCCCGGTGTCTACAGCCCACAGTCTGCAATGGGCCAGCACCTGGCCAGGGGTCCCCCAGAGGAGGGGCTGACACTGGAGGTGGCTGGTGGTGTCCTGGATGACCACTCCTTGTGGCAGGGGCTGGGGGTGCAGAGCAGATGAGGCAGCTGCTGGCCAGGGCTCCCCAAGCTGCCAGTGGGTAGAGCAGCCAGGGAGGTGGGCAAGGCAGGGTAATGAACACCCCAGCTCCACCACCCCCCTCCAGCAAGGTGTCAACGCCAAAGGGGTTGGGTTGGGGCAGAGGCTCAGCCAGGCTGCCCCTGTTGGTGTACGCTGCAGGGTTGTGGCCTGAGTACCAGGGCACTAAAATCTGGCTCAGTTCCCACATAATGGGCATGGTCTTGTGGGCATGACCGAACCAACAGTTGTGGCTGGTCACAGCCTCTCACTGTGCCTGCAAGGCCTTGCTCTTCACACAGCACTGGTGTGCTGTCCAGGAGTGCCCTCTTTTCCTCCTCCTGCCCAACAGGGCCTCATAAACATGGGTGTTTGATCTCCTGAACCGTGCAAACTGGCTTTGCACCTCTGCATTGCCCCACGGAGCCATGAGATTTCACAGTGCCTCCCAGCTCCAGTTGACCTGAATAATGCATCATCATCACCATAGCAACGAAATGCGGAGTTTTTACCTGAACTGACTAAGCAAGGAAGTAATTCACTGCTAGGTCTACCACAGGTGTACACCAGGGAAGAAAGAAGTCCAGCTAGATGCAGAAGTCCATAGGATAGACAGAAGCTGCTTTCTGGGAATCAAAGAGGAAAGGAGGGTTGGGATGAAGGGAGAAAGCAGGTTGGTTTGTAACCTGGCTTGTGCAGACTCCTTTTGTTATAACCTATGTACTCCAAACTGCAAATCTAAAGATCAACATGTGCTTAGTGGGAGACTTTTTCCTACAATGAGCCAGATGGCTTATTCCACCACCTTTCCACAACTCACAGAGGTACTGAGAGACTTGATCAGCAGCTGTAAAGAGCAGAGGAGGTTATACAAGTGCTAAAGAATAACACAGGCCATATGCAAATCAACATCCCTTTAATAGTGATCTACCTATGCTTATTAGTCAAACAGTTGTTGTTATCACCATGCTTTCCAGGCATCTGATAAAGTTTTTCTTGCAAAGTGCAAGGTCTCAGTAAAAGAGACCAAATGCCTTGATGCTCTGCCATTTGCAGATTTTCCAGCCAGTTATGATAGTGGCAGGCATGCCACAAATTAGCTCTGCACCCTCTCTAAATGCCACTCCAATTCCCTTCCCCTGCCTAATTTCCTGCTCTGCTTTCTGCCTACTTCCCTAGACACCCTACCCAATATGCTGCTCTGCTTTCTGCTCCCTTCCCTGTACTCCCTGCCACATTTGCTGCTCAGTTTTCTGCCCCTAGGCTGCTTGCCCTCTCCTTGATCTGCTATGTACCACACACAGGGCTGCCTGTGCCACTTGTGGCATGTGTGCCTCCCATTGGCCACCCCTAAGCTAGGAAATCAAGGGACTGCAATGTAAATGTGCAAAGCAGTGTAATGCACAAGCTTACATATATTGCCATACATGTACAGGGGATGTAAAAGTCATCTGAGGTCAGATCTGTTTTTAATCAAATGAAATCTGGTCAGAATATGCTGCTCTGTCTAAGCTTAGTGGAGACACATCAGCATCAATTAAAATGTTGTCTAAAATCTCATGTTTTCATACTCTCTAACCTAGCAGTTAGGACTCTGGCCTGAAACTTGGGAAATTCATGTTCAAATCCTCATCCAGAATGACTGAGCATGAGAAAGTAAATCTGGGAAGTTCCCAACTGCAGACCAGTGACCTCTTTTCCCATTCTCTTCCACATGCCCATTTCCAAAATGAAGAGTTCAGGTTTGATGCAAAAGCGGACATTTTCATACAACTCCATTTTCACAAAAACCTTTGGAAGGTTTTCTTTTCACTTGAGTCCAGAACGAAAATTAATTTAGAAGGTCATGCAACCTGGAGTAGTTGTCCCCTGGCCAGCTCTAGTTACTTCATTTCTGGGTTCCTCCAAATAACATAGATTTCATAGATTTCATAGATTAAGGGTCGGAAGAATTGGTCTTTAACCAATTCTTTAACATCTAACAATAGAAGTGCTACTTAGGAGCAGGGTTGTTTACAGAATGTGGATACTCATGGAGTGAGACTTACACTGAACCTCCCTTCCTCAGCGTTGCGCTAGACTAGGATGACGTAACCAAACATCAAAGAGCAGTGGCTCTGCAACAAACCAATTTCATCTTACAAATGTGTTCTTACATCAGTTTTAATGTCATGGTATCAACAACTGATGGGGGGTGGTTAATCACTGTAATTGGAATACATATAAACAGTTTTCCCCATCCCACAGTCACTGCCCTATTGTGATAAAGCCCATTTCTTAATGAAATAACAGGAAGGTAAAATATGCTCCAACTGAAGCACTGTGTAAGGCTCTCAGAGGCAGACATCTGAATGTACTTAGTGGAGAGGAAACTTTTTTTAAACTTTCATTTCTTGCTTCTTTTATCCTTAAGCTCAGCAATAAACTAGCACTCCATGGTTAAAAAGTCAGGAGAACAGATGTATGGTACTAGAACATCAGGATCCATATTTCAAAAGTAGTGTGTAAATTACAAGTCCTTCCCAAAATGTCTTGTGAGCATCTAGCCGGCTTTTGTTGCGGTGATCTGATGACAGATATATTTATTCCAGTCACTTGATTACATTGAAGTAAACACTTAGAAAGGTTCAGGTAAGGTTCCCCACTGAGCACATTTTTTTAATTCAGAGCAATAAAAATATTTAACTGAACTATGCACACTCTGCAGCACATTTCAATCAACACCATGCCAGGCATCTTGCTGGGGGTCTGCTTGTCCTCTTGTTAACTCTGAAAGCTATTTGAAAGCCAAACTGCATTACCAAACATTGCACAGTAAATGTTGAGGATTTGGGTGTTAGCATCCACATGCTAAAGTGATTTTGCATGGCTCCACTCGTATCCTTGACTTGTCCTTCACCCTCTTGTATACATGTCTCATTTGGGGAGGACACATGTCTAGCGATCACAGCATGTGGAGATTTGTTTTTACTGTGTTTGGTTAAAGTAATGTTACCACATACAGAGAGCATGTGGGTTAGTGGTTCAAGAAGAATCAAAACTTCTGTGTTCAATTTCAGGGTTTGCCTCCGATTTCCTGTCTTACATTAAGCAAGTCACTCAGGACTACCATATGAACTGCTAATGAACACTTACCTGCAGGAGTATTCCTACAAAAGTCAGTGACAATCAGCCTATCAGCTCAAGGCCCATGAAAACATCCTCCAAAATTGGTGAGCTCTGCCTCCTGACATGACCTGCTCTGGTCTAACTGATTCTAAGAGGTTGCTCTTGTGAGTAAATATTCACCAATGGCACTTGAGTAAATGAGTGACATTATACCCCTTCTTCATGAAGGGCCATTGTGAAACTAAATTAAACTTTAAAAAGTGCTTGGAGCTGTTCAAGTAAAAATAGCTAAGCAAGCACAAAAATAACCTTACTAAAACTAGTGGCTATACTTCATTTGGTCCAACTTTCTCATGGCTAAAAAACGGAACCTGGCAACAGGGACTGACTGATAAACATGTTTTCTCACTCTATATTAAAGACCTGATTCTTTTAACAACCCTCCCCACCCCCCACCCAAATGTTTGCAATATTTCCCTCTCAGTTTGGGCCCTGAAACGCACACCAGGTAAACTCTCTGACGATGATCAGGAAACCTGTGTAGGTCTGGATGACAACTGCATTTTCCTTCATCAATTATTGCCTAATAAAACAGAGGCATAGCAAAGCAGCAGGGCACCCAGAGTGGCAGGACACATAGAGGCAGCTGCACTTCCAGCTGCTACTATGCTGCCAGCATGATTATGTGGCTGTAGCAACAGTAATTTAATAAATTACTTAAATATTATTTTTCAAAGCAACATCTAACAAGCATAAGATGTGGTGGAGATTATCCCACCACTGTTCTATACACTACAACTTGCTTTATAGGGCTAAATCCTATTCTCAGTGTGCTGCCCAAATTAAGGGGCTCATGCCCAGAAGAGATCAAGCAAGGAAGAATCCTGTTTCAAGCTTGTCATGTAGCAATGGAGCCACTCTGTGACTGCTATTTCACCAGCTCTCCCTATCCCCCATAGTTGTGGACTGGACTGGGCCTTTTGAATTGCTATACCATCAAGATTTGGCACACAAAATGAAAGCCCTGTGGTGCTAGGCACAATTCTATAAGAAACAGGCCCTGCCGTACATTGTAAAATGACAGAAAAAGGAAACATTACTTACAGATGTAAAACTGATGGACTAGGAGCCTCCCTCTAATACTAATACTCAGGTTTTGCCATTGCCTCCACTGAAGTTAAGATGGAGCTCTAAGTGGCTGGCCCCAGCTGACACAAGAATCACCATCCAGGATTAGAGCCCACCTCTTCCTTGGCCCCACTGAAGTGCTCCAACAACAAGGCTATCCTTTTCTCTGAATGAGTATACACTTCCATTCAAATCTCCCAGTGATTTATGGCACAGGGCCTGTGGACCTGGGCTGTTTGATGTACAGGAAAGAACATCCCCTGCACTGGATCACTACCTGCTGCCCTCTCCCATGCTGTGCAACTGGACTGAACTACACAAGCCATATCTTTGCCAACTTGTACAATCAAGCCCAGATTTTGAAGGACTAATGCTACCTCACCAGATGCTGTTGGAACTGAACTACTTTCCAAGATTCAGGCCATCTCCGAGGTAAAAAGAACTCTTCTGAGGCTCCCATTGTCTTCTCTGGGATTAGCTATATGACCACACTGGATGTTTCACTTCACCCAGCCCCATCTCTTTGGATTCATTTCAGTTGGCTGAGGACACCAGATACCATCGCCAATGTCTTTGTAGCTCTTTTGCCTGTTTTTGAGGAGCAGATGGTCCACATTCAGTTCTATATCCATGCAGTCCCTGGCCCCCTTAATGAGACAATAGGCTGCCAAGCAGTGTCAAAATGATGTTGTTTTTAGACCATCAACTCATTTCAAAGCAGCCTCTAAAAAACAGAATAAAATCACCAGAAAGAGGATTTGTAGGGTCAATTTGTTCTGAAGATGATTTGTACAAGGATCATTGCAGCTATGGCTCAAGTCATTTGATTTTCACTTAGAGAGTAAGGCAATCACCTGGGATATACTGAGTAAGCAACATTTAATTATTTCCAGCGTTCCTTTTTTGGTCTAAACTTGAGCCCAACTATTTAGTTGACCTTAGCTCAATACGTACTTAAAAGTCTTTACTAAAAGCAGTACTGATGCAGAATGGAAACATTCCACTTTCCCTTTTTCCTAGAGTCCAGTGCTGCATACACACCTCAGGTTTTCTGCATAACAGCTGCAGAGATCTGGACCTATCTAATATTATAAAAGCCTTAATCTGTCTGTCTGTCTGTAACGCTTTACTCACGCTCTGATTAGCTGACAAACAGCCAATCAGAGTGCAAAGAAGTGTTTGGACAGGTGGTAATGTGCCGCCATGATGGCGGGGACACAGGGGATGGAGCAGGGGGGTGAGGCCAGCATAGCCCTGCCTTGCTCCCTGGAGGTAACGGCAACGGCAATGGAGCAGACAGAACGGGGAGGCAAGGCCAGCAGCACTGGCCTCACCCCCCCTGCCCTGCTCCCTGCAGGTGGTGGCGATGGAGTGGTGGGGGGACAAGGCCACTGGAGCTAGCCTCACCCACCCTTGCTTCTTGGAGGTGACAGCAGGAGCAGCGCAGGGTGGGGGGGTAAGCGAGGTCAGGACGCCACAGGGGAGTGAGGCCACCAGTGCTGGCCTCGGCCCACCCCTCCCCTCTTCTGTCGTGGCCGCCTGCAGGGCCGACCCAGTGATGGTGGGGGGAGGAGCAGGCCCCATGTGGGGGGAAGAAGTGGGTGCACCATGGTGGCAACCAGGCTCAACATGGGGGGGAGTGGGCCTGACGTGGAGGACGGGGAGGGGGAGCGGGCCCACCGCAACCGGGGTGGGGGGGAGCAGCAGGCCTGGCAGGGGCTAGGGGAGGGGAGGAGCGGGTCTTCTCCCCACCTCAGGCCCAGGCCCACTCCCCTCCCACCCCCCTCCCCCAT
>NW_017729024.1:123550246-123552583 GCF_001723915.1 Gavialis gangeticus
ACTCCCCTCCCACCCCCCTCCCCCATGTCAGCCCCAAGCCTACTCCTTCTGTCCCCCAGTCACCACCGGGTCAGCCTGGGCCTGCTGCTGGCCCTCCTCCTGCTGCGGCAGCCCAATTTCTCCCCACCCTCAGGCCCAGTCCTCCCCTGTATTGGTCCCAGGCCCACTCCTGCCCTCTCCCCGCCACTGCTGGAGGGGGCCAGGACCCCAAGCAGCAGGAGGGAAAGGGGGAGCAGGCCCAGAAGGAAGAGGGGGGCACAGGGCTCCAACCCTGCCCACTCCCTCCCCCAACACCCCAGTCATTCTTGACAGGCAATTAGCTAGTTTTACTATATTAACTTAACACAAGTATAAATTGAAAGCATTGCTGTTGGAACAAAACATTGGAAAACAACAGAAAGCTTTTAGTTATGTTCTTAATAACATAACAACTTAATGATATCCAGCAGTAGTGCAAGGACTCAGCCGGGTGCCCGGGCCACAGAGGCAGCAGCTACTTCCCGTTCCCATGCAATGGCAATTGCACTTATCCAGCTGTCACCAGCAGCCTCTATTTTTTCCACACACACGCCCCCCTCCCCACCAAGTCAATGCCCAAGGAAGTTGCCTCATTTGCCGCAACCTAGACACCACTGATATCCAGAACTGAATTAATGTTTTTCCTCTTATTTATAGATATAGGTCAAATTTTCAAAGCCTTGAGCAAAATTCCCACATAGGCAACTTCTTCCATTAGTTCATGTAAAATGTAAGATACTACTCCTTTACCTAGTTTTGTTTGTACAAATACAAGATTTGCAACACTTATGCTGCATGACTCACCTGTTATAGCAGGATTTAGATGCTCTAGCCTTCAAGACTCTTATCCCAAAACTGGGACCTAAAAGTGGAATACTTTAAAAAAGCTTGCAGTGGTTTGTGCATAAAATTGTTGTTCCATCAAGACACTGCTTTCTTCTTACAATTGTGTTAGATGTGAGATGCATCTCTAGTGCACCTTTGCTTGACAACAATAAAAATAGGGTTACTTATAACTGTACACAGAAAGTTTGAGCCTACACACTTCACAATATTCACACACACTCTTTTCTGAACCTAGCACATCAGAAGCACGTCCATAACTGTAATATGCTCCAAACATTTGTGGCACAGTCAGTACACAAGAGACTCTTTGGATGTATAATCATGAGGGAGCAATGCCTACCCTGTTTCAAGTCAGCTACAGTATGATCTTTAACCTTTGCTGTAAACTGGCTCTGTGCACATCTTTATGTGTCAGATTTGCCTACTCACTTTCAAATGTCACCAGCTTCCACTGCTATAGAGCACTTTCTGAATACATGTGATTTTCATTTTACACATCTTCCAGCTAACACACAGACCCAAATGCAAAATCCAGCACTCAGGAATATCACATGGATTTATGATGCTCTCTGGTGGGACTTTGTGTTCATAAACTAATGAATGGATTATACTCATCCATATGTGGCATTTCCCATCTGTGAGAGATATATTATGATTATTCTGTAACCTCCACATAAGCCTGCTGGGTTGGTTGCTTTATAGAAAACTCTTGAAAGACAGAACCCAGACTTGAGATGATTAAAACATAAAGCCCAGACCCTGCAAACACCTGTGTAAGCATACAAGTCGTTTCAGACCTTCACTATATGCAAAGGTAAAGGATTTTTTAGTGTCACGTGTGAAAGGGTCAGAAAATGTAGCTAAATCTGCTACTGCAAGGGTTCTTGGATCACGGGGAGCCCACATAGAACTGGCTGGAATGTGAAGGGCATCTTTGCCATATCATTGTGCAAATGTCAGTGTGATGCATAAACTCAGGGGCGGGCAATTATTTCAGGCAGAGGGCCACTTACCCAGTTTTGGCAGGCTGTCGAGGGCCGCATGGGTAGCCCCACCCCTTGATAGGTGCCCCACCACCTGGTCACTATCTTGGGACCAATGTCCCAATGTCTTGGAACCAATGTCTCAGGGCCAGCACCGGTGGGGCCCAAAGTGGGGCACAGGCTGGCAGGGGTCTGTGGAACTAGACTGGGCTGCAGCAGCAGGGAGACTGGGGAGCTGGCCCAGCTCCACAGAGCCCCTGCCAGCTGGGATCTGCCACCCCTGGGCCCAGGACACCAGTGCGGGCCCCACGCTCCTGCTGGCTCCCACACCTGCTCACTCCCAGTGCCCCCCAGCCCCGCAGTACAGGCAGGGGGCAGTGCACAGCCCCAACCCCCTGCTCACTGGCAGAGAAGAAACTGGTGCTGAGCATGGGGAAAAGCGCCCCCTTCCCCGCCCCATGGCTGGCGCTCCCTGCTGCAGGCACTCGCA
>NW_017729024.1:123552594-123565386 GCF_001723915.1 Gavialis gangeticus
CATGCTCAGCACCAGCTTGTAACCTGGCCCTGCTGCCAGCCTCGGCTCTGCACCAGCTCCGACCTCGCTAGTCAAGGCTGCATGCAGCAGCAGCAAGCTGTTCCACTTGCTGCACCGGACAGTGTTGGCTGCTGCTGCACACCAGGAGCTCGCACGCTGGGCAGCCCAGAGGCAGCAGTGGCAAACACTGGCCAGTGCAGCAAGCAGGGGGGCTGCAGCTGCTCTTGCCATGCACAGTCACAACGGGCCAGCCTGGAGCCAGTGCAGGGCCCAGGCTGGTAGCAGGGCCGGGTTACAAGCTGGTGCCGAGCATGGGGGGAAAAGCAGCCCCTCGTCCGCCCCGTGCCTGGTGCCCTGTGCTGCAGCCACTCACAGCCCATGTGGGGCTGCCTGTGCCTGTTCTGGACAGCCCTGCATGGTCTGCAAGTGGCTGTAGCAGGGAGCACCAGCCACAGGGCAGGGGAGGGGCCGTTTTCCTCTGTGCAGGAAAGGAGCAGGGAAGGAGTCTGGGGAAAAGCTGAGCATGAGCAGGGGGTGCGGAATCAGCCCCTCTCCCGCCCTGTGGCCAGCTCTCCCTGCTGCAGCTGTTCGCAGCCTGTGTGGGGCTGTATGGACCAAGCACAGGCAGCCCCACGCGGGCTGTGAGTGGCTGCAGCACGGGGCGCCAGGCACAGGGCAGGTGAGGGAGCATTTCCTCCCACCCTGCACTCAGCTTTTCCCTGGGCTCCTTACCTGCCTGGGGTCCTCTCCTGCCCTTCCCCCTGCTCCTCTCCCCCCTTACCTGAGGTTCCGGCGCGGGGCAGCCATGTGGTCCCAGGCCGGAAGCCCCTGCTGGGGCTTCCAGATAGGGGGGCAGGGCCAGGTCGGGGGGCCCTGCTGTTTTGGGAGCCTGCCAGGCTTCCCCTGGGTCCTACTGCTCCTGGTTCCTGTCATTTTTGACAGGAACCAAGAGCAGATAGATATTAATTTTCTAAATTTTTTAAGGGCCCCGCAGGCCGGATCCGGCCCATGGGCTGTATTTTGCCCACCCCTGCATGAGCTGATGTGCAATGACTGGGGGCATGTGGTGATCAAACACTATGTCTTTCCATATCAGAGAACTGATGACAGCATACCCTAGAGATTTCCCTCCCAGCATCCTCTATCTTCTTTCAAATTCATCTGGCTGGTGCGGGTCAATTCAGACCCAAGGGCAGCATGGGAGCCAGATAATGGGGCAGCACGGGCTCGATATGGCCTGCAGGCTATATGTTTGACACCCGTGCCTTATTCTTTCCCTAAACACACATATCAGTTCTGAACACATTCCCTTTCCGCAAGAGTTATTGGCACGTGACAATGGAGAAACACCAAAAGAATCTTTTTTCTTCTAACACTGAACAAGGAACTTTAATGGAATCAACTACGAATGGAATAAAATCCCTGAATTCTTACTTTGTTTCTTTCCCTCTGCTTCACTTTAGAGCTTCTTCCTAGATCTTTTTCCAGGGAACAAGAAACATTACCCGCAGCCTTGTCACCACAACTAGAAACTGCTCATAAATTGCAGGTAGCAAAGAACATGGATGCCTGACTTGTAACAGCAATCAGTTTTGTACACAGGGATTATGAATATTCTCCAGTTAATGGTGACTTTCAGTTGAATTTGGATGAAAGTTTAGCCTGCATTGTTTTGGCCCTCTCTCACCATTAGATACTGTGGCAGTTGAGATTGTTCATAGCGCTCCAACTAAATGTACCTTTGTTGTATTGACTGGTGGAAGGTTGGTGGCAAGGTCTTCTCAGTAAGAGATCCTGGGATCTTGAATTCACATTCTGGCTCAGATAATCAGAGCCAGAATATGCTGATCTTTAACATACACTGATAGATTTGTGTTCCATTAGTCTTTTTTTAAGGAAATGCTAATGGAAAGCACAGCAAGCGATGACTCAGAAGGTACTATGTATGGCAAGAAAAAGTTCAGTCTCATTAAGCTTTAAATTCTGTGGCTAAAACTCTACTGATGTATTTTGCACTTGGTCAGATGCAAGATAGCATTCAAAGTTTTTAGGGTTAATTAAATTTGCAGTATGCCTTAGTTCAAACAGTTGGGACACCTTTAACTTTAGGAAGTTTTGTTTTCTTTTTAGCGCTTGATCTTGCAGCCTTAATGTCAGACAATGTTAATTAGTTTGCATTTACTATGTAATGCATCTTGGTGTTTAGTGATATAATGGTTTTTATTAGCATTAGTTAGAGACAGCTACAGCATTCACAAGTTGCAACTGAATGACTTTTTCTAGCCCCTTTTATAGGTGAGGGCCCAATCGTTACATGCCTTGCATGCATATATATGGCCCAAAAATCAAGCAAATCACCTGTAAAGGTGGAGTATCCCAGGTCCTGCTCCACTCACAATGTCCATCTGAATTCTGGCTGTCTTAGTCAAATGATAACTGACTACTTCAGGTATGTTATGGTAACCTATCTATGTAGGAAAAGTGCAAATCTGGAAATGCAAGCAAGGTGCATTCAAAGCCACTAGCTTTGAATATCAGCTACCAAGTCCCATATAAACACTCTATAACGTGTATGTTATAAGCAGGGATTCCGGTTTTCTGTTCACCGCAGAAAAATGCGGTAAAACACAAATTTCCTCATTTTTAAGGAGAAAAACCTGGATTTTCTCTTTTTAAGGAGAAAAATGCAGGAAACAGCGGGTTTCCCCTTGCAGGGTGGCAGAGTTCCAGGCACCAAGGAGCTGAAGAGAGCAGGAAGAGGGCAATCAGGCAGGAGGTGACACGTGCATGTGCACATGTCCACATGCACATGGCAACCAGGCAGCATGAGAGCAGTTCCCGGAGCTCCCTGCAGGGTAAGTCTCGAGGGCAGGGGGAATTGATGCCCCCATAGTGAGGGAGGAGGGGAAGGAGTTGGGCAGGGTTGGGACTGCTTGGGGACCAGGGCTGGAATGCGCGGGTGCGAGGCCCGGGTAGGGAGCTGCGGGGCCCTCGGGGGGAGGGCATATGGGCCACGTGCCCCCCAGATTTGTGCACAGGGTGGATGCCCCCCAGATTTGCGTGCAGGATGCCCACTGTAGGCTCAGAGCTCCCCCACCCTTTGGCCCTCCCTGCAAGGTCCTCCACAGCCCAGCAGGCAGGACCCAGTGCAGCAAGGCAAAGTGGGCTGGGGAGGCTCGGTGCCACCACTGGGAACCCTGTGGGGCCATAGTGAGGTATCCCCTGCATGCCCAGCAGCAGCAAGGGCACAACTCCACGCTGTCACCCACCCCGCACTACTGCCTGGTGGGCAGGGGGTGCCTCGCCATGGCACCACAGGGCTCCCAGTAGCAGTACTGAGCCTTCCCGCCCCACTTATCCCCATTACACCAGGTCCCACCCACTGGGCCACAAAGGCTCCCAGGGGGAGGGCAGCAGGGTGAGGAGCCCTGAGCCTGCAGCAGCCAGCCCACATCCGCCCCATTAGCTCTGCTCTAGCTGTGCTGCCCATGGGGGAGGGGGAGCCAGACTTTGCTGCACTCAGCTGCAGCAACTGCTGCCTCCCACAGGCTCAGGCTGGAGGCGTGGGTGCTGCTGGGAGGGGCAGGGGGCTGCAGACCCAGGTCCCTGGCCCAATAGCCACCCTCCAGCAGGGCTGGCAGGGGTGGGGGGCTGTGGGTAGGGAGTGAAGGGCCCAGGGGGCTGTGAGTCAGGGGACAGGGGCAGGGCCAGAAGGCTGTAGGTCAGAAGTGAGGAGCACCAGGAGGGCCCAGGAGGCTGGGGTGGGGATTGATGGGCACCAGCAGGGCCAGGGACCTATGGGCCTGGAGTGAGCGGCACCAGCAGGGCTGGGGGGCTGTGGCTTGAAATTGAGGGACAATGGCATGGGCAGGGCACCAGCACATCAGGGCTGCTCAGCACCACAAACCAGTTAGGGGGCAGAAGAGACAGCTGCAGCTGGACCCACACCCTGGTGAGCGAAGGGGGCAGGGGGAGCTTTGATTTTCCATGATAAAAAACCCAAAATCAAACACCCAAATGTATAGGTATTTATAATTTATTTTATTATAGTAATTGAGGCACTGGTAGGCTTCAAAATTGCTTTAAAATTGTAAATATAACAATAAAACATTGTGTTCAACCAATACATATATTTTGTGTGTGTATGTGTTTGTATATGGGGACATATAATTTTAATCACAGAAAAATGTGGATTTACGGGGTTTAAATCAAAGAATCTGCAATGTTTTTAATCAGAGAATTTGCACATTTTAAACCGAGAAAAACAGGACCTCTGATTATAAGTCAACTTATGGCTGAGGTTGCTTTGTCTCCTGCATGACTGGACTGTTAGTATAGGCAGCTAGTGAGCAAAGAATATTTGCATCATTTCTTGCCTGGGTTTGGCAGAGTACAGTGAGAGGAGAGGGAGGAGATGCATAGGGCCTCTCACCTAGCAGTGCTCAGCTATGTAGTTAAGGATTCCCTCAGGCACTAAGCCCTCCTCCCCTTTAAGATGGTAGGGGATCTGAAGACTTCTAATTGGTCCACACCTCACCAAGGTCTGACATTAGCTGCCCAGAATGTGGGTGTATATTGATATGAAAGGTCTAGCAATGTAAGAATAGGAGAGTTGTGTGTATGTTAGGGTATGTGTCTCATCCTTTAATCAGTTTTAAAATAGTTAGGAAAGATGCAGTGTTTTAAGATGATGGAATACGGGAAATCACTTTTCCCCCATCAGTTACTAAAGAGGCCTTTAATTGCTGGGAGGAGCTAGTACAATCAGTATAACCCTGATTGTACAGTCAACTTCTAAATTTTCATTGCACAGATCTGAGTGCTCTTGCCTCTACACTAAGTCTAGTGATGGAATTCTACCCACTTGCTACACCCCCGTAGCACCTCCATGGACACTACTACAGCCAGTTTTACCTGCAGTAGCTGATCCCCATCTCTCACCAAGCAGGGGAGCTGAACTGGCAAATCTGAGTGGTAACAAACCTGCCGGACATTCCTGTAACTCCTGCAGCACACCACCTATTTTGGATGCTCTACATGATGTAGACTGAGCCCCGCACGCCTTATTTCTGTCCCACACACCAAAACAGCAGAATCACCCCGATTTCACTGAAGAAGCAGTGTGGGGGCCAGGGTGCTAATAAATACTCTAATAAAGATTCCAGTAATAAACACTTTTTTCCATTTATATGTTTTTCTTGCATATTAAACTTGACCCTGCCCAGCTTGACCCTGGCCCCTCATTATGCTTATACTCTTTCCACAGATAAACCACCTGCCAAAACGTGCCTTACCATTGGCCAAGCTTGCTCAAGTACTTTGCCTTGGTTTTAGTACAATCAAATGAGAAATGGCCAATACTTATCTGATTGGAATGGAGGTATCATATTTACTGTATTCTACTCAGCTGGCAAAGATTCAATGGGAAAGGAACTTGATGATACAAGTGAGGATCGTATCCATCATAGAGCGAGGATTCCAAGTAGTTATCTCTCACATCAAGGTCAGATGAATGGAAAGCACTCAGTGTGAGAGCTGAATCATTTTATCAAAACAAGCTGACAAATCAAAATGAAAACATAAGTTGTGCTGTGGTTAAAATAAGGAAATAGTTCTGAGCAAGTTAGAGACCAGCTGCAACTAAGTGCTAATGAATGTTGGCTACAGTAACCTCAAAGAGACCTGTGCTGTCACAGTACCTTGATAACCCAGGGCTGCTAAGTCTTGGTACTCTCGGCCAGAAAAAGGTAGTGAAATAGTCATCTCACAGACGCCCACAACATCCAAAATATTTAGCTCGTGGCTTGTCAGAGGTCTTTAACCTTGACCTCAGCTGATAAAATGGTGACTGATTAGTCAGTCACCTCACATAGGTCTATGCCTTGTTGTCAGCCCAGCTGACTAGAAACAGAGACCTTAGAGAAATTCTGGCTTTGACATAAGCTTAAATGTTATGGTACTCTAGACAGGCTGGCCTAGTGACCTCAAAGAGGTCACTATATTGACACAGGGTCAGAAATTCACAAGTGTTGAGCCAATAACTCTAACACATTCCTGGGCCTGTACATCAGACAAGCAAGCTAGAGGTGTTGAGCCAGGCATACTCTCAGAATTTCTTGTCTCCTTAGGCCCCCCACCCCCTCCACATTGTTAGAAATGAAGAGACAGCTCCTCTTGCACACAAAATGCACAGTAATTACAGCTGGTTTTGCGTCCTCTGGCAACTGCATCCACAAGGTTCCTGTTATCGTGCAAGCAGAGCAAATGAGCATGCTTTGCCCTTTGCTATGATAAGCAGCATTTTTATGTTTAAAAGAAAACGAACAGATGATTGATCAGAATACACAGTTGCACAGGAAAGACTCAGGTTAGCACAGGGTAAATCAGAGGGGTAAGCAAAAGAAGCTGAGTGAAGTATAAATGGGTCATGACTAAAACTGCAGGAAGAGTAGTGGATACCTACAGAAGAAACAGACCTGGGCTCACATTTCATATACCTAAGGGAAATGGTATAAAAAAATGATATACAAAAAATTAGTGGTATAAAGTTGATTCAACAGATGACCTATCACAAGACCAAACAAAATAGTAGGGATAGGGAGAAGATAGGTATGGCTCCTAAATAATGCATTAGACATTGGTGTTCAGCCTGTGGTCTGCGGACTATAGGGGTCCATAAAAGAAATGTATGTGAATACGCACACTTAACAATCCAAAGGGGTCTGAACATCCATTCAAAAAATTTCAGGGGTCCACAGATGAAAGAAAGGTAGAAAAATCACTGCATTAGACAGTTACAGCAAGTGAGCTGGGTTCAAAACCTCAAAACTGAAAATAATAGTTGTGGTCTCTTCTAGTCATGTCACCAAACAATTGTGCCATTGGACACTACTGACAACTTCTGCCAAAGAGAAGTTTGAGGAGAAAGCAGCAATGCTGTAGATGAGGCAGAACGCTGTGAGGAAGCTCACACAGCATTTTATATGCATGATACCCGACTCAGATTATTCATCTTTCCTTTCCCTGAGCGCTAATTGGATACACAAATGTTTTCAAGGAAGAAAAGAAAACAGAACTGGGAGTGATGAGTTATTAAACTACATGAAAGATATTTACAGTTTCATGAGAACCCCTGGGTTATAAAAAAGAAAGAAAAGTAAGTACCAAGAGAAATAAATCATAAAACCTACAGTAATGAATGAGACAGTGACAAGACAGAGCAGACTAAATCTTGACTGTGCTGGGACTACTTGCGCAGTAAAACTGACAGGATTTGGCCCCATTTCTTCTCAAGGGGCACATTTCTAGGGAGGAGTAATAATAGAAATGTCACTCCCCTTCCAATTATTGTGCTTTGAAAAAAAAATTACCTGGAATATAAATTTAAGAAGTTGGAATTGCCCCAGAATGTGTGTGTGCTTATCTCAATTGGCTCTTTAAAAGAGGTCATGAGTTACTGCATTTATTTCAGACATACATTAAGATTATCCTTCTCTAGGAAATTGATTTCTGATTTTGCATTGAACAAAGTTAGTCACGTCCATTGTCAGACAAAGAGATATTTATGTAGGACTGATTCCCAAAGCATAATACTGATCCATTGGCTGGATGTTTAGTTTCCTTTCATCTCTCATCACAGTTTACGCCAACAGCTTGAGAAACAAATAACATTTTAAATTAAAATACTTTGTTAGCATTTCACAGCCAAAGAACAAAGGCATGGTAATAAAACCATGAGATATGAAAAGGCAAAAGCTAGTAGACTGTTGCGATTCACAGTGAATGTGAATTCACCATCAGCTACCATCTAAAGCTATGCAAATAAGGCCTGATTTACCTCCTAGTTCATTAGTAGTCTTTCCACTGACCATAATGGGAGATGGCTCAGGGACAGAGTTGGAAAAAGGAACTCAAATTTTCTCAGGGACTTTAAAAAGTGGTGTAAACACAATGGAAGCAACATTGAGAGCATAATTTTAATGTTTGTACAAGCACAGTCCTGTTTGTATTAATGTTTATTCCATTTGAATTTTGAGCCTGTGGCTAGGATTTGCTAAATTTAAAAACATTTGTTTTTATTACTACTAAATGAAACTAGTTTTTAGGCAAAAGACAGACTTCACTACCACTGGTTTCATAGTTTGATAGTTGGTAGGGTTGGAAGGGGCCTGAGCAGATCATCATGTCCGTCCCCCTGCCATGGGGAGGATTTTACATAGAAAGTACTCAGATTCTCCAGTGATGAGCAATAGTATAAAAACCCTGAGAGAGATAAAAGCAGCTCATAAAAGTCACATCACTCAGTCAGGGAAAAGAACACTGTCATGATACTCAGGTAATTCTACTCAGCCAACTCAGTTATCAAACACTTGAAGAAACATTCCCGGTACTGCCAATCAATAGGCTGATATTTGTTTATGAATAAAGGTCATTGAACCCATTTGAATAGGGAATAAATTGACACAACAATAATTCTGCTCACAGTCTGACTTTTATCTTCCACTGATATTTGTTCATCCTGCTCTACTAAAACCTTATGACTGTAAAACAAATATGACTAAACAAACACACTTGATAGGATTAAGGTTAGGGTATATAAGGAAAACAGGGGGGGGAAGGTCTGGTGACTTCAAAATGTTAAAAGAAAAACCTAACAGTTTCAAGAAATGTAGTAAGTGTATAAACCATAGAATCCAAAAAATAAAGATTTCTACTTTCTGAAGGAGGCTTCATGCCATGGTGGTTTCTACCAATTAACCTCATTTTATTGCTTAAAGATACTTATTTTTTACCTTTTATAAAATAATTATTATACTTTAAATTTTACCTTTTATAGCATTTTTTAAATTCTTTAGCATTCATCCTATGCAATTTTTTAACCACATACAGTGCATTTCAATTAGGACAACACATCTATCTAACCTGATTGCATTAGCAAGAGTGACCAGTTTAGGAAATGAAATATTAAAGTTAGTGAAGAACCTGAGAAGAATTTTAATGACTCTTTGGACACAAGAAAAGATCTTTATCTGGGAAGGTAGGCAGGGAGAACTTACGAACTAAAATATCACTGGAATTTTCTTTTCCATCTTTCCTATCCTCATCCCTAGTTCCACACTTCATAATTGACCAAGTAACATTCTTGCTTGAAAGAGGAAGATTTCAAAAGCAAGGCCAAAAATAAGCTCGTTCTCTAGGATAAACTAGCCTAAAAGTTATCCTTTCAGAATGACAATCATGCTCAGAATTCAAATTCAAAGCCCACTGCAGTCAATGGAAAGATTAACATGGGCACACTGGCATATAACCTGTTCCATGAAGTGATGGGTTACTCCAGCATAGCAAATAATTAGCAGAGATGTTATATTAGTCCCTTGTATACGTTTAGCAAATCTATAGATATAATACAGCTAGTATAGATATCACAGCAAATAATACAATATGTATGTTCTGCAAGTGAATTAATCCTTCCACTGCTGGGGAGGGAATAGAGACACAAGGCAGAAACAATGCCTAGTCTTTGCCCTGCTAGTGGTATTGGATTGGACTCACAATAAACCTCGCTTTAGAGCTGTAGTGTTTGGAAAGCTGTATAAAGCATAGTGCTTTACAATCTGCACATTCACAGTTTTCACTTTAAAAATTTAAATATATTTATTTTCATGAGAGAGAACATGCATAATTATGTACATATTTAAAAAAAAAAATCACCATTTACATCACAAATTCCTCTGTATAAAATTTTGGAGAGAAAAGGCAAACAGTGGCAACAGTTGCTGAGGACAAGCTTTTAAACTTGACTTTGAATATGCAGTCTACTGAGAGACATTGCTGACTGCAGAAGAGGGCCGTTTAAGAATTGATTCAACTGAAAATGACAGAGGCTCATTTGTTGAGAGTTTTGTTGCAGCTTGTTTAGCCCCAAAAAAGTCTTTTGCATATCTGTCTATTGTAAATTTATACTTTTGGTTCTCTTTGATGGAGCATTCTCTGTACTTCTTAGAAGCCTCTTCAAAGGTCTCTTTTACAAATGATGGTCTTAACTCAGAGCTTGATTTATCATGAAGCGTTTGCTGGAGCAGCGAGTGAAATGGACTGTACTTGAGTGGGGCAGGGTACTTGGTACTCTCTTTGCTAATCTTGCTTAAGACATGCTCTTGTGTAGCCAGAGAATCTTTATCAGAAATTTGTGAGAAAGCTCTTTTCGGAGGGGAGAAAGCTGACCTCTCCCGGGCATCTCGGGGGGCACTTTGAACATCACTTTGAGACTGCCGAGTTTCTCGAGGGTGAGAAAAGACAAGTGAGCTTTCAATTTTTGGTGACATCATGTCATGCTCCAAGTTTAGACAATCCTGACTTTGTGAAACTTTGGAGTCCCAGCCTGCCCCCGGTTTGAGAGTCTGGACAGTGGTAGCATTTAATAAACATTGCTGATAGAGAAGAGCATCACTGATGGGGCTACATTTTGGCCACACCAAGAACCTAGAAGATAAGGGATACTGTCTGTAGGTAGTGGCTACACTGACATTTGAAGAAATCAGTTCCATGTTCCCAGATCCTGAATACTGCATGGTTAGATCAAGGCAGGTTGGTAAGAAATTGCAAAATTCCTTATTGGGAGCTTCAATCTGAGAGGGATTAAAGGCAGTTTTGTAGGAATTGTATTCAGTTCCATGCATCATATGGTTAGGCAGAAAAAGGGTAGCAGCTTGAGTAGCTTCTATCATCTCCCTTTCTTTATACTCTCTCTCTAGCATAATGTTCTCCAGCTCTTTATCAGCAAAAGCCCGTCTTTTTCTCATCCGGTCGCTGACAGGTGCTGGTAAGGGTGAATTCCCTCCTAGGTAGGGATCTGCTGGAATGGGGCGATAACCTAAAAATAATAAATTATTTTTATCAATAAATTAAAGTAAGCTTACAAAAGGACAGCAAATGCTAATTTGGAACTATTCCTGCAAGAGCCTGAATACCCTCAGCTCCCCACGGCATCACCTTTTTGGAAGTGTTCAGTACTTTTCACATGACAGTACACAGAGGCTTCCAACATAAAAAGGCCAAATCCTGCTCTTTTTACTCAGATAAATAATTTTTCATCAGGTCATTTATGCAAATGAACTGCACCAAAATTAATTACACAGAAGCTTGGATACAACTCTCATTGGTACCAACAACAGTTGGGCGGGCCTGAAGGGAGAAGAGTTTACTCCTTTATATTATTTATACACTGGCACAGTTTAAATTATATTTAAAAAAAAAACCACAAATGAATATCTAAAATACTCAGATTATTTTCATTTCTCAGAAGTAAATAAGTGAAAATATAAAAATACATGAAATTATGGTATATTCCATTAGGGGACTACATTTATTAAGTTCACTTACTATAAAATATATAGAGCCTGATCCAGTTTGCTCTATACAAATACAAAATCCCAGTGAATTTAATGGAGCTACTTGGAGAGTAAGGAGAAAAGGATTTTGCCTGCTTTCATTCCCATGCATCTTACACTATTTTCCCATTGCCAAAGAATATAGCTATACCTATAGCTGATGCCATTTCTATTTTCTAAAGTTGAATCATTATGTACACATTGTTACAGATGGTAGAAAAATCCAAGGAGAACTAGGAGAAAAGAAAAAGAAAGTTAAGATAAATTAGGAAAAAGAATATGAAAGATTTTTTTAAAGAATGAATTGAAGAAGAAAGTAACCTGAAAAGAGTTAATGATTTGGCTAAAATCATGTTAGTGTCTGGCCAGAATTACAATCAAGATCATATAGGCTAAGAGAAAGTGTCATTTCATAGATTGGATTTCATTGTTTCTTTTTTCTTTTTTTTTCTAATTCCAACTTTGGAGAACAACCAAAACAACTCTGTAAACAATTTTGGGCATAGACTCAGATATTGAAAAAAAGCAAGAATTAGTTCTTTAAAATATTTTTGAGTTAATTGAAGCCTGCTGTTTCAAAAGTCAATTTCTATAAATAACATTTGTGGCAGAACAAAACGTATTTTATCAATTTCTTGTGTGCACGCTATTGGATGCATTTGAAGAATCTATTCCAGCGTACATTTGAATTTACTAAGTGTCCTATTCACTGCATTCAATTGCAAGTAAAACAAAATTAGACCAACTGCTTCTGCATGCCAAGTAACTGCCAGGTAGGTGTTCACCTCCACTTCTTTTTGCACCAATAATGACCCTAAATCTCAAGTTGCTGTTTCTAACATTCTTTGGCACCACATTGTTTCCTAACAAACAGTGCAAACACATTTCCTCCCCTTCCACCCCAACCAAAACACAAGCAACTTATGATCCTGCCTCAGGCACTGGGTTGGACTAGGTGACTTCTGGAGGTCCCTTCCAGCCCGACTTCTCTGTGATTCTATAGGTGTATTGCGGGGCGGGGGAGGGGGAAATCACATACAGTTCTATGCTCTAAAACAATCCCTTACCAGAATCCAAAATCTATTCCTAATGTACTGGGATTGCATTGTTTGCTTAACAGTCTACATAAACGGTTGTGTATTCACAACGACACAGAAATGATGCGAAAGGCAAGGCTTTCTTAGGATGAGATCTTTCATGGTACAGTTGGGAGAAAGAAGTTAGACAGGTTTCCCAATGACATCCTTCAACATGTCTCTGATCACATGTGATCTGTACATACCATTTGCATGTACAGCCGCACAGGAGGGAAAAGAATGTATTTGTGGTCTTGAGTTTTTCTCCCGTACACTGACTTTGGTAACTAGTTGGGCAGTGAGCCCAGATCTTTCCAATCTGCTGT
>NW_017729024.1:123570386-123570901 GCF_001723915.1 Gavialis gangeticus
TATTACACACACACATATCTACATATACAGATACACTTATCTGTCTATATACACATATATGTATATGTGTATGGTATATATACACGTGTGTGCGCGAGAGATAGATACATTATATACACATGTATATCTAGGCAGACAAGGTTCTTTGGGTAAATGTGGCATCTTATTAGACCAACTAAATAGTTGGAAAAATTGTTCTTTTCAAGCTTTTGGGCATAAACACCATTCTTCAGGCACAGGGAGCATCTGAAGGGTTTGTCCAGGAAAGCTTGCAAAGAACAATTTTTCCAACTATTTAGTTGGTCTAATAAAAAATATCACATCTACCCAAAGACCCTTGTCTGCCTATGTCCTTAGACCAACATAGCTACAACCAACACCCCGTATGTGTATATACATACGTGCACACACCCACACATACACACTGCAGATATAGGTACACACACACTCTATGTATACACATATAAATATATGTGCGCGCGCACACACACACACACACACACACACACACACAC
>NW_017729024.1:123571594-123572708 GCF_001723915.1 Gavialis gangeticus
GTTGGCGCACTGGCAGTCCCGCCAGCGGCAGAAGCGCTTGTGGCCCTTGAGGCAGGACACGACGCCGTGGTTGCGGCACCGCGCGCACTTGGGCGTGCGGCTCAGCTTGCGCTGCTCCGCGGGCGGCGGCTCGGGCCGCGCCGGGGCCTCGCCCTCCTGCTCCTCTTCGTCGTCCTCCTCCTCCTCGTCCTCCTCCTCCAGGGGCTCCCCGCCGCCGGGCGCGGGGCGCTGCTCCGCCTCGTCCAGCTCCAGGCTCTCCACGTCGATGTCCCAGTCCTGCCCCTGGCCCGCGGGCGGCGCCGGCCCCTCGGCCATGGCTGCTGGGCTCAGCGCTGCAACACACAAGGCAGCGCGCTCCGGGGTGCCCGGCCCTCCTCCCTCCCCGGGCCCAGCATCACCCGCCTCCCTGTCCCCTTCGCTCCTCTCTCTGTTTTTTCGGCCTGGGGGCAGGACCGCATTAACCCGCTAGTGGGCCGCAGGCGAACAAGCTCGTTGGCCCCCGGCTGGAAAATAAGCACAGCTGAGCCCCTTCCTCACCTAGGGCCCTAGTTTGCCTGCACACTCATCCAGCCCTGCCTCGCGGAGCTTGGGGGCTGCACACTCCCGGCTTACTCTAAAGCAGCATTTCCCAACCAGTGTCCCACGGCAGGGTCAGAAATTAACAGGTGTGCCGCAGAATTTTGCCAGGGCAATGGGCTACCATAGGTCTGAGGATGGGGAATGCCTTAACAGGTGTGCCACGGAAATATTTTCTTAATGTAAGTGTGCCTTGGGCTGGAACAGGTTGGGAAGCACTGCTCTAAAGACAACAGAGACAGAAATCGACAGCGCCCAAGACCCTCCATGCAAGTGAGAGGGGCACAGTGGAAAAACTACTATTCAGACCCAGTTCTGGCTCCACTCTGTGCCCCTGTGCCACGCAGGAGACTGCAGCACTTGGGTTCTCCTGATAGGCAGCAATGGGCTCAAGTTGCAGCAAGGGAAATTTAGGCTGGATATTAGGGAAAACTCTCTCACTAGGAGGATACTCAAGCACTGGAGCAGGTCACCCAGACAGGCCGTGAAGTCTCCATCCTTGGAGGTTGTGAAGACCCTGGTAGACAAAGCCTTGGCT
>NW_017729024.1:123572719-123573245 GCF_001723915.1 Gavialis gangeticus
GGGAAGGTGACAAGCAGCCCCTGGTAGGCTGCAACTCCACCAGCCTGCAAGGAAAAAGCCACCATTCCCCACATTTTCCTCCTTTAAAGGAAAATCCATTTTTTAAAGTCTGTTGCTCCATTTTTAATGCATGCTCACAACCCTTTCATATAATCTTGCAGCCACTTTTGGGTCATGACCCACCAGTTGAGACAGGCTGGGCTAGAGGGCTGGCAGGTCCCTCCCAGCCCCAGTGTTAGATTTAGGCTTAAACCACCTAACTTAAGCTACAGCTTAGAGCAGGGGTTGTCAACCGGGGTATGCATACCCCAAGGGTACTTGAGAAGGCCTAAGCGGGTACACGCGGGCAGGCGGGGACAAAGCGCCACCACGCACCATCCCACACTGCACCACCCGCCCAGCCGGATGCAGGGGGCAGGGGAAGCTCGCACAAGGTGGCTCAGCGTTCAGCTGCGCCCCCCCCCACCTCTGCATCCAACTGCTGGGGGTACACTGATCCAAAAAGGTACAAAATCCCTGGTTTAGG
>NW_017729024.1:123578245-123583040 GCF_001723915.1 Gavialis gangeticus
GTTGTCAACCGGGGTATGCATACCCCAAGGGTACTTGAGAAGGCCTAAGCGGGTACACGCGGGCAGGCGGGGACAAAGCGCCACCACGCACCATCCCACACTGCACCACCCGCCCAGCCGGATGCAGGGGGCAGGGGAAGCTCGCACAAGGTGGCTCAGCGTTCAGCTGCGCCCCCCCCCACCTCTGCATCCAACTGCTGGGGGTACACTGATCCAAAAAGGTACAAAATCCCTGGTTTAGGGCCTCATAATATGAGGGGCCTCTAAATAAGAAAAAAAAAATATGGCAATATACATATATATGACTCCACAGTTATTGTTCATATTGAGTCCATGCTTTTGTGCAGAAATAAGAATAATTCATCTTAAAATGTCGTGAAAATCCGGTTTCGGGGATTCTTTTTATGGTATGGGGCCCCTCAATCTGGACATAGTTTAGGGCCTCAGCGTGTCATCATCCGGCACTGCCCAGCCCTCGTGGCCTGCGACTCCTGCCCGACAAGCGGCTCCCAGGCTCTCGGCGCCCGCTGCCAGGTGCTGTCAGCGCCCAGCCGCTTTGTGAGCGCGTGGAAAGGCCGAAGAGTTGCGCTGACCCCCAGCCCCGTTCCTGCCGCCTTAGAAATGGAGCAAGTACACAGGGCAGTGGCCCAAATGCAGCCCCCGCGCAGGCCGGCCGGGCTGGGGTGCTCATCGCCTGGTGCGGGTCACTCCCGCCCGGCGGGGGCGGCAGAGGAAGCCGGGTCCCAGCGCAGCCCCCCGCCAGCTCCACTCCCGCGGGGTTTTGCACTTACCGAAGCGAGGGGCCCGCGCCGGGCGGCAGTAGCAGGCAGCATCCAGCCCCGCGGGGTGCTCAGGAGGCGCTTCCCCCCCCCGCTGGCAAAGGCGAGCCCGGAGCCGGCTCTTCACCAGCCCCGCATCCCCCCCGGGGCGCCTTGCCCCGCTGCACGGGCTGGGGACCCGCGGCAGCTTCTGGCAGTCGGAGCCACGCGCGGGCCCCACAGGGCACTTGCCGCCCCCGGCAGCCCCGCCGCTCCCTCCCAGCGGCGCAGTGCCTAGCCGGACGCGCTCCGCCGCATTATCAGCTCCGGCTGCTGGGCGCCCGGGCCGCGGATTGGTCCGTCGCGGGGCGGTTGAGCGCTCTGATTGGCTGCCACACTCTGCCGTGAGTCCCCGCCTTCCCCGGTGTAAGCCGGCCCGCAGCAGTGTGTCTGATTTCCCCACCGCTGGAGGGTCACCTCTGCCGGCATCGGTGGGAAAGCCACTGTTTATCCTCCAGACCTGAAAACACTGGGATTACAGGCTATACTGTAAACACGCCAGGCGATGGCTATGCTGACGCTGAGGTCAAAAGGAAAAGAAAAGAAAAAAAGAGTTGCAAAGATGGAGCCAGACTTTTCCCAGCCGTGGCAGATGACAGGACAAGGAGCAATGGTCTCAAGTTGCAGCAAGGGGAATTTAGGTTGGATATTGGGAGGATTTTCTAGCTAGGAGGGTAGTAAAACACTGGAACAGGTCCCCCGGAGAGGTGGTGGAAGCTCCATCCTTGCAAGTTTTTAAGATCCGGCTAGATAAACCTTCGGCTGGGATGATCTAGTCGGGGCTGGTCCTTCTTTGAGCAGGTGGTTGCAACAGATGACTTCCTGAGGCCCCTTCCAACCCTCATTTTCTATAATCAATGGAATTGGAGAGTTTTGATATCTGCCCATTTACAGCTAGATAAACCTTCGGCTGGGGTGATCTAGTTGGGGATGGCCCTGCTTTGAACAGCGGGTTGCACTAGACGACCTCCTAAGACCCCTTCCAACCCTCATTTTCTGTGAGTCTAAGGGAAACCTAGCGAGTATGAGGATAAATACGCCAGAAATAAACGAAAAGACAGCTCCGTGCATTGCATGTGGCCCCGCGTGGCTCCTCACTCCAAGCCATCCAAACGGAGTCTCGTTTTCTATTTGCTGTTGCAGTGTCTGGCTTCTTCAGTGCCCCAAAGTGCGGCTCTAACGAGCAGAAAAGGAAACGGGATCTGGATGCAGGTGGCCACGTTATCTATTACGTTGCAAATGTCTGCCTCCCTTCCTTGTCACAAAATAGCACGTCCCTCGAGCGCCGTGCTCCTGAGCTCCTGCCTACATCCCGGCCCGGGGGACACGTGTATCATGATAACAAGGGGCCATCGCAGTCGGATCCCTAATGTTTCCTTTGTAGCAGGAACATTTGCAAGTGGGTTGCTCCCGAAAGTACCAGTCGGAGCCTGCTCGGGGAAGACAGCCTGCAAAAGTTACGTCTGTCCTGGGCGGTAGCCTATCCTCAAAGGTAATCAGGGGGTTGGAAATCGTAGGGAAGCAAACTCGCCAGTCCTTCGCTGATAGAAAAAAAAAATGCGGTATATTTCAAGTAGGTAAGGGGAAAAGATAATTCTCTCCCTGTAGCATAAAATCATAGAAGATGAGCGTTGAGAGGGACCTCAGGAGGTCATCTAGTCCAATCCCTTGCTCAAAGCAGGATGTGTGTGTATGTGCGTGGATACGATTGCGTGAATAGTTTATAACACGTCTCTCGGAAGTGCATAGACTATAATCTGTCTGTCTGTCTATCAACAGACTAGAGACTATTTATATTTATGGTTGTTTTATTTATATATAAATGTGTATTCTATACGCTTATATAATAAGTATATAAGGATATATAACTGGATATTTTATATATAACTATATATAAATGTATATATGCATATATGTATATGCATAGCTACCCCCTCTACATACATATATATAGTTACCCTCTATACCTACATAGCTATGTATAGTTACTCTCTATACATGTATACATACATGTATGTATAAGTTACCTGCAGCAGGCAGGTCAGTGTCTTTGGCTTGGAGAGCTTAATGAAGGCTGTCAGCCGGGTTTGTACCCTAGATCGTCTCCTTTGTCCCCGAGCTTTCCGGCTGGCACTGTTAAACATGTCCGGACCAAGACATGCCCTGTGTCCAGATCAGTCACACCCCGTCCAGTCTGCGCTGGGCTGGCCTCACCTGTTTTAACAGACCAGGAGAGCATCAAGGCTGACGCCTGCATCTCCATACGGCTGTCTGGCCAGGATGGACACACTGGGAGCACTTAGAAATAACCCGGTGCTTTCGTTTCGGGCGTGTGGCAGCATGTGGGCAGTGTGTACAGGAGCTGCTTGCCAGAGAGGCTGCCCGGCCGGGTCCTTCTTCTTGCCCTCTGGATTTCCCTGGCGCCGCTGCCTCGGCTCAGAGGCACCTGAGCCCGCGGGCCGCCCGCGGGAGCCGCGATCAGTGCGGAGCGTGCCCTTGCCCGAGCCGTGCCCGCACGCCCGTGAGCCCAGCCCGCTGCATGGGGAGGAAAGGGGCGGGAGAGATAAACCCAGAGGCTGTTGTATAAACTCAAAGCAAACAAATACAAAGCGGCAGCTCCCGGCTCGCAGAGATCGCTATCTCAAGTGGAAACAGTTCCCGTGGCTGCCAGGCTGTGTACTGTAAACGCCTGTCCCGGGCACAGCAGCACCACCCGCGCCGCGCGCCGCCCGGGGGGCCGCCCAGCACCAGCTTCGCGTTTCGGATCCCGGAGCAGCAACGTCTTGCCCATCCTCCCCCAGCCCGGCTGCAAGCATAGGACGTGAGGGCTGGAAGGGACCTCGGGAGGGCATCACGGCCAACGCCCTGCCCCGAGCAGGGCCGTCCCCAGCTAGATCATCCCAGCCAAGGCTTTGTCTAGCCGGGTCTTCAAACATCTCGAAGGATGGAGACTCCTGTGCCTCTACGGGAAGCCTGTTGCGCTTTACTACCCTCCCAGTGAGCCAGTTTCCCCTAACTCCCGACCTAAACTTCCCTTGCTGCCCCTTGCGCCCCTTGCTACTTGCTCGGTCACCTGCCGCCACCGAGAACAGCCCGGCTCCATCCCCCGGAGCCGCCCGGCGGGCAGCGGAGGGCGGCTATCAAATCCCCCTCGGTCAAAGAGGCCAGGCTTTGTCCCGAGCCGGGAGGGGCACTTTCAGTCTCCAGGGGGCAACTCGGGGTGCCCTCTGCCCTGCGGCTGCCTTCAGACTGCTCCGGGTGACGTCACCGCGCTCTTCACTTGTGACGTCACAAAGACAGCTGGAATCACTTGGTTTGGCACGGATTGCTCCGACCCGCCCAGGGGGCGCTGGCGCAACCCGGCCTGGCGCTGGTGCGGGGCATGTGCCCAAGGGGCATCACCAAATCCCTTCCCCGCAGCTCCCGCTTCCCGGGTCCAAAGCTCATCTTTACGCAGCGCAAGGTAACGAATTAGGCACGCGAAAGCGTCCCAGTGTCATCAGACATAAAAATAAATACAATCAAAGAATGATCAAGGACCTGGCACGGAATCCGGAGCTGGAATTAAGGAGTCAGTGCCAGGTCCTTGCGGGCACCAGGCACTGCTCAGGCCGGGGGGGGAGGGGCTCGCTTGGCCCCTCCGGGCGGGCGGTGGCCGCATCACTTCCACTTCCCAGCACATCAAACGCGCCTCACATTTGTCCTCCTTGACCCGCAGCACCTCGGAGGGGGGAGCTTCCCCCCATGGCGGGGGCTTCTTCGTCCCAAAAGAGAGGATGGCTACTGTTTGACTTGGAAGCATGACTAAAAGGCAAAAGACCCGAGGAATTTGGCTTTCCCGCTCGGGGTGCCTCTTAAAAGAGCCAGGCGTAACACTGGGCTGGCGGGGGGAGGAGGCAGGTAAGGCGATCCCGAAGTACACAGCGCGGGCCGGCGTGTCCCCTGCCTCGATTACAAACCCGCGCCCCCCCCCCCCC
>NW_017729024.1:123583264-123620771 GCF_001723915.1 Gavialis gangeticus
ACAAACCCCCCCCCCCCCCCCCGGCACCCTCCCCGCAGGGGAGCCTGCAGCCCGGCCAGCACCCGCTCCGCCGCATCTCTTCCTCCATCCGCCCTCCCCGTGATCCTGCGTCAGGGTTAGTGGGTACCACCTTGCAGAGGGGCTGCTGCTTCCCCCGGCACGCACGGTTCTTTGGGTAAATCTGAAATCTTTTATTAAACCAACTCAAATAATTGGGAAAAAAAAAATCTTTGCGAGCTTTCAATACCCTTCCTCAGGCTGAGGAAGCATCTGCAGTTGGTATGTGCTCTTCCTGGATGGAGGCTGTCCCCCCACCCCCAATCCAGGGGTTTCCTTGTGCTGGGCAAGAGCATGGCCAGTCTGGGAAGCCTGTTGTGCTTTACTACCCTCCTGGTGAGCAAGGCTGGGTCTGCAAGGCAGCGTTGCTCAACATGTGGGTTGCGACCCAGAAGTGGGTGGCAAGAATATATGAAAGGGTGGCGAACAAACTTTAAAAATGGATGGACAACTTTTAAAAATGTTTTCTCCTTTAAAGGAGAAAAACATGGGAAACACTAGCTTTTCCCTTGCAAGATGTCAGAGTCCCAGCTTGCAAGGGGCTCCTTTGGACCCTTCCTCCCCCCCACACACACACCCTACCCCACACACCCACCCCCTGCCTCACACACTGAAGGGCTGAGGCCTGGAGGGGGGAGGCAGCAGGTCAGGAATGAGGGGCAGTCAATGGAGACTGATCATCAACATAGGTAATGTATAGGGGGAGCAGAGGGGGGCACATGCCCCCCCCAAGAGTGCTGGTGTCCCCCTGACAGTGAGAGCGCTCCGACTGGCAAGGGGCATGGAGAGTGCTAGTAAACCCCCTGAAATTGGCTCCACTGCCATGCTGCACATGGAAGTGCCAACACTTCCATCGGCGCTGTGCCACTGGCATGCTCAGCCACTGGCCACTGGGGGAACCAGCTTGCTGCTGGGGGGACCCCTCCTCCTGGTCATGCCCCTCCAAACTCAGGAGGCACCAGTTGCCCACGGTCATCAATGTTTACAAATGGGTCCTGGTACAAAAAAGGTTGAGAACCGCTGTGCAAGACAGCCCCGAGGCAGGAACCAGCAGCTCCAGCCCAGCCCCCAGCTACTTGAACTGGATGGAAAAGAGCAAAATCACATAGAATCACAGAAAAAGAGGTTTGGAAGGGGCCTCAGGAGGTCCTCTAGTCCAACCCCCTGCTCCTAGCAGGACCTGCCTGTCCCTGTTGGATTAAATGTGTGCTGAATAGGTCATAGATAAACGGGGTCCTACAGATTCATGAGTGCCTCCCCCCAAACACTTATGCCAACACTTGGGAACGTAGGTTGAGGTTGAGGCTCATCCTCTGGTTGGTGGGTAGGGGCGGGTGGGGGAGAATCAGCAAGACAAGGGCCACCAACAGTGATACCTACTGTCCATAAACACCATAGACAACCACTCTGATGCACCACCTCTGCCCACCCCACCGTTCTTCTCTCCCACAGGGGACAAATTGGTCCCAATCTAAATTGGGCCCAAAGTACATTCGTCCTGATGGGATCAGATCCATCCCTCCTCAAGTGCTATTCAGCTTCAGAGCCCTTAACACCCTCTGTACCTACTCTGTGCCTGTAGTGGCTTCTCCAATCTGGGAGCCCACTCCTAACCTACCAAGTCCCTTGTGGGTAAACAGGAAGGGATTGAAAATGATGACCTCTAGAGGTCCTTTTCAGCCCTACTTCTCTGTAATTCTACTGCCCGCATAGCACCTTCCTGCTCATTATCAGACTGATGTCTGTCTTCTTTTAGTTATGAGCTGATGGTCCTTGAAGACAGTCCAAGGCACTGACTGCTGAGATCCCAGGGAAGAGCTGTGTCATTCTGCACCCAGTCCTGTCCATTCCAAGGTTGAAGTAAGCTGAAGCCAAGGTAGAAAACCCTTTGGTTTCCCTTCTTCCTGGGGGCAAGCAGAGGCACTGCAATGCAGAGAGGGCAGTGGGAGGCTGACTCGCCCCAAACACCCTTCAGACCAAGTGGGGCAGTATAGCTTAGTAGCTGAAAAAGGCTTGGGGTGGGGGCAAAGAGGGGACAGTGGAGAGATGCCCCTGTGTACCTGGGCCCTGGGCCTTGCCTGTCAAAGGGATGGGGTTAGTGCTCTTAAGATAAAAGAGTCTGTGTAAGGACTCCAGTGGGAAAACTCTTCTTTGAAAGGCTGACCCTGGAGGGCGGTGTTCAGGGTTGAGGGGAGCAGTGCAGAGGGGACTTGCTTTGCATTGATCTAACATGTGTGGAAATGGCAGAGCTGCAGGTGCAGGAGCTGCTGTCCCCTTCACTACCCCCCCTCCCCAGTCCCCCGCCTCCTCTCTTTCCCAGAAAATTTATTGGCAAGGTTAGGGGAGGCTAACTAAACGGCAACCCTGGGTGCAATTTCCCCTGGAAGAATGCTTTGATCCTGCCCTCTCCTCTCACTGTCTAGCACAGATTACATTGCCAAACGCCTGCGATCCCTGCAGCTTGTTTTGTCAGAGAGGCTACCAGTTAATCTGAAACAAATTGTCCCCCCACTCCCCCAGCTCCCTCCTCTGTAAAGTCCTCTGGGGATGGTACTTGGGTTAGGGCTTCTGCTTTTTCATCCAAAGCTGAATCCCTGCCCACATCAGTCAGCTGTTCTTCTTAGCAAGGGATGGATATTTTGGGTTAGGGAGACACATGCCCGAAGTACACTCATCCTAGCGGGATCAGAGCCATTCCTCCTCACATGCTGTTCAACTTCAGAGCCCTTTCCACTCTCTGTACCTGCTCAGTGCCCATAAGAAATGAGATTTAGGTGGGTATAGTCCCTTTTTAATCAAATACTGGCTTGCTTTCAGTTGTATTTGCAAAAACAAGAGATGTTTCTTGCCTTTTGCATTCTCCCATATGATCTACTTATTACTCCATTTCCATAGAAGTAAAGAGTGTAACCCTGGGATTAATTGCTCAAGGAACTGTCTGGATACACATTAGCTGGGAATCTGAATTGTGCTAAAAGATTAGGCTAATCTCTATTTATTAACATAAATAGATGCATTGATTTATATTCATGAAAAAGAAAGGAAATCTGATGCTCTGATCCTATAAAAATAGTTGACTAATGGATTGCTATTATGAAACTTTTGTTAATCCCTTACAGTTTTGCCAGAAACCCTGATGTTTGCCCTTTCTGTTGTTTTGTCCAATGAGCATTAATTATTTCTTATTGTAAAGTGTACTTGTTAATATTTTAAAATCAGTGTTCCCCAGGGAACAACTTTTACAAGAAATTAGCAGCCAGCAATATTTTTTTTCACTTAGGCTTTCTAAGCAGGTCATTGAATTGAGAATGCAATTTCCTTCCTGAGAATTTTATGTCTTCCTTAAATGAATAATTCTACAGGTGAATTATTATTTAATAGTTACATTACTATTTAATAGTTAAATATAAGTTAATACATTTTAAATGAATCCAGTGTTTGTTTTACTCATAAGCAACTATTTTTATGGCATCAGAGTATCACTGCTTGACTCTTCCTTTTTCATTAAATAAAGTGTAATGTAACATGAAGTAAACATTCAGGAAATGCATAGCTGAATGTTTTCAAAACTAAGACTGTCACATGGCCCATTGTGTAAATCTTATTGCCTATGCTACATCCTATTGCCAGACTTGCCAGTTCCAGTTGTTGACATTGCCAATGACTTCACTGAATGTTTGCATAAGAAAGATGAGCGATATTTAGCCTCATGTTAAGATTTCCATAACAGGCTGGTAAAAACCAGACTACACCATTAAAGTGAAAGGATCAGTCCACTGCTTCATTCCTTTTCTGTGTTGCAGTTGTGTACTGACAGGTTGCTTCCAAGTTGACTGAAGTCAATGAAAAGTCTCTCATTGTTATCAGTGGATTTGAAACAAGTCCTGCATTATGCAGAGTGCACCTGTTTTCCTCTACTATGGACAGGAGCTATTTCTTGTTTGGAATGGGTTGCACCCCAGGATCCTAACAGTCATGGAGGGGGAAGGGCCATGGCTCCCAGCACAGCTGACCCACCGTGGAATAGAAAACAGACTTCCCTTCCTAAAGGATTCAGCCCCTAACTAGAGCTGTACTGGAACAACCCATTTTGGAACTAAGTATTATTGCACTGTAATTGTAATACAGTTCATAGGCCCAAAGAAATATGTTTATAATTAGAATAACAATATTACTTGGTTGAAATAGCTGCTGCTCTTCTAAATACCTGAAATTTGCAGTCATGGTACATAAAGAAAGAGCAAGAGAGAGACTCCAAATTAGAGTAAGCCTTAATATGAGGTATTAGGACTTTGAATTTAAAGGAAGGCTGCCATTAGAAGGGCAAGTGCCATCAGTGGCAACTTTCCTGTGGCTCATAAACAGAGCTGACCTTTGGTTTGCCAGTATTTAATAAATCTGTAGACTTTTGGCAGGTCTTTTGCTAAAGCGTACTAGAAAGTTGGATCAACTCTCAGCATGAATATCAAAAATCCAATATACAAGTGGGAGCATAGCGAATTGTCAAGTCAGCAACTAATGTAGTTCCCTGTAATCTTCCCAAATGTCTTAAGTAGTTTGGCAAATCTCTATTGCAATAAATTTTAGTGAAGCCTTTTTTTCCGAACATATGGCGTTAAAAAATAACTCAGCCAAAAATATTTTTAGAGTCACTGCATGCAGAGTTCACTGTAGATGTTGTCTCAAAACTTGTTTGCACTTTGGCAGCTTTATTCAAATGTCAACCAGATGCTGAAAGTGCTGGGTTGGGTGGGGGGGGCAGGGAGAGTTAATAGTCCTGGATACTGAGGGCTGATTCTCTGTCACAGAGAATAAACTAAAAGGCAATTAATTTTTCTTATCTTTTTCCTAAGGATACATTTTTATCAAATTCAAAATATTTGAGATGTCACTAGAGAAGCTGCAAAACTGAGTAAGCATTAATATAGCTATGTTACAGCAAAATGACTCCATTAATATAGACAAATCTGGCCCCCTTTATATATCAAGTTGTAGTATGCTCTAAAGTCAATAGGGCCACTGGAGACGCATGGTATTAGTCAACATGAGTAATGGCATCAAAACCTGGCACAGAGTAAGGTACTACTTAAAATAAGGTAGGCAGGCTAAGGCTTGTCTCTATACAGAAATTCAGTCCTCTCTAAGGGCCAGTTTACATTGAAGCCAATGGGATCATTCACAGAGTATGGTGATATTCTACATGAGTAAGGTTATCAGAGTCTGCCCCCTAAGAGTTCACTGTAATATGTACAAATCTAGTTGGTTGATTGTATGCTGTTGGAGGCTACATCAGAAGAAATGTAAAAAGCAGGATATTAGTTAGTTTAGGAAAGCATAGCTAATGGTATCTACAATTAATTTTTTACTGAACATTTCATAAGCATGCTGTAATCTTCCTTTCTGAGGATTTTCATATCTAAAAGCAAAGTTAATCCCTACTGTAGTGCCACTGAACAAATTCATTCATTCATCCACATTGCAGTTCCTTTCAGGTGCTTTTTTTCTTTCAAATCAGGGCTGGATTTACCAACAAGGTAAATTTGCCATATGGAACAGGTGTGCAGAAGGAAGAGACAGACAAAATCTCCTTCAGGGGCTCCTGGGTGGTGCACACTGCATTCCTATGGAGGAGTATGCACTATACTCTCCATTGACATGCCCAGCAAGTTCAACTGGCCAATGGAGGTAGGTCGGAGCAATGACTTCAGTGTATTAATGCCTCGTGCCTCCTGAGGCGGGGGGGGGGGCACGGTGACCACCCACAGGCAGAGGCAGCAGTGTCGGCAGCGAGGGCATGGCAGCAGTGAGCGCGGACCACCCGTAGGCAGCCACGGTGACATTGGCAGCAAGGGCAGGCCAAGTGGGGATCTCACACAGGCGGCCACAGTGGTCTCGGTGGTGTGGGGGGTGGCAAGCACCAAGCAGAGATCTGCAACCGCCTGCAGACACCGCCAGCAGCATGAGGGGGTGGGGGGGGGATGAGCAGCAACTACCTGCAGAACTTGCTGGCAGCAGCCAGTCTCAGGGGGTACATGTGCAACTGTGTGCACCCCCTACCCATCACCAATGCCTCAGTGCTATCTTGCCTCCCACCTTGTAGGCTCTTATTGCTGGATTCCCAAGGGGAACTTAGGGCATTGCAGCCCCTTGCTTTTAGGCAGCCTACTGCCTACTGCACTTCATAACCCAGAGTCACATGCCTATGCCCCTTATACAAGGTATGAGGGAAAATATGCACCTAAGAACAGGCTCCAAGGAGGCCAGCATGTTGAGTGGGAAGCTGTTAAACTAGGTATTAAGAAATGTCAATAACAGGGTGTAGGCCATCCCCCTTTTATGGACTTGGGCACCTAACTCCATGCTCTGATCAGGAGGAAGGGGCCCATTTGAACTTTGGATTCACAACTGTGATCACTCTCCTGAAGGCAGGAACCCGAGTCAGTACTTTCAAAGCAAGGCTAGAAAGGGGGGCATCCCCTTTTATCTGGTAGCTCCGAAGTTATGAGTAGATAGAGGTTCAGTTTCCTTCTGTGCCACGAGGGAATATGACCCCCCCTCCCAGGAAAATACTCTACCCACCAGGCCATGGGGGATTCTGGGTTAGAAAGGAAAGGGATTCTCCAAGTCCTCTCTGTTGAATACGTTCCACTTGGTATGAAATCCTTAAATAATCACTGGGGTAGAGATTTCCTCTGTCTAGGTGAGAGTGTCGTAACCATTAGGTTAGACAGTCACCGTCTACTAAGTGACTGATTATTTATGATACTCGCGTAATTTGCAGTCTTTGTCCATGCAACTTGATTTCAACTACACCAATGTCTAACTGCTCCAACAAGGCACAAAATTAATCAATTTGGGGGTGACAAGGTTTGCTTCAGCTCCATTGGGTCAATAAAGTAAATAGAAAGTCCCCTTTAGATTCAAGTGGGAATTAGATAGAGTCTATGGGTAATGCTTTTTAACTTCTTACAGAGTGATGCTTTGTAGAGTGTGCTTTACCATGTTCAGTTTGTCCAAGGTAACACCAGGTTGTTCAAAGGAAGCTTGAGGAGTCATCTATTGTTGCTTGCTTCACTAAGTAGGCTAAGAGTGAGGAACCTGCAAGCTTAGAAACATATATGGTCAAATCAAATCAAAGTGAGATAAATTCATCATCACTCTGATTTCTACTGTTATTTGAATTTATAGATTAGTTTTTTCTTTACCAGTCTTTATCTGGGTAGCTACTCAAGGGTCCCAGCCTACAGGGTACTCTTTCCGTCCATTTCAAGATGTCAAAACAGCAGCATTTCAGATAGAATGTTTTCACCCCCATAGTCAGAAAGTTCCTCCTAATCTCCAACCTAAAATTCCCCTGCTGCAACTTGAGGCCATTGCTCTTAGTCTTCCATGGGACCATAATTTTACCCATTTGTGCATTGTTACAATGAAACCATGCAAATATTGTGTGGCCTGCCTGACTACTTCTTTACTCTAGGTTGATGTCACTGTAATTCTCTAAATCAATGGTCACAATAGTGACTTAGGTCAATAAAATAATTATATCATAATCCCCAACATTAAATATTAATCTTAGAAATACTGCATCTATTATAAATTCTCACCCATCCAGTAAACAGTTTTGATTGTCCACTCCCTGGTTATTTTAAAACTGATTACAAAGAAAACTCAAGAGATGCCAAAGACAATGATGCTAGTAATAGTATCATTGAATAGTACTGTAGAACAGAGGCGTAACAATGCAGCTGGGCACCTGGAGCAGCTGCCACACATAGGGGCAGCAAGTTCTGTTTACCACTGGTATGATTGTGTGGCTCCAGTGGCAGCTATTTTCTTCTGGCCCCCACAAGTCAGTACCCAGGGCAGCTGCCCTGGTCAACCTGTCCTAGTAACACCACTACTGTGGATCCAGTCCTGCGGTCTCAGGACTTGGGTCTGTGAACTGAACTCAGTGTTCAAAGTTTCCTGATCACCTGGGAAACAGAATCAGACATTTAAAAGTAACCAAACCTTCCATGGAAGTCAATGACATTTTGTGCTTCTACTCAGACTTCAGATTCAAGCCCTGCAAGGTTGAATATACATGAATGCTTTTTGGGATACATATCTGCTGCATCTAAAAATGGCTCTGGATGACTTAAAATTACATTCTATGACATAATAATAATGAATAATAACAAATGTCTTTCAGCATCTTTTCCTTTTGGTTAAGTCTAGTTGAGATGTATTCTCTTCTCTCATTTTCCCAATCTGTGCTTTTGTTAGGTCAATAAAGAGACTGTTATAAAATGGTAATTCAAGATGAGTAATGCGTGTAGGTTCTGGAGCTTTATTGTGTCCCTGCTATGTTAATTAGTTTTAGGAACATGATGGATTGGCAACACGTGTACTTTCTGAGTTTTAAACCAGTCCTGAGAGTTTAGCACTCCATTAGTTACACGTCACAGGAACCCAGGGGATGTTTACTCAAAAAAGTATCACTTACAAGAATGAAACTTTCCAATTCTTTCTTGGTACAGACAATCAAGAAAGACACCATAGTTACTGGTGCTGCACAGCACACAGATTAAGAGAGAAAAAAATTGCATTCATTGCTGAACAGAGTGTACCCCAACCCTGCCATGCCCTGCTCTGAAACCTCCTGATCCCAGTCACTCCTGGTTTGAACTCTGATGTTGGGACAGGTGAAGTAACACCAATACAGACAAGCATAACTCCCTCTTATAAAAGGGTGGGAGCAGGGAATTCAGACTACAGCATCTCTTAGAGACTGTCTCACTAAAGTTTCTCTTATCTTGTCTGGGAGGAAGTGCAGGGTTTGGATATAAAGTATTTGCTTTCTGACATGATCCAACCATACATTCTCCACGGTACCCCAGAGCTCTTCTTTCAAGACAGCCACCAGGTGGGGAAGCCATCTTACTGCCTCTGTGTTGAAAATCAACATTGCTAAGGGCAATATTGAAACTTCAGCAAATTGGCATCATTGGCAGAAACATGAGATTTTGTGAATAAACTTCTGAAATTCCAGGAAATGCACTGGAGTAGCTATAGAGATCAAACAGTAGCAGGAGAGATTGAATATCTTTTCCGTCTCCACCCAGGCCCAGGGACATCCCAATATTCAAAACAACTTAAGGGATTCAGCCCCTCTCCATAGAAATGAGCATCCTTATATAAACAGTCTCAGGTTACTTGTCTCTCTACTATTTCTTTCTTTCTTTCAGTCCACAGTGCTAATGACTGCTAGATCCTTCTCTATAGCAGACTCAAAAAATGCCATGGAAAGATACGACTGCAGACACAAAAACTACCCCTTCATCAGTGATGATAAAGATAACATAAAATCATACAACACTGTGGTCTACCAGCAAATTAATTACTTACCCAAGAGTTACATTGAGAAGCACCCAACCTTAGTTCTAAGATTAAAAGTCTCATTCATGCCATGGTTTTCCTTGGATTGGGAGGATGCACTACAAGGCTCCTGTGTCCTGCCTGCCTGTGTAGCATTATAGTTCAACGTTCCACATAAATTTGCTAAACTAATACCTAAGAAGAGACTTGAAAAAGCCATTGCCAATTTAGATGCAAGTGATTTGCCTGGCTCTGTGTGCGTGTGCGTGCGTGCGTGTGTGTGTGTGTGTTGCGGGGAGTTGGGGGATGCAGGGTTTGTTTGTTTTTTTAGGTGAGGGAGTTGGATTTCAATTCAACCTGTAATAGCTAGACACAGGTAGACATTCAGGTGGTCTAAATCTGTCACTGCTGTAAGATGATGCAACTACAGCAACCTGAGTTTGTCTTCTGTTATAACCTATGTGTTATACCACTTAAAATCTGAGTTAGAATTACAGCTTCTGATCAGAAAACAGTTGTCAACATTCATCTATTAATTTATTTTTCTACCTATTTCTATTGTCACTGCATTACTCGGTCAAATTTCATCTTCAATTCCACCTCTGTAATTCAGTGGAAGACATTTGGGTTAAACAGATGAGTCAGTGGGTTTAATCTGGCTGCTTAGGTCTTTCAAGCCATGTCTATTTAGTATGTAGAGAACACCAAGTTTTCCACAGCTGACTTGGTAGAGCTGTCACATAGCTTGAGGGAAGAAACCTTCATTCTGTTCTACCCAATGTTTCAACCCAGTCCAGCAGAATCCAAATTGCTGCTAATACTGCATAAAGAAGAAATGCAGTATGTCTTCTCACCCACTGAGCTGATGTCACTATGCTGGAGGTTAGAACATTTTTGCTTTTCCGGTGATCTAAGCACGGCCATGGTGTGGGTTGTTATGGCAAAGAATTGTTAATGTGTTAATTTCAAAGTCACATTCCTGTAACTGCCACACTTTAAGAAGAAAGAGTTCATCATACTTTAATATTTCTTCTTTTCTTTTCTGTATGTATGTAGTGAATGAAACCAGACTGCTAACATTTACTGACTCTTGCAGTCATGATTCAAAGAAGACAGGCTATTTGTGGTCATTAAAAAGACACTTTTAAAGGCTTTATCAGTTGACAAGACTTACAATATATAGCAGGCCATCCTTGCATATCTTCCTCCCTCAGCTGTTATACCATGTTAACATCTGGACTGTCATAAATAACATATGCAGGACAAGTCAGATGTGCTCATATGGGTATTTCATGTTATTGTTAGAAAGAAGGTGGATCAGCATGTGGCTAGGCATTTTAATGCTGCAGATCACACCACAGTCCTACTGACACTGCCATGAAGAATGATCAGACATAGAGATACAGTGATTACTAATAATGTTCACAAGATTCCACCATGAGAAATAACCCTTCTTCACAATCGGATAAATAACACTTCAAATCTGTTTCTATGGAAGAACAGTGATATCAGGTGTTCTTGTTTCCTTTACTTTAAGGGACCGCAGTGGTTTTATTTCTTTGTACAGTGCCAGGCACATCTTCCCCCAGATGCGTACTGTGCATTAGCCTAATAACACTGCGCAGTAGTGTGGCAGTTAAAAACCATGCTATTGGCCTACTGTGTAGTGTTATTAGGCTAATGTGCAATAAGTGTCTGGAAAAAACTGTGCCAGCGCTACTGCGCAGTAACTCTAGTTATTGTGCATTTAGTTCATACTATATTAAGCAAGTATCTAAGGCGCATTAATGAATGTGTACATGTGCCCACCTAGCACAACATCTCAAACCACTACAGGGAAGCAAGCATAATCATAAACTCCAACAAGAAACTGGAATGGATTTCCATTTCCTGTTTCTCACCTGTAAAGGGCAAAGACAAAACTAAAAAGGCTGAAATTACCCTCTGCCTCATTTGGCAGATATCTAATAAAAAAATCCTTGATAATACGAAGAAAGGGACAATTGTGAGATCCATGCTGAACAAACTATAAGAACAGAACATCTCCTTATTACATTTTGCAGTATTTTATTTTAAGTTAGCTCTGACAAAGAACCAGTAACTTTTACCAATGCAAACTTCACCAGTCATAAACACAGATGTGTCCTTCTAAAGTAGCTTGAGCGTTACCAGCCAGTGATTTCATGAAAGTAAGGTGAAAGCTAGTCAGGAATTAGGACTGAGGAAAGACAGTCCCTTTTTATAAGTGAAGTATTCACTTACAGTTACAGGGATTTATTTTGTGTGAATAGAAATAGTTCATGTAGCATGAAAAAAAATTAGGAAAAGCTTCTTGTGGTAAAGTAATCTGCACTGAATTCCCACTCTAAACCCTCACAACAGTATTCACCTACTGTAACACATGTAGAGGAATGATTTTTGTTTAAATAAATTGCAGTTTCTGTGTTGTGACTTAGTGCAATATAACTACTGAATGGGAAAGAAAGGATGGGTTCCAAGTAGCTTTACTGTTAATGGGAATATCAGAAAACACTACACTCAGTAGAGAAATCAGTAAGGAAATTAACTCAAGGTTGTATCCAAGGTCTTATTGCCCCTGTGTTTGATTGCATTGTATAAGCTCTAGCTAGTGCATTACTTTTTAAATTCACTTTACAGAAATGCAATCCAATATTATTAAATAAACTTGGGATTTTCTAAATTTGCCATGTGCACCTTTATAGTGAAAAAATGGTCTAAGTGTTCTTTAAAAATAGGTTGTATAGAGATCTGTCATCTATTCCTAACTGCCGAGTCTAAAAAGCAGACTGCATCTTGTTTTTCTATATCTAGAATTTGGGTCTAGGTGTTCACATATACTGGATGAAAGAACAGACTAGTATCCATAACAAGTACTGCCTGTATTCCTCAAATGGGGAGGTCAGCAACTAGAAGGATTAACTGAAAATTGGGAACCATTTTGAAAGGATGTAGAAATAAATCTTGTATCATAATACCTCTTTAAGGTAAAACTAAAATAATTCCTCCAATAGCAGCATATACAGCCATGGCAAATAGTTTATTTCTTGCTTAAAATGTAAGCTAGAAATGAAATGTAAGCAATGAAATGAAATTTCTTGCTTATATGAGCCTGAATTGATTTAATCTTTGCAGGTTGGTCTAACCTGGCTAGGCTGAACCAGTTTGTAACTGGACACCCATTCTCTCTGGACTGAGGAAATGCAGGCACATGCCTGCAGTGGCTCAGGCTAGAAGCTAGAGGGTGCTAGAGCAGCTCCCACCACCCCTTCCTTTTACACTGTGCTAAACTGAGGTGGGGTATGGCCAGGCCAGGCAGGACCTCTGATTAGGGAGGTCTGCCTGTACCATCCCAGGCTTTTTACTGCTGACTGCTCAAGGAGCAGGAGTGTTTCCAGGTCCTAGCCCCCTGCTAGCACTCTGAGGCAAGGTGGGGTGTGCAGTGCATGCATCTGTTGATGATACAGAGCTTTTCAATTCTCCTTCTCCCTGTTTCTTTATATTGTCTGCAGCAAACTGACAGGTGAGCAAGCCAGCAGGGAGCTGATAACAACATTTATCACCCCATCAGCAAAACAATACCCTCTCGCCATTAGTTCAAACTCTTCTTAAACAACTTACCAACTGACCTGTTGATTAGCTCCAAGAACCCCTAAGTGGTCACTGTTCTGTCTGCCTGTCCCAGTGAAATGGGAGACATGCACACACAGACACCTCTCAGCATTAGCTTGCATACCACATGCCTAGGGTCCATGGGGGTGGGGTCTGTGCTGTGGGAGATAGGAGGGAGGAAGGGAGTGGGGGATCCCTGCTTTAGCAGTGAGCAGCGAGGGGTGGGGTAGGGCAGGGGGAAATCTGGCAAACCTTACTGTACCTGCAGTCTCTGCCAGAGCTCTGGTCAGGGAGCAGAGGGGAGGGGCCAGCCCTGCTGTGGAGCAGAGAGCCCTGCCCAGCCCAGAGAGCATGCCGGGATGCTGTGGGTGTCTGGTTTATCTTAAATCAGTAAGGGGTCTGGGACAGACATTGCATACCAGTTTGAGCCAAATCAGTTACGTCTGATACTACATTCAACCAGGTTTATCTCAAACTGGTTTATGTCCACTGAAAATCTGCTCTGTTAGAGGTTTAAACCAGTTTCTGATCACTTAAACTGGTTTATGTGTAATGTCTGTCCCAAGCCAATAGGTTTACAATTTTCCTGTAGGTAGTCATTTACTCCCCTTGGGAATTTCTGAATCCCTTGATGGCTTGCACACACCACCTTCTATGGCAACTGTTGGACTTGTCTATACTTTAATGTTCATTGTTCATTAATAAATTGTAAATTCTAGTGAAGACAAACAAAATATTTGGCTGATAGTTATATTTTACTGTAAGCATAGCTGATAACACATCTGTGCCCTAGAACAATTGTTTGTATCCTATTTAAACTGGAATGAGCGATTGTGTTAGTTAAAACAATCCACGACCTGCATCCACGGTCTACCAGGGATCACACTTGTGCCTCTCTATGTTGGAGCAGATGGCTTTTTGTTTATTTCGAGCTACAACTGCAGTGTGGGGAAAAGAACAGAATTTATCCTGGCCTAGATACCTTTGATATAGCATTGAAAAATACCATGAAAGCTAAAGAAACAATATCTTTTCCAAAGCTCCCATCAAAAAATCATCCACCAGAGATATCAAACAGCACATAAGCCATCAGTATTTCTCCAGAACTACAAATCCCAGACCTCATCAAAGGCCAAGTAGAAAGGTGAGTCTTCCTGCATGTCCTGAAGGTCAATGTATTTACTCTGTAGACAGAAATATCAGCATAGACACCTGATCTTTATCCTTCACCAGCAGGCAGTCACCTACCAGTTCTATTCATCTCTATGCTGTGCTTTACCCAGGTCTATAGACCGACCTAGATTGACCAGATCATGGTGAGCAGAGGCAATCATCTATGCTGAGCTCCTTCATCACATCAATAGCCTTAATCAGAAACATGAAGATTATACCCTGAAGATGGCTGCACAGTTAATCAGCTTTAACTGATGTTTTTACAGTGATGGTAATACAGCAATCTACCTTCTTTATGGGAACAGTCTTTAATTGTGGATATAGTGTTTCTCTGCTGGCTTTCACCAGCTAGGAAGGTTTATAGCTCTAAAGCCAAGAAAGATACAAAATATTCACAATACCTCTACCCTTTTTGCATGTGATGCTTAAGTGACATATGCATCATTTCACTTGGAGCAGCCAAGCACAAGTGGGCTGAGCAAATAAATGAGGGTTGAGAGCTTGTACGTGTTCTGCTCTTCATTCTTCTGCTAATTCATTGTGTGATTTTGGATACATCACATACAGTCTCAGCTGTTACATTTTATAAAATGGTGGCAGTAACATATACTCAGATTTGAAACTACCCTGAGATCTACCACTAGACATAAGGAAGTAAGTTAAGGGAAAGAAATATAGTCATTTGTATTTTTTTTTTATTTTGGATCACTAATAATATGTTGAATTACCTCTGGTTGAAAATGTATGAAATCTGAAGTAATCTCACGGATAGAAGGTCTATGTAACTTCAGATCCCAAATTAGTTCAGCCCAAGGCTAAAGGATCTGTGAGATTTCAATAAGGTTTTGTTATCTCAAAGAACTATATCAAAATTATGCTCAAGAAGTCCAGTATAGTACAGCATGAATTATTTTGTCTTTATCTTATTTGACCGCCTTCCAAACTGAAATACAACAAACAGAATATTTTTCCTTAAGGTCTAAAGTTACGGATAAAAGTCAAAGGAAGGCAAAGTTTGCTGTCCTATGTGTAAGTGAAAGTGGGGGAAGATACTGTTACTACTTTCTCTTCTGCTTTTCTCCCACTAGATGGAGTTTGACAACTTCAGTACCTTTCTCTGTAGCTGTCTTTCACTTCCCTTGCTCAAATGTTCATGAAAGTTCATGAACATCTAATTGTGCATCTGGCTGAATGTGGGGTGATGCGATTTTCAGCTTAATTTGCTCAGTCAGAAGCTATTTTCTCCTATAATGAAAAAGAGCTTTGCTGAGAACGAAGATTGGCATTCAAAAACAGTTCTGGGATCTACAAATGTACTTGGAAAGACTAGATAAACAGTGACCTTTCTTTAGTCATTAACTCTGTGTGGAATAGGCATTTAGGCCCTAAAAATAAAACTTGAGTAGAATTTAAAAGGCTGCAATCAATCTACAAAAAGCCACTGAATTTTGTAAGTACCTAAGTGCACCAAACATCTCTCTGGTTAAGTTACTTAGGCACCTAAAGTTCCATTACTGCACTTGCTCAGAGTGCAGACATCTCGACTGAGCTGAGGATCTCAGCATCTGTCTCATTCCCAGTACTGGTTTGTGCCTATGCCAGTCTTTAGCATGGGATAGGTGCTAAAAATGCTCAACTCAGCCAAAAGGGCAGTACTTATGGGCATGTGCAGTAGCTGAACTTTAGGCACTTAAAAACTTTCCTGACGATCTGTCCGTACCTAGAGCTTCTCAGCTATGTATCTAGTTAGGCAAGATTTCTGTAAATTGCACTCTTGGATTTGGGTGCCTAAACTATACTAAGTTGCATTTTAGGCACTTAAAGGGGTATGTTTTGATCTGGACCTTCATTGCTCTGGACTTCAGTAATGAGGTAGTAATGTTGAAGTCCGTAACAAGCAGAGGGCAAGGCCTAGTGATTCACCAAACCCAATAAAACAGATGTATACTCCCAGTATAGACTGTGGAGTCTTACAAAGACACATGTAGAGTTTGTAGAGACATTGTGTCTTCCTTCAGGGACTCTTGCTAAGAAGTATTGGCCAGAAAATAACATGAAAAACAATCCCAATAAAAAACAGGGATATGACTTCAATTACATTTTCCATAATTTTCTTTTCCATATTCTAACGTGTTCCAGTGTTTCCCTGAAATTCTCAACACAATCGCTTTCTGTCTACAGTGCAAATCCATATTTGTGTTTGCATCACTTCAAAACCAAAAATGCTCCCCTATGCTCAAAAGATGTCATGTGAGTATAGCTAGCTGAACTGTAAAATAATGCATGCACTAACACATTTCAATAGTATTTAATATATGCATAAAATAAACCAGGGAATAAAATTATCAAAAGAGTCTAAGTGACATCAATAAGGACAAATGCAAAATCCTGCTCTTAGAATGGAACAATCCCATGCACTGGTACAGGCTGGGGACCAACTGGCTAAGCAGCAGCTCTACATAAAAGGACCTGGGGGTTACAGTGGGCAGTAAGCTGAATATGAGCCAACAGTGTGCCCCATTGCAAAGAAAGTTAACGGTATGCTGGGCTGCATTAGTAGTAGCATTGCCAACAGATTGAGGTAAATTATTATCCCCTCTATTTGGCACTGGTGAGGCCACATCTGGATACTATGTCTTGTTTTGGGCCCCCCACTACAGAAAGGATGTGGACAAATTGGAGAGAGTCCAGCGGAGGGCAATGAAAGTGGTTAGGGGGCTGGGGCACATGACTTCTGAGGAGAGGCTGAGGGACCTGTGCCAGGGGTTGCCTACCCCAGAGCTAAGCTGCACTGAACCAGAGTCAGAGCTGATATAAATTGATATAGCTCCATTGACATGAATGGAGGTAGGAAAATTTATACCAACTAAGGATCTATGTTGCAACATAGGAATTGTGTAATAGACGGAAGTTCTGAAAGTATTATAACAGATGGACTGGATCAGAAACTTGTACTGGGGTCCCACATCCATGTGAGCTCCGTCTTTTCACTATAGTGCTGCAAAATCAATGCTGACTCCAAAGAACCTGAACTAGAATTTTCCCAATATTCAGATTCAAATTCAAATCCTGAATGTTGAGCAGTGTGTGTGTCTTGGGTTTTGATGGCCTGTTAATGTAAAGCTGGTTATCGGGCTCAGACCTAGGAACTTAGCAAAGCTCTATTTCCCCTTTGATATATACTGGCTTAGGCAGAAAGTATATTGGACAGTCTGCACCCAAAGGAAAAATCTGCCCTAGCCTAAACAGTCTATCCCTTTCAACCACAATCTTCCCTCTACATCATCAGTGGTATTTCCATTTTTCCAGGGGGGTTGAGGTTATCTTGCTACAAAGACCTTGAAAGTGATACCTGGTCAAGATAGGATTCTATGATTCTCTTTAATCACCAATATTTTCCAGCCACTAAATTAAAAACGGTGTGTGTGAGGGGGAAGAGCTATACATTTGTGCACCTGGAAGAGGTTTTAAAAAATGTTTTTGAACAGGCATATTGTATAATCGAGATATTCAATGGTTGGTTTTGGCAGCTTCCAGCCTCCCATGTAATTCTAATATCCATTGTTAGGGATAACAAGGTCCAGATGAGCTGTAACTTTAGTTACATGTTCTTTGAACAGAAGTTTCCCATAAGGCAAGAAAGGCTATAGCATTTCAAAAGAGCCTTCTAGATTTATGTCTCATATTTGAGGAGGTTCTTCCTTCAAGACAGTAGTATACTTTCCTATCAAACTGCATCTCTCTGTCTGGCACTAGGTGGCCAGAGGTTTTATTCATTATTTCTATTGCTTTGGTTGTCTAAAGAAAGCTGTGAAAGAATTTGAACTTCAATAAAGAATTGTGGGGAAGAGTAAATTATGAAGGAAGTCATTTTAATTTCAAGTGGAGAAAGAAAATCAGTCTGTTAAGTGATTAAGTGTTAAGTCTGGAAGAACTCACAGCAAAGGCATACGGAGAAATTTGCAGTGTGTATGCCAAAATATTACTAACAGGTCTAAAATACCCAAAGACCCCACATAACCTCCAAATATGGGCATATCTTTTAGGCCAACATTTTCAAAAGTGTGCCTCTAAAGGAAGCAAGGATTCCTTAGGGTGATATCTTTTATGGGACCAGCTATGTAGCTGGGATAATGTTAGACAAGCTTTCAAATGCAAGACATTCTTCATCAGGTCTCATGCTTGTCTACATAGCTGATCCCATAAAAGATATCACCATAAGATATTCTTGCCTCTTGTGTAATTACTGGGCTATCATGGGTACATCACTCTTACAGTACCTAAAATTAGTCACTTAAATTCCATGTTATGGCACCTCAGTAAAAGTAGCTTGATCTTCAGAGGTGCCTATAGGAACCTTCAAAATTCATCTTATCTTTAATCACAGTTCAGGATGTTTAACACAAATGCATTCACTGTGTTTGCAATCTTGTTCCTGAGCACTCATTTCTTGACTTTGGATCTTGATGCTTAGCCTCCAGTGGTTCCTGCCTAGCCTTGTTCCCAGTCCCCTAAATCTGGCAGGGTGTTCCACTACTGGCCATTGGATCGTATTGTGGATTTGATTGCATCTCAGACTCCCAAAGTTAACCTTGATCTTAGCATTGCTCTGAACCACCAATGCCCTGGGTGCGACAAGGTCAGTCTTCCTCAGATAGTATCTCTCTGCAGAAAAGCAACATGGAACTCTAGAAACAATTTCCTCTCACATTTTCCCTCTTGTGTTTTTCCCTTAATATAATTTGATAACATCTAGGGCTAAATCCATCTCTAGTGTAGCTCCAGTAGAGAATATAAATATAGTTATGACCTTAATGTCAACCCTAATTTAGCCCAAGGCAAGCAGCCATAATCTGAAGGATACATGGAGTTGACCTACAAGCCCCACCATTTACCTTACTACTGTGAAGCCTCCCACTTGCATCCTTAACTCTAACACAGAGCCCCTTCCTCTCTGCCAGGTGCTGGCCCTGGCACCTGGATGAATCTGACCTATGGGACTCTCATCTAAAAAATAAATAATGTTTCTGTAGTGAGATGTAAGCTATTGTTGTGTGTTAGGACCAGGGGGATCGTTTACACAGATGAGGCAATCACCTTAAAATTATGTCCAACATTTTTTCATAGGCAAAAGACAAGGAGATTAGGGTTATATAATTCTGTCACAATGACTACAGTACCAGAGATCAGTGTTGCAATTACACAGACACTAGATGGAGCCATTGTCTAAAGAACAGACATGTAGACTTGGAAAATAAAGGTCTTGACTTCCTTTTCTGTCCTGTTACCTTTTCAAATGAAATAGCTCTTTGGCATTTATAAATCCATACAGATTTCTGCTGAACCTCACTTGCAGCAAAGATAAGGCCATGTCTTTGATGTATGCATCAAGTTTATATAATCTATACAAAGTGAAATTTACTTTAGCTATGTGTTTGACTAATGCATGTTATAGCCATTTGTGACAACTTCTTTCTTTGCTAAATTTGACTAAACGGCAATTTTTCAAAAGTATGTCCCTAAAGTTTTCAGAAAGGCAAGGATTTTTTAGGGTGACCTTTTTTTATTGGACCAACTATGCAGTTGGGATAAAGTTAGACAAACTTTTGAATGCAAGACATTCTTTGTCAGGTTTCACGCTTGTCTAACTGTACTCCAACTACATAGTTGGTCCAATAAAAGATATCACTGTAGGAAATTCTTGCCTTACTTTCAGTAGCCAGTAGTAACAGTCAAAGGTAGCTGAAATTCCAGACAGTTGGAAGAAAAAAAAATGTTTCCCAGACAGCTCTCAAACATCTTGAATAGATAGTTTATGTCCAGCCAAGCATATACTTGGCCAAATTTTGAGTTAAGAGCTGGTATTTGAGTCAGAAAGCAGATCTTTAGCACTAGTGATTTTTGTTTACAATTAAAGTTCCCTGAAGTGGCAAAATTTAATCAGTTAGAATTTAATTGAAAGTAGGTTCCAGTAACTATGCAGAGTAATGTGTTTCCTAACCTAAAAGTGGGTTCAATAAACTGCGCTATAAATTAGATTTAAAAAACAAATCAGATTAAATAATAGAGATATTCAAAGGGTTGTGCTATCTCTTGCCACATCCCAAGAGCACAGTTGCATTGCCTTTCACCAGCTTAACAGAACAACTATTGCACACAGAGAAAGAGAAAAGTTGTTCCAACTGCAGCCAGTTGTGATGGGCAAATCAGCAGCCACAGGAATTAAAATAATTCAGCAGGATGTTTGCAGAGATTTATGGTGTTAAATCACCTTGGAAGTAACTCTAAGAGCTTGTGGGCACTTCTACACAAGACACTTAATGCCCATTGGACTAATTCTACTGCGCATTAGTGTGGCTGGCAAAAACTGTGCTAAATACATGAATGTTTAGTAGATTAGTCCAATGGGCTAATTAATTAGTCCAATGTCACACAAAAAGTGTTCATCTGCACTAATGCACAGTAGTGCCAATTACCTGTTATTACAGATATGAAACTTAATGCACCGTAAATACAGTGCATTGATGAACATGCAGGCGTGCCCCCTCTGTGCCTATATGCCAAGTAAATCCTTAGAACAGCCAGTGTTCCTGGGAGAGTAGGAGTCAGGAATCCAGAACAGCAAGATTAAGTGGTGTTTTGCAATCAAGATGCTACCCCAGGACCCCAGGTAAGGGTGCTAGGGCCAGCACAGGTGGCCAGCACAATTTGCCTCCCCCCCTCCATGTGCAGGGGCATGCACAGTGGCAAAAAGCAGTGGCACAAATTTGTGTGACTGCTATTTTTGCCATGGCAACCACACACCCCTGCATGTAGGGAAACACTGCCTAATGTCTCAAGCTATGACTCTCTCGGTTCCCTCTAAAGCCAACAGCAACATTTTCATTGACTTCAATGGTGCAAGGTTTGGCCCCATAAGACTTCACTCCCTGAACTTATTTATACTGTATCTCTACTGACTCTCACCTTTTTATAAACAGTTACATGGGTGCAAAAGCTATGTAAGATTATTCCTAGTCATCATTCTCCATTTACTCAGCTTAGGGAAGATTACTAATATGTACTCACTTTATAAAGGTATGAATGAGAAATGCAAGTGGAAGACAATGGAAACCCAACCCTCTGAAATATTAGCATGCATGTTTAAAAAATTGTGTTGCTGTTATTGGACAAAAAAAATCAAAATGTACTTTTTTCCAAGATTAAAAAAATACTATTACCATTTTCTATCAATCATTCAAACTCTGCATAGTTAATTATGAATAGCTAGGAAGGGTTTTACAAGGAATTAAAAATACAAGACCAAGTTCTCTTATTTCTATCCGTATGACCCTTAGGTTACACATACATATCTCACAGCTGGCTCAGCTCTGCTCCTGCTGAAGTCAGTTGAGGTTTTACTGCTGATTTCAGTAATCAGAGTTACACTCCTTCCCAATACAGGTCATTGCTGGGTCTGACTGTGCATCTTTTGTCAAACTGTTGGTTTTAATGTAACCCTACACATGAAAGATGTCTCAGGTCTGACATTACAAGTAGGTGTTTATATTAGTCTGAAGAAGTAGCTGATGTTTCCATGAAGTCAGTTACTTTTCTAGTTCTAAAATAGAGAAACAATCCAGACCTACTTTGCCCTTGCTGATCAACAAATCTTTTCCTTTTCCTTTTGGAGCCCTTGACTGAACATTGATTGTCCGGATGTTCCAAAAGACAGCACTAATTAGCTCTCTTTGCAAACCTCCTTGAAATGCAAAAGGTAAGCAAGGCCTTAGGTAAGGAAGGTGTTTTTCTATTGCTGTTAGTACATTTGCTATGGGCCTATTCAAAAGTCTACTAAGATCAATGGAAAGTTTTTCACTGATTTCCACCGATTTCACCAGGCCTAGATAGCATACACCTCCAAGTAACACAGGGGAACAAGTGTATGGGCGCACTTACACAAGATGCTTACTGTGCATTAGCCTAATAACACTGTGCAGCAGCATAGTGGTTATTAAACAAGCTAACCACCTACTGAGCAGTGTTATTAGGCCAATGCACAGTAAGTGTCACTAAAAAACCATGCACCGGCACCTACTGCACAGTAACTCTAGTTACTGCACAATCAGTTAGTACCTCTTATTAGAAGTACTAAACTAAATGTGCAGTAATTAAGGCAATCAGGACCTGTAGTAGAGATAATATCTTTTATTAGACCAACAAGATTTTTGCAAAAAAAAATTTTTTAATTGCAAGCTTTCAGGCCCAAACCCCCATCATCAGGCATTGGAGAAAAGATTGTAAAAGTTCTCCTGGGTAGAAATGAACGTTCATATTTCATAGGATTTCACAGAAGAGTCAATAGCTGGAAAACTATTCCCAGTTACTATTCGTTTTAGGGTAGAGAAGTTTTAGTCATTTTCAGAGACCGGAGTGGGAGCATCTCCAAACACAGACCTCTGAAAGAATTCTCTTCCTTGTCTCAGCAGTATTTTCTTAGAAGCCATCTTCCCACAGACTTCCCTGCCCTCATTAGCAAAATATCCTCTTTCCTGGGGGATGAGAGAGGGCTGCAACCATGAACTGAAAATTCCTACTGCTGGGAGAAACATCAGTTCCTCCATGTACCTGCTTCAGAGGAAACCACCCTGAATAGAACAGCTTCTCCCAGCCCTTCCTTCAAACACTGCAGTACCTGGAAAAAGAAGCCCCTTTGCTTATAAACTTGGGAGAAGGAAGGGATCTTGGCGCTATTGCTGAACCTCTGCTTGGGGCAGGGGTCCTCATTTTATTATTTCCTTCTTTGTCACCTTTGCAAAGGAAAAGAGAAAGGAGTCAAATGGTACACGTTTATCATAAGTCTTCTGAGTTCATTGCAATTCTCTAACTTAACTGAAAGTGCTATCCTGTGGAATCAGGTCATCATTTGGGAGCCTGAGCTTTCACTGTTGAAGAAAAAAGCTTGAAAACCCAAAGCCTATAGGCTCATAACCCAGAAGGCAAATGAGGACAACTGGAAAAAAAATTGCATGGTTTCTAGCCAATTTCATTATGTTGAGGCAGGAGGAAAGAGGAAGGCTGTCTCATAACTGGAATGCTTGAAGTTGGGAATTCTGCTTTAAGTTCCTCTGCTGAACAGAGAATCCTTTGCTGTACATACAATATTTAGAAGGCATGGAAAGGAAATGATTCCAAGTCGTGTTTGTGGAAATTCAAGGTCAATCTAATAATATTGAATTACAAGGCACTTTACATTTGCAAAACTCCTTATGACTCACTCCTCATAACATCCCTATGGAGTAGGAGGGAATGTGCTCCCTATTTTACAAAGAAGGAAGCTGAGGCACAGGCAGTGAAATGATTTTCCCAAGGCCACACACCAAGTCAACTGGCAGAACAAGATTTCAAGTGCAAGATTCCATGCCTCTGAGACCCTTGCTCAACTCACTAGAGAGCAGTCTAGTGCCCCCCTAATATAAAAAAGAAGAAAATATAACAGCCTGAGTCCTATGAAGTACCAAATACTTACTGTTCCCTCCCACTTCAGAGGGAAATTGCAGATGATCACATCAGCCAGGAGTTGTAGGTAGACACTGCAGCAGGTTCAATACAGCCTGGTTTTGGATTACAGGATGCTTTCTACAGAGTACACATTTCTCTAAGCATTCATTTAGCTGGCAGCAATCTAAGGGCTGGATATTAACAAGTCCTGAGCATTCCCAATGGAGTCAAAATCAAGCCATAAGCCCTTCAGGGTCAGACTATAAGCAGTGACAATAGCTACCAACCACCAAAGCTACTTGAAAATTACTGTCATTAATTTCTAATAACAGCAACAATGGTTCTTAATCCAAGATATTTCTGAATTGTATATGCCATAGGCCCACAGAGAGGTAATGAACTGTGGACCACATCTGGGCTCACCGTTACAAAATGTCACCTGGAACAAATTAACAAATAATTACCACTTCAAGTGAAAAGATTTTTCTTTGTTATCATCCAGTCAAAAATTGTACTCTGAGAATGTTTAAATACTGTATTGAATGAGTTCATTATCAGGAAGAGAGAAGAATGATGCCTCAGAGAGTTATATGTCCACTAGAACTGGAGTTTGGGTAGTGTGCTTTCAGAAATAATTTTATTTTCCAGTAATGACAATATGCAGTACCATATAAGAAATGAAATTGAAGAATTGATCTTATTCATCAAATACAGGATAGCTTCAATATTAAAATTAACATATAAATTTAGCATCAATCTTATTTCCCCACTCATGTCCTCTGAGTAAATGCACATAAAGAATGAATCACTGAAACAGTATACTGAGAGAATCAAACTCATTTTTCAAATATGTCAGCACAAATGTGAGCTGAGCCTGTTTACCATGCACCCAACAAATGTTCTAGAGATGCCCCTTCAGACCTCTAACGTGGGCAAGTGTAGGTCCCTGCAGGAGAAACCACAAGCATATTTGAGACAGCCGATAAAGAAGGCTGTGCTGTATCAATTCTGTGAGGTTTGTTCACAAACATTTCTAACTCCAAGTAGCAGCCAACCTCCCTCCCTCTCTCTCCTTACTTTGATAATCACTGCTGGATTGTAAGCACTCCACAATAATTACTAATTGTTACTAATAGAATGAAGAACCATAGTTAGTATCCTCATATTCACAGGTAGAAAACTTGATTAAGTGACATGCCTTGGGTCACAAGGGCAGCCTGTAGCAGAATTAGGAATTAACCCATGGGGTCCAAATTCTTAATTAACCATTATCCTTCCTCCCATTTCTAGAGTTATCAAGTGAATGGAGGTTGCTAGGTCAGGCTCATAAAGGAGAAATGAGTATTTTACTACCATTTTGCCTTTACCCCACATAAAATTATGGAACGTTAACAATGACAGCAGTAATTTAAAAACCCAACAGCACTAGCTGGTTGCTAGACTTCGCCCTACTGGACACCACCCTACTGTCAAAAACAGCTTCCCTTGGATTTGCATGGGGTTTTCCATTCTTAGTTTTGTTTTTGGGTGGCTGGTCAATAGCTCCAAGGTTACTCCTAGTTTTTATTTATACAGCTCTGGTCTTCAAAAGCAGAAATAGTTGCTCCAGTTTGGAAATGTTAAGTTTACTACATCCAAAATCAATCCACAGGATGGAGTTGGAAAATGCCAGTGTACCTACAGAGATAACTATCATACCTGAAGCAATTTAACTAGTCACGAGCAACAATTCTACCAAGAAATAAAACCATCTATGTCTCATCTGTTTCCATTTAATCCAATAGCACACATATCCCTATTGATTTTAATAGGAACAGAGCCACTTAGTGTAAATATAATTTATCACAACTGTGAAGAAAAAGCTACTGAAATGGGGAGAAAACTGTTGACTCACAATACTGCTGTGACAAATCACTGAAGCTGCAGAAACAGATGGCAGCCAGCATTACCCTGTTAGAGCTCAGCCTGTGGAAAGCTGGATTCAAATGCGACTTAATTCAAGAGTGAAATTATTATAGTAGCAGCAATCCATAGGGGTCCACTGTCCACACTAAAAGGTCTCCCCCCAATGTTGCACAGCTGCTAGGATCTTTTCTGGTCCTGATCTTTCCTTCTTGGGCACGCAATGAATTGAGCAGTCTGAGACTGACTGGGTGAATACCACTGTTGCATTTGCAGATATGCATTGGCAGAGCTATGTGGGGAAATGTGTACGGTGTGGACTTTCTTTGTCAGGTTCTTATCCGTACTATGACACCCTGGTTTTCACAATTACTAACTTTTAGAGAATAAAAGAAAAATAGAGGGTTGGCTTGTGTCAGTCATGCCAGAAAATAAATGCAGAGACAGTGAAAAGAATGAGCTAAAATCCCTCCTCTGGGCCTAATTCCACTCCTAGAGTGCTTCTTAAAATACCAATAGTGTAATAGCATTGTCAACTGAAGGAGTTATGTCTGGTTTACACTGAGAGTGAAATGGGAATGAGCAGGTCCTTCCATCTAAGAATTTGAAGAACTATTTTTAGTGTTAGGCTAAAGGTAAGAAATGACCCTCCCCCTGTTCAGGAAGGAGGAGAGGTAAATCATTCTGATACATTTGGAATTCTTGCTACACAGTAAGTATAAACAATGATATTCTCTCACTCTGCTGGCTTAAAATAGAGTTGTGTGAATAACAGATTTTTCAGTTCACTGGCAGTTAAAAAAAATGGTAAAAAAAAAAAATATTCAGGTGAACCTGTAACATGGTATGGCCAAGTATGAAAGTATGGGATAGAACAGAGGTGCCACTGATCTGCAACAGAATTGATATTAATATGTCTGATTTGTATTAGAACTGCATCCATTCGGCTTCAGGACCTGCTGTGCTAGCACTGGAATTGTTTTGATGGGGGACATAATGAACACCCCATTATGTTTTACCTACACTGAAATATGGGTTACAGTACTACCAATGAGCTGACAAGCATATGTGGTCTTTAGTGAAAGGCTTAAAAGTTGTGCTGGAAATCTAAAGCATACTTTAAAAGATGCGCAATTGCTATAGTGTTTTAATTAGTATAGCATTGGAGATGGTGCTAAGTGCTGCTTTGCCATGCTCATGAAAGGGACTGAATTAATACCATGCACACGTGCAATAAATCATTCTTGAATCTGAAAGCAATAAATATTTGTAAGTTACAAGTTGCTTTAATTTCTTCTATTGTCATATGACCTCTCCTCCATGCCACTCAAGCAGAGGGCAAAAAGGAGCTATGCAGTAACATCCTTTATTTCTGCTTCTCTCTAAAATAACAAACTCTGCTTTACTCTGCTGAGCCCTCACAACCCTATTACACATATCTTCAAGACACAACACCTTTATAGATTTTTATTCATTGTCATATTCATTCACTGGCTTCAACATAACGGGTGAGATCCTCCACATGTACAAAATGGCCTACTTCCCCTGGCATTGATGAAGCTAGACACATTTATGCCAGCAAAGTATCTGGCCTTCTATCTTCAGAAAGGTTCTTTTCCCAAGTATGAATGACAAACCAAGATAATCTTCTTAGTTTATTTTTCTAGAGTCCTTAGCATGCTACATTAACCTGACAATGTTTAATCTTGTGTTCATTTCACAATACATTTCATGCAATTCACAGCTGTAATTGGTTTTACACTGACATTACACGTTTTGACCTATTCATGTGAAAAGAATAATTCTTAATATTATTTCTCTCTAAAAAGTGTCCAAGCTTAAACAGCACAGAAGCAGTTCACACTAATCTCATGTGCAGTAAGTCTTTTTGAATGCACGGATGATTATTGTCATAGGAATATAAGGTCCCTGTTTTAGTCCATTTGCAACTGAACTACTTTTGTTTGATTTCTTGTGTCCTGAGGAATCCTCTCTTATAAAACAGCATTCAAGTATTCTATTTTAACATTCCCAGTTGTCTGAGTTAAGGAGCAAGGCAGACCATCAGTTTTAGATTCCATTATAGATGTTCCATAGTCCCACAACTATTCTTAGCATAAGAGTCTTCCTTTGTAATGAACATTCAGCACTAAAGTATAGCTATTTGGCATTATCCAGTGAAGTGCAAGAAATTAAATAAGTTATGTCTTTATTGCTAAAGTACAATACCAAGCAAAGTCTTCTTTATTTAATTGCAAGAAGTTCATAGGGAACGCCTCCCTCTTCTTGATGCCCAGTAGTTCAGCTGCTTTGCAAATATCATTTAGTTATCACATATCGACTGTCATTCTAAGATGATGTATTGAGTATTCTAGAGTCTGAAGAATCAGATCTTTCGTCATAGTCATCTTCTGTATAAATAGGCTGTTTAGACACAATTGGACATCCATCATCAGGGATTGAAATCCTAGGATCTTCTGATGAGCGTGAAGGAAGGACAGGCGAACTTCGGAAGACACTGGTAGAATTACTAGAGAAAGGGCTGACGTACTGGGACCTCAGCTGGTACTGCTGCTGCAGTGTCATGGTGTTCCACAAAGTGACATCATTAGGTAGAAAAGGACTGGACTGGTTTCTTGCCAAAGTATTCCTCAACATCAGTGGGTATCGGGGTGGTTGTGGGAAAGGGTGCTGTAAAGGTACAGCCAAAGGATTTGGCACAACATTACTAGAATCAGTGGAAAATCTCAGTGTGTCTGGAACTCTAAAGGCTGATCCTACAGACCACTTGGAAGAGGAAATAGGATACGAACTCAGTGTGTGTTCAAAAATGTGCCCGTTGGAAGGCAAAACAAGACCGTCAGATTCCGCAGAAGTTCTGTCCCCACTGGCTACTGACGATCGGCTGGACAAAAGGACTTCAACAGCACTCACCAGATCGCCCCCACAGCCCTTCAAGATTAATTCAAGCACAGTTGGCTTTTGGTTGGGGAAGATTTTTTTTAACACTTCAAGTGGAGGTCTGTTGGCCTTCAAACTGAAAGGCAGAGAAACTGTCCCCGATGGACCTTCTATCAGGAGATGATTCTGTTCTGCGTGATATTTGGGACTGTCTGGCCTGCTCTCTGTGCTGCCACCGTTTTTCTGTACTGCATAACCTCCTTCATCTACTGACACTGTTTCAGGGCTCTCAGGAGTGAAGCAGCTTTTGGCTTTTGTCGCATCTGGGGAACTCCTTTGGTCCGTGTCTTTGTCACTGTAGGTTTCAGCATTGTCTGTTCCGCTCGTGTCCCCCAAGCGTTCCTCACTCACATCTGTAAAGCAGAAGGCAGTTGAATTAATCCATTCAGCTAGCGCAAACCTCTTTACATGCATTACATGAATGAAGCAGGAATCTAGGAATCTAGCAAAGGTAAGAATCACCAAGGTTTTTGTTATGCCAACTTTATGAATCTGTACCTAAACCCATCTTTTTCTGCTGTGCCAAATGATAAAATACTAGTACTCAAACTCATGCAGAATTCTTTAATGGAGACAGTTGGTGTCCACTATGCAAATTACACCTTCTTGTAAATAGTCTTTCTACAATACATAGCCAGAGAATGGGTATAGTAGACTAAACTGCTGCTGGATATTAGATTCAACTTCTTTGTAAGTGGCCATAAGGAAAAACAAAAAAAAACAGATCATCTGAAAGCCAGCCTTCCATACAGGCATTTAAACACTTTAAAAATCAGTAATTTTTAGAACTGAATCTTGTCCTTAGTGACTGGACTGAGTGTTGAAGGGGGGACCCAGCAGGTCAAGTCAGCTCCACCAAGCCAAACTACATTAGTGGCACTCTTCTATGGCAGCCTATCTAGATCCCCTGCATTGGCTCTCTGACATCAATGTCCTCGCCCCCAGGCAGTGGACCATGCATTCCCACTCTGTCTGTGGTGGGGAAGGGTAGGATTGGTCCCACAGGTGATTTATAAGCTTGTCATTGTATCCTGCAGAGGAGGAAGCCAAGAGCTTATTGCTGCAGATTAATAGGCACGTGTAGACAGGCCTGCAGAACAGAACTCGACTCTCTGCAGAGCTCCACGGATTTAATTGGGACTGTGTTTTAAGCATATTGCTGTTGCTCAGGGTGAGGCGCATGGAATCTGACTCCCATTATCATTTTTTAAATAAACACTATGCAGAGCACTAAAACATTTTGTTCTGAGGCCTCATTTTAACCAGGCCAACTCACTTATCAGCCCTCTTAGAACAGGAAGCAGCACAGAGACAGTGAAATGCACTGGAGCTGCAAAAGTATACTACTAAGCATTAATTCAGAACTATGAACTACTTAAACAGATTTGAGATAAACAAGTAGGAGTGTCCCACTGCACACAGCATAGCATGTCTTCCCTAGTAGTCATCTGGACAAGGAAAGTTAATTTTGCCAGGGTGCTGATTAAGTGTTTTATCAGCCAGCTCAACACCTGAGATGCACATGCAGTTCTCATCCACTGAGAAGGGGGCAGAGGTATCATCCTCTGCCTTCCTACATCCCGAGATAAGGAAACAGAGCCTAAGTTATATCCTTGGGAGTATACTGTCAGGAAGGGGGGAGATTCTTGGGATTCACAATGACCCTCAATTGGCCTAAGGATACCCCCAGAGCTGCAGCTATATTATGTTTTGTGGTCACATGCAATCATGCACACAGGCTTGTCTGCTCTGAGAAAGCCTCGCTTTTCAGGGTTCTACGAACAGACATAACAAGAGACTCTGGGTCTCCAGAGCCAGGCCTGAGACCCACATGCTGCACCTTGCTAAGTATCATCAGTCCTCCTAGCTTTCTTAAAGCTCCTGAGATCTGCATCATTTATTCTGCGGAGGACCAATGCCCTACAAAGTATAACTCAAAAGGAATTCAACAAGGGAAAAGCCCTTGTGGAGATTTCATCCCCCCTACCCATTCCTTCAGAAAATCCAGCACATGGGGAAACCCCAAGAATAGTATGGCTATTTTTAAAGGTTGTAAAACAGACATTAAAAAGCAATATAAGGCCAGGGCTTTACCGTATTTTGCTCTATGACGCACAAATAGGTTATGAACAGGAGAAGTAATAGTTGTATGTACCGTTATATCATGCAGGAAACAATGTTTGTGCATTTCCTCCATGCTCTCAGCATGTCATTCCCACTATAGCAGTAAAAGGGGAAGGTGGGGGACAGAAAATGTTTCCATGAGTAAATATACTCGAACAAGCCAAACCCCTATAAATATTTTTAAATTGACATAAGTTTATTCATAGAAACTATATGTAGACTAGCCATTAATTACTATGGAAGAAGACTATCTACTCTCAATCCTACCCTGCCTCATGCCTAGCACACGGCTGCAATGCACCTATTTAGGTTTCTGATCCTAAAGACTCCACGTGCAGCTTCTGTTGAAGTCAGTGGAAGCTTCATATGTGAAAGGACTGCCGGACTCGTAGTCTGAAGGTTAAGAAGCAACTGCAACTGTAGCCATTCCACAGTAATTTCCTATGGGAAAGCACTTGAACATGAACTGATCATGCTATGGTGCCCAACATTACCAGGTAACTGATATGTGAGTAGACATATTTCAGAAGTATTTATTTCCAAAATATATTTACTGCTGTTTCCATTTAGCACAAGGCACTGTGTAACATAGCAAATAGACATAAAAAAGCATAATACATTGCATCTCCTAAATCAGGGAAATATGGCCTCTGTCCTGAAAAAAATATTACTTTCAGGGTTTTATTACATTTCTTTTTTGAAATAACGTGTTAATACCTGCCTTTTTAAATTTGGCTAAAAATGATTTTTAAATTCTAGACATTTAAATTCTAAAAAATAAGCATATTTAAAAGAGCCAAAAGTTCACACACATACACACACACTGACTTCAAGAACATCAGGATACTTCCACAACCCACTTCCCTATATAATCCTCACTCGTAACTATGTACGTAAGCTAATGATTACTAAAACATCCACTACATTAGTGTGTGTGTCTGTTGGGGAGTGGGGCAGGAAGGATACACATGCCTCTCACAAGATCAACAAAAGTGGATTTTGATGATGTAGATGAACTAGGGATAGATTAGCTCCTTGTTGGTACTAGAGCCCAGTGACCCAATTTAAACTTAGTAAATATTTAGAAAATAATATATAGCAAAGCTGGCCGAATCTTAACAACAACATTTTTCTCTGCCTGGATGTCAGTTGGAAACCTCTTTTCCTGCTGAACTGAACTGGATGGCATACACCAACTCACCTACCCCAAAGTCCCAGCAAGATCGCTTGGATTTCTTGCCTGGAAGAATATTTGTTTATTTTGTGCAACTCATCTGAGCACCAATTTCCCTGCCACCCTGTAAATGGTGTGCAGGTGGAACTAGGCAAAGAAAATGTCCTGTTGGCTCTTTCCTACATTTTTGCCTTTTTGAGGTTAGATTTTCACTAACTTTCAATGAGCAGAGAATAACAACTGACAAATAACCAAACAAACCTATACAAATACATTCTGGATGCTAAAATGCAGAAATACAACTTGCTGAGCCACCACACTTAGCACATCAATTTTGCATTGCTCCCAAATACTTCACAAGCTTCCACTATTGAAATACACATTTCGTTAAAAATAAATGTATTCTTTGTTCTAAGACCACTGTATCTTCCTGTAATACTTACTAGCTAAAGGTGGTCAGCATTTTATAGTAACTTTATAGTAAGAAACCTTGGCCTCAGACAACCATTTAGTACATTTTAAATAAAATGTATACTGGTTCTGACTGAATGCGGTTATGGCTCGCATTCAGTGAACTTTTTGCTAGTCTTGAGGAAATTAAAAAGAATTGGTTTCTTCATTTATGCTATGTATGGTGAACTGCTATAGCATATCACATACACAAACTTTATAGATAAATACAGGTATAGATAAAATGAATAAAAAATATAGCTATCTCTGTGCATAAGCATATCTATTTAATTTTAATATTTCATGCATACATGCAAGAAAATAAGTATTTCAAATTCTGAAGGAGATAATATAGCATAGCTTTCCTTTAAACATTTCATATTAAAGATGGCAAGGTGTTCAAATGCTATGACAATGGTTTAAGGAGATTTATACTTATATTCTGAAAGTATCTCAGAAAGAGAAAAAAACTCTCTATAATTTGTTCATTTACTGGAAACTTGTTTAATACTTTGAACAAAGTACCTCTCTGCTTAATGGTCCCACTGATGACCTTTGTGCAAATAGCTCTAAATTGTACCACAATTAAGAGAGATCTTCCTGTAACCCAAACTTATCTGCTTTTATCCCCATTTCTATTATTGTAATGAATTGACACTTAAAATATCAGAGGGAGAGTCATGAAACTAAAGACGTGTGAAACTTGCATTGAGTTAAAGAAATGAAGCCCACTACATTGCAAACTGCTCATAATTTCCCCCTTGGACAATGTTATGCTGTGAGTACTAAAGGAAACTTGGGAGGGAAATAACTGAAGATCTCATATGCCTCTTTTGTGCTGTTTTTACATACACTCGTAACTACTAATAAGAAGTGAGAACATTATACCTGCCATTTATGTGAAAGGTAAAAATATGAAATGGAAAAGTAACTGTTTAGGGTAACATATGGACATGTAAGGAAACAGGGAGAAATTAAGATACCTATAGTCAGTGTCAGATTCCAACACCCTGGCTCACACTGGGTTCAACTTTATTCAAAAAAGAGTTTCCAGTGAAGAGATCAGGACCATTTCAGAAGTAAGCCTGCTCAAAGGAAGGGCTCTAAATCAGGAAAAGGTCCCTACTCCTGGACTAGTCTTCAAAGGGTAAAATTTGCAGGTGGTACTTAGGAAACCAAGTGCCAATTCCTCCTTGGGCTCCGGCATCCTGTACAACTGGCCAAGACACTACCTTTGCACCTCATTTCCCCATTTATAACAGGAGGTCAGAAGGATAAGAAAAGACCGGGAGGTACTCAAGACTCAGTAATGGGGCCATAGAATTAGAAATGTGGATTTAAGCACCAAAAACATAAGCCTGGACAAGGGATGTATTTGGTAGCCGTGTTGGTCTGAGACCAAAAGAAATGCAAAACTCTAGAACCCTTGGTTCAGAAACGATACCTTTTATTAGACCAACTATAAAACCTATATATATATACACACACACACACAATATATATAAAAAAAACTTTATATAAAAAAAATTATAAATGTATATAAGCCTGGACTTATTGGGAAACAATCCGTGGCCCAATTACCTCGCTCTCAGTATGGTGCACTCTACAGACACCATCCTCTATTAGGGAAAAGTGATCAAAAAACTACCTATGCTCTCCGATCTCATTGTAAATTAAGAAAAACCCTGTTCATTCAACTGCACAGGGAAGGCTGCTTTCTCTGCAGTGCATGATACTGTGGTTTGAGGTATATCGGCCTCACTGTCCGTTTCCTCAGGAATCCAGTGAATTGCAACTTGGACTACGAACGGGCTAATGAAGAGTGTATCCCTGCATGCAGGAAGGCAGCCAGAATGAAGATGGGCCAAACCCTCCTTCCCTTCCATGAAGAAGTGCAACATGAAGGGAAGGGGCTGGGAGTGCAGTGGGGTGTTTGATTTATGAAGATTTACTCCTTTTCCCCCTGTAAAGCTGTTAGCAGAAAGTGCTGACTGGCTGGCAGGGAAGAATTTCTCATCAATGCTCTTTGATTGTATTTTGCAAACAAAATGCCTGTTGCTTGGTAACATTTCACTTGAGCCTGACCTTCTCCGAAAGTTATTGCTATCAGATTCGATTTACACTGTCCTCCTGTGATTACTGTAATCTTTTAAGCGGGGAAGTTCATATATCAGGAGAAAGAAAAGTTGGGCCTGGCAAGTCAATATCGCTCCTATCCGCCAGATTGATGTCCTGCTGGCGGACTTTATTTGTTTCACTTTCTGGAGAGAGCAGGGCTGGGATTCTCATGTCAAGTTCCTTCCCTTGGGTTTGTGGATGCCCCTGGACAGATTTGGCACCCCCTGCCCCTCCACCAAGGCACTGGTGGGGTATCACCCCCGCTCTCTTAAATGTCCTGAGTTTCAGATGGGCTAGGAAAGCCTTCCAGCCACTTTCATTTCCCGGCTGGGGTTGCAGGGCCCAGAAAGTGGGGGGCTTTACTTTGCTGGCTTGCGGGTGGGAGAGGGCAGCTCTGGGAGCAAGTGTGGGGCACAAGAGGAGACAGCTGGACTCCAGGGAGATGACAGCCCCTCGCCACACACCAGAGGGCTCCGGGCAGAAGGGTGCTGGGGGGAGTGGTATGGGGCTGCTCTGCCCAGCTTGGCTCCCCAGAGCTGCAATGGCTGGGCATCATCCCCAGGTCTCTCCCCATGAGGGAGCAAAACTCCCACTGAAGGGAGAGACCTCCTGGCTTGGGGGGCCAGGTGGCTGGGGTAACAAGGGAGCCTCTACTCCAGCCTGCCTGCCCTGCCAGCAACCAAGCAGGGCAGAGCAAGTGGAGCCTGGGGCCCAGGGCAACTCACACAGCACCCTTGCATTAGAGGGCTCCTACCCTCCCCCAGACCAGGGTCCAAATTATGGGGGAGCTCGGGGCAGCTGAGCCCTGCCTCCCCCCCCAGCCCCCATAAGAGATGAAAGCCCTCCTGTACTATTTGAAAATCATAATCTGGCGAGGAGGTCTCGGAGTGGACTTGTTAATCAACGAACCAGTTTAACTTAGTGTTAAACCCCTCCAAGACTCACCCCCAAGAGTCAAAGTGTAACTCCAGACTATCAGGGACAAGCGGGCTGCCCCCAGGAACCAGTGCACATGGCTCCAAGGCAGACGGGAGCCCTCGGAGTTCGGGAGCCCAATGCACCAGCCCCGGGGTCCAGCCAAGCCCCCTGCGTCGCTCCCACGGGCCGAGATGGAGCTGGGACAAGCCTGAGAAAGCCTCAGCTTGTCCGCTGGGGGATCCCTCCCCGTGGGCAGCAGCCCCCACAGACTATGAGGGCCACTGGGATGCACAGCACTGCCCCACACCTGCCGTGTGTGGGGAGGAAGAGGGCTGGAAACCCCGCTGTGCCTTCCCCTGGCTCAGAGGCCATGTCCCTGCTCTCTGTGCACCTTTCTCCATCTCAGGCTTTTACTGGGGCTGTGAGGAGCAGCCTGGCAGCCCCTCTGTGTGCAGGGAGCTTCTGTCTCTCAGGGAGGAGGATTTCCAGAATGATTTTGCTGAGCCAAAACAAAAATAAAACTCTAAAAAAAGTGTTAGCTGTAAAGTTATTCAGAGGGGCTGAAGAATGAGGTAAACAAATGGCAGGAACTGCTGCCCCCACTCTCACATTGCCCCAGGACAGCACACAAACAGGGCAGGATCTGTGGGGGTGGGGGAGCCGGGCAGGAAAAGCAGGCTCCAAGGGGGACCTGATTGTGTCCCACCAGGGGCCACGTGGTGCCTGCTGGCTGGGAGCTGCCCCTTCCCACTCATCTCCGCTGCCAGTCTGCACTGGGATGAGCGTGGAGGGAGCAAGCCATTGATCTGGCCTGGAATGAATTCAATCGGGCTGGGCATGGGGGGCTTTGCCCTCGCCCTGCCATACAAGCTGACATCTCCTGGGTCAGCCTATGGGTCCCTCTTGCCCAGTGTCACGCAGGGACAGAGAGTAGAGCTGAAAGCGAGCGAGGAGTGGGTCTGAGCACGGTTTTCCCCACTCCTCTCTCACTTGCAGCCCACAGCATGCAGGGCTGATCCAGAGGCTGTGCCCCTCACTCCCCTGCTGCCCCTTTCCTCCAAGAAGGTGTCCAGCCCCTTTGTGAACCTGCCTAAACCATCAGCTTCCCCCATGTCTGGGGGCAAGGAGTCCCACAGGCTTTGAGGCGCTGCATGAAAAGGAGCTGCCTTTTGTTTCTTCTCAACTTCCTACCTTCTCCTTGCATTTTCTGCCCCCCTGGTTCTTGCCCGCTGAGAGAGACAGTGATCAATGCCCACCAGCTTTCTCCCGCCGGTGGACTTTGCAGGGCTGGGAGGTCACCTCATGCAAGGCAGGATCATCCCTCTCCAAAGCTTCCCTAGACAAGTAGGTAAATCTCTTCAGCCTCTCTCTTCTCAACTGCCCAGGCCTGGGCTCCTCACACGGAAGCCCAGATCAGCCTGGCAGCCCTGCTCTGCAACAGGCCAGCGTCCTCTAGGCCAGTGGTCTCCAAACTTTTTTGATCGTGCACCCCTATCAGTAAAAAATTTTTGAGCACGCACCCCCAAATATCTGTATATTTATATTCACGCACCCCTATCAGTAACAACATTTTTAGCATTCACCCCCAAATATATATTTATACTCGCACACCCCTATCAGTAAAAAATTTTTGAGCACGCACCCCCCAATATATGTATATTTATATAAATATACATCTAAATAAAAGTTTTAACATTTTCTTCCCGCATCCCAATGGGTCGTCTTGCGCACCCCCTGGGGTGTGTGCACCTCACCTTGGAGACGCTGCTCTAGGCAGCTCATCTCCGGGGAAGGGGAGATTTCTTTTCATAGTTGTTAGGGGCGAAGGGACCTTACAGCTTGTTGGCTCCACTTGGGCAGGAAAGACTAATGGGCTCAGATGACCCCAGATTTTAGGGGGAGAGGGGATCCCCTTCAGCCTGAGCCCCCCATGCCTCGGGAATGACGGCCAATGAGGGCTGGCAGGGAGGGCATCCGACCCTGCTCCGAGCAGGACCCACCGCATCCGGACCAAGGCTTCGTCTCGCCGGCTCGTCCAGCCCTCCCCGGCGGGAGGAGGCTCCCTGAGCTGAGCAAGTTTCCCCCGGTCTCTCCAGCCCACCTCCGCCCGGAGGCCGCCCTGCCCCGCCGCGGGAGCCTCACCTGCTTTGGGCGGCGGCTGGA
>NW_017729024.1:123621218-123621513 GCF_001723915.1 Gavialis gangeticus
GGCGGCGGGGCGCCGGGCAGGGCGCGCAGGGAGTCGGGGACGTGGCTCTCGAGGCTCTCGTTGGCCTGCTGCCGCCGCAGCGCCACCTGCGCCGCCATGACCCGCTGCCGCTCGATGATGAGGATGCACTTCTCGCAGGTGCAGTCCTTGAAGCGGCAGTAGCGCTTGTGGCCCTTGAGCCAGCTGAGCACGCCGTGGTTGCGGCACCGCGCGCACTTGGGCGTGCGCTGCAGGGGCGCCCGCGGCGGCTGCGACACGGGGCCGCCCATGTACAGGTAGGGCGAGCCGTAGCCGT
>NW_017729024.1:123622088-123627371 GCF_001723915.1 Gavialis gangeticus
GGCGGGCTGCGGGAGGCAGCGGGGGGAGGCGCGCCGGCTCCTGGGCAGCCGCTCCAGCCACTGGGAAGCGGGCAGGAGCAGTGAGTGCGTGAGCTGGGGAGGGGGGGCTCCCCCACCTGGGGCTTGCTGCTGCTACTGCTGCTGCTGCCTCCAGGGCTGGGCTGGGCTGGGGGCAGCCGATCCCTCGCCCGCGGCTTCTCGGGGGGGTTCCCCAGCGCCCCCCGCTTGCAAGGAGGGCGGGAAGTGTCCCCACCCCCTGCAGCAATGAGGGGCCCCGGCTGCTCTGCACCAGTGGCACCGGCCGCGCTAAGTTTCACAGGGGAGAAGGAGCCGGGCCCGGCCCCTGCGCCCTCCGCAAGCCGACTCCCAGCCGGCCGCGATCGCTTGTCCCGGCGGAAACAAACGGCCGGAGTCGGCGCGCCTGAGGTCGTGCCTCCTGCCCGGCTGTTTCTCGCCAAGATGGCTCCTGCCATGCCACCCGGGGCAGCCCCTCCCCGGCATCCCACCCCGCAGTCCGTAACTCCGCTTTCCAGCTCCCCCCTTCCCGCGCCGCTCAGCTCCCGGGCAGGCAACGAAAGGCGCTTCCCAGCAACCTTCCCGCGAAGAAAAAATAACCCCCCTAAACCCGCCGTGAATGCAGCTTGGGATGAGGCAAATTCATCGCAGGCGGTTGTTAAACCCGGGCAACCTCCCGAGCTGATTTTCGGAGCGTGGCGATCGCCCTTCTGCTCCCACATTCAGTCTGTGCCGCGGGGCCGCGGGCTAGTGGCCGCATTTGAAAGTTTCCCTTTGTTGTTCCTTAACCAACATTTTGTTCAAAAGAAGTTAGTTTTATGCCGCGGCTGTTTGATGGCAGCGGTGACATATTTAGCAACTTTCAAACGCAGAGCTCGCTCGTTCACTTCGGAAAGTCTTTTTGCCCCGGAGGAATAAAAGTGCGAGACGGCTACTCGCGACCTGAGATTTCACTCGGTCCCGTGTTCCTTTTCAAAGCCCTCCTTCGCTTTCCCAGCTGGGGGAATAGGTCGATTCGTATTTTACACACACATCTTGCCGCTGTCAAAGGAGAGGGGCTTCTTGTCCAACTCATCTGTTGCTTTTTACATGACAAGGAAACTGAAACAGATCGGGAATAGGGCGCGCAGTCCGTTTGTTTTCTGCAGAATGACCAAATCGCAACACAAAGTTTCTCCCGTATTGTTTGTGTCTCTTATGTTGGTTGATGCGAGTCTCACCCCGAGAATATTACACGGACACAGACCACGTTTCCTGCAGGCTATTTTAAGCCCTTGAAAAAATCTCTCTTTCTCTCTCTCTTTTTCTCTCTCTCTCTCTATCTATATGTATCAATCTGTATCTATAGATATTTGTATATATATATCTAAATATCTAGATATGGAGAGCTAGAGATAGACAAGATGAGTTAGACAAGATAGATATAAATATATATCTATAGATAAGATATGCATGTATATAGATATAAACTATATAGATATATAGATATACACACACATATATTAACAAACAGTGAGATAGATAGATGTGTGAGATGTATATAGATACGTATCTATATATCTCACACTTAGTCTTTTGAATATTTAGCCGTGTGTGAGATAGATATCTAAGAGATACGTACATATATGTACATATTGTGCTGTATTCAAAACTGTATGTATGTATGTATAAATATATCACTTACAGGTTTTGAATACAGCAAGTCGGGACAACTAATCGCACAGATCAAATGCATACTTACGAATTTACATTCAAAAACTTAAAAGATGAGGAAGCGTGTTTACTTTAAAACACAAATTAAAATATAAGGCAAAATCGTCTACAGAATCCACCTGGAAAGACGGATGAACCTAGGACAGGTGGTAACTGAATGAGGCGCTGGGTTCTTGATGATCTGTACTGCAATAAATGCTATCGCTCTGCTATGGCTCTACTGGCTTTATTTAATCTGGGGGGAAAGAACTTTTGTCTCCCGGATCTTATGTCGAGACCCCCCAAGACAAATCTTTCTCCGAAGATGTTTTGGACTGTATCCGCGGCTCTGGATTTCCCAGAGCGGAGCAAGGAGCCTCACTGGCTCTGTCACCGATCTGGCCACGCATCTCTCTATCCACCGCTGCCATTATTAGGTCGTGGGGCCCCTGTTTCACTTGAGTGCACATCGGGAGTTTAGGCTGAACCGCTCGTTTGATAGAGGGCAGTAATCCTTTTTTCATATTTGCTGGGAATGTTTTCCATATCCTAGTATTTGACAACATCTCCCTATAGGGACAGGTTTGTATTTATGTTAGCAAAATGTCCCCTGCCTGAAAGTCTATTGTAACCCAACACCTGACAACCCTGAGTCCCATTTCTGTTTGCAGAAAAGGTTTATTCAAGCACATAATGGAATCCCAGCAGAAAGCCTTTCAGAAGCAGGGGCTATGGTAAACTTCACCACATGAACTCCGTTTCCAGGGCTATTAAGCTTTTAATTGGAAAATAGCAGAGGAAATTTCAAGGTGACTATAACGTGTTAGCAGTTAGCGCCGAGAAGAATAGAGTGAAAGGGAATGAATGTGCAAAGCATATGGTCCAAATAACATTTAGGGGGAGAGTGCCCGGTTCTCCTAAATCCAGCAGCTTTAGACGTTTATGGGAAAACTCCTGCGGGAGCTCAGGGGAGGGGGAGGCAAAGCCCAAATGTAACTTCATTTGAGTGAACCCGCTGACAATCGGTTGCTCTTCGATGTTGATTTTTCTTGGGATAATCCACGGATCAGGCTCAGACCGTCTAGGAAATGCAATCTCCAGGGGCCGCCTGGGAATGCTTTGAAAAAGCAAACCTGGGCGAGCTCTGGAGAGCCCGGGCACAAGCAGCCAGCTGACCATCCCCTTCGCCATTGCACCGGGCACTGGCACCGCGGCGGGTTGCTGACATCCTCGAGCCCTGATGACACCAGGGGTGCGGGGGCACTTCTCTCCCGTCGCCTTTCGGCTTCAGCAACGGGATCTTCCCGCCGCTTGCAATCGCTGCTGGTGAATTTGGGCAACCTTGCAAGCACCCGCTGCCGCCGGGCAGAGGGACATGGGGGGCAGATGTGCCATGGCCTCTCTGCCCAGCCAGTGCACAGAAGATGCCCAAGCCTGGGATTGACCAGTCAGCCAGTGACTGCAAGCTTGTGCTTGTTCTCCCATCATGACTGCGGGACAGAAACGCCCGGCAGCTGCAAAGGGCTCCTCCAGGCGAGGAAACAATGGCATGAAATACACCGCAGATCCCATGAAAAACAATTTAAAAAAATTGCTTATCCGGGTCCAGGATCACACTAATAAACTAGGGCGATGAGAACAAGCAGCTGGGGGAGCCCCCGCCGCCCGGACAGCAGTAGGAGAGGTCGCTGCTTTCCGGCCACGGGGGCAAATTTGGGAAAGGCTGGGGAAGGCAGGACTTCACTGCTAGCCCCCGCTTCGGCAGCATCACCCCTGGATCCTTCCTGGGACCCTCGTGCCCCTGGATCCTTCCTAGGACCCTTCTGTCCCTGGCTCCCAGGGCCCAGCCCCCGTTGCGCTGAGAGGCTGACCCAGAAGGGCCCCAGCCTGGCGCCTCGCCTTGCCTCTGGGGGCTTCCCTCCCCCTCTTCTGAAGCGACCGTAACGTAGCTGCAGCCAGCGAGCCCCCTGCCACCGGGCAGCCTGCCTTCACCCCTTCCCCTCCGCCAAAGAGGCGAGCGGATAATGACTGACGAGGCAGAGAGAACTTAAAACAGGCTGCGTGACAAATGCGGGGCTCGGTTCATCAACCGAGACAATATTTTGCGGGGGCCTCGATCCAGGGGGCCGCAGGCAGGGGGAGGAAAACCCAGCCCCGGCCAGTGCAAGGCGAGCAGCAGGAAATGCAGTATAGCAAATGCAGCGCCCCGTGCCGACGTGCCCCACGCCCGGCGTCTCCCAGCAGCTGCCCCGGGGGCAGGTCCTGCCACTCCCGACTCTGGAAAAAAGTTGCAGTTTCCCCAAATCCCATTGTGCAGGTGTTTCCACCTTTCCCCTCGTCCAAATAAAACCTCAGCTCCTCCGTACCCACCTCCCACCCCTTCTGAAACCAATCCCGTCTTGGAAAAAGAGCTCATTTGACAGCATGAGGCAAAGGGCCTACTAGTTGCTGGCAAACAAGAAACCGATCGGGATTTTCCAGGGGGAGGGAAATAAAATAAAATAAATCTTTTGGCTTGATGCGAGAGGGCAAGGTGGCCAACTAAGGAGATAACGGTTGCAAAACAAGCTCCCGCTTCCCCAGCAGGGCTGGGGCTTGTCGCACTCGCTGCTGTTTGAAAACAACCCAGCCGACTTTCGCTCGGGGGTTTGGTCGCTTCTAACTTGATGTCAACACAACTTCTGCGCCACTCCGGCCCGGAACGACAGTGCATCCATCCGTTCATCTGCTAAAACCACGAGCTACAGGGAGAAAAGGGGAACAAGGCGCAACATTAAATCCAAGACGGGGGGGGGGGGGACAGCATTACCTGGATTACCTGTCACCTGCTAGGAAACGTGGCATGGTGGGAAGTGCGCGGAACCGATGCTTGTGGGAATTTGGGCTACTTTTTTTTTCGTTGAGGAAATGCAGGCCCGGGAACCGAGGATGATGAGTGCAATCCAGGCAGAGCGGGAAAGGGGGGTGGTTTAAGCGGATCCGTCCAAAATTGCTCGCTCTATCGAGGCGATCGGGCAAATCTGCAACGCGGCTCGACATTGCCGCCGCGTCTTCCCTGCGGTTATTTTTAAATGCCTGCGATGGGGGTGTCCCCCAGGGCTGCGGCTGGGGCGGCCAGAACTTGAGCCCCGGCGGCGGCTGAACGCGGGCTACGTCACCACGCCCGGCTCGTTACACCGGGCTCCCGCGCAAACGGTCCCCGGCGCCTCCCTCCGCCCTTCGCTTCAGAGGGGCCACAGAGGAAGGAGAGAGGGTCCTTTCCCTCCTGGGGTCCCGATCCCTGACTTCGAGGGGAAACTCCTGGGAACTGCAACGGAGGCAAAACGACCTGCAGCTTCTCCCTCGCCGCCCGGGCTGTGGGCTGGGGGTACCCAGTCCCCTGCTCTCGGCCTCGCCCAAATTGCACCCAGGAGCCAGCGCAACCCTCGGGACAGCAGAAGTGTGGGCCGGGGCAGAGCCCCAGCCTTCAGTATTGCTAACTCTCATGGTTTTTGGTGGCGGTCTTAAAAGTCTACGCTTGGGGAATGTGAAAAACTTACCTCTTTCTTTTGTTTTATATATATATATATATATATA
>NW_017729024.1:123627537-123628958 GCF_001723915.1 Gavialis gangeticus
TATATATATATATATATATATATATAAAAGAATGAGCTACATCTCTCTCTATAGAGCTTTTATATATATAAAAGAAAGAGCCAAGTCCCTACATAAAAGAATGAGCTCTATATACACAGAGAGAGCGCGAGCTCACTCTTTTACATGCATTAAAAGAAAGAGCTAAGCTGTATGTAGATCCAAAAGACCTAAGTTTTTCACATTCCCAGAGCGTCGACTTAAAGAACAACGCCGAAAAGCACGAGCTGGCAGCGCTGCGGGCACGCGGGGGCGGTATTGTTCGAGGGAGAGAGGAAGGAGCTGTCGGGGCCCGGCTGGGGCCTGATCCCAGCGGCTGTCAGTCAGCAGTGCGCCGCTCACCCCATCCCAGCTTGGGCCCACTTATGGGGGGATTTGGGTCCAGCGGTGCCTGGGAGGGGCGGTCCCGATTCTGTCTCCCGCTGGCGGAAAGCGGGAGGGTTTCCACAAGCCAGCAGCACTGGCAATGGGAGACTTGACCTCCCGCGGAGCAGGCCGGCTCCAGCCCCCCGGGATCCCCGTCACTTGCCGCACCCCCGCCCCGCAAAGGGGATCGGACACCTGGAGAGGGTTGATCTTCCCAGCCCGGCGGGGGAGGAGAATGGCCGCCGAAACAGCCACTCGCTGCCCAGCAGACGACTGAGCGCGGCTTCCAGGGCAAAAAGTCCCGAAGGGACAAACTGCTTGGGATGGGGGGTACGGGAGGGAAACCCGGCAACAGCAGCCATCAACTCGATCCCTAACTTAATCCAGTCCTTTTTCTTCCCCCTCCTCCTTCCCGGACTGCGGTCGGGTCCGGGTTCCGCGCAGCCCCGAAGAGGCACCCGTGCTCTGTGCTGCGCGTCAGTCGCGCAGGAGGATCCCAAGACAAGGCGTGTAGCATTTCATGGGGAGGGAAGATGGATCTACGTTTAGGCAGTAGACCAAGGGGATCCTCCACTGTAGGGCTCAGATGGGACACCGGGAAACCACTGCCCCCAGCGCTGGGCTCGCCTCGCTCGCAGCCCAGGATCAGGCTCCCTGGCGCGAATTTTTCTAACCCTGTTTCCCAATACGGTTGCTAAATCCCCATCTACTGTGCCATCCCCCGCCATGAGCCCCGCCAGCACACCCGCAAGCTAGGAGACTTGAGAAATGCAGATGGGATGAGGCAGCAAGCACGCAAAAAGCCGCGGAAGGAGGAGAAACAAAAAGAGAGAGCACAGACGCGCTTTGTCGTGTTAGGGTCACAACCCCCTTCCCATTTTATTACGCGTTGACTTCCGCGTGGTAAAAAAAAAAAAACAAAACAAAAAAAAAAACACAAGCTTCACCTGCCTCGATCGGGAATTCATCAGGACACAGAGTCTTCCAAGTAGCCCCTTCCTTGCAATTACTTTCCCCTTGGGGGGGGGGGGGGGGGG
>NW_017729024.1:123630992-123662325 GCF_001723915.1 Gavialis gangeticus
CCCCCCCCACCCAAAATAGTACTTTCACAGACTAGTGGGAGTGAACTTTTCTTATTCACCATCTTCTATGACTGTGCTAACAGTGAAGGTGCCAGACTCAGAGGCAGACTCACACTCCAGTACTCCTTTAGTGCTGTCATTGCTGATAGGAGAGCTGCTGGAAAGCGACACCAAGCCAGAATCTTGACTGCTGGGAGGAGAAAACACTAGAGAGCAAATGGAAGAAGGAGGTGAGGGGGAAACAAAACAAAAACAACATTAACTTTAGGTGAACTGGACCAAATGGGAAAGCAGCACCATCATCACTTTGCATGATGGGGTCCATATGAAGGGACCAACTTTTCCTTGCTAGAAAACACTGCTAGCAATAAAGATTTGGACAAAATGTCGATAGATTCAGGTTCAATACAAAATGGTTTTGAAGGGATCCTGTCTGCTGCCCCTGTTGCAATCAAAGGGTCATGTCACACAGCCCATCAGGTTAGGTTAGGGCAGGTTAGGCATGCCACTTTCTATATTCAGTGGCCTGTAAGTGCTCACATCATGTTCAGCCACCTTCCATTTCCTTGCCTCAGCAACCACGTACCCATTTACAACTAGTCTAACTAAGATCAGCCTTCAGAATAAGTCCAAAATGGGACTTAAACTCATTCTTGTGGAGGGTTACCAGCCTTCTTTAAAGGACTCTACCACCAACTCTCCCCTTTGCAATAGCTAGCCCCAAATGGTTGCAAAACCAGGACAGGTATCATACCTCAGTTATACAGCCAAACTTTTCGGTATAGTTCTCTGCAGCATTTACCAGAAACTGCATTTCCTTACATGGGACAAAAGGATTTGGAGAGCAAAAGTCACTCCACATGCACAGAGGAAGAAAGATCCCATTAGCAGAAGGATGACAAGGATCTTGGGAATCTACTCATTTCTGACATACCTCCTGCTTTTGAGAAAGGGGAAGCTGTCCCCCAGTGGAAAGGCAAGAATTAGGGCTGGACACTCCAAGAAATCCACTCAGCATATTTCCATGTTCTTCCAGTTACTATGGTAGGCCCTCAAATAACAATATACAATGATAAAAGCCACAAACTAGATCCCCACCCTCCACAGTAGCTTTTCTTATAGGGGAAAAATACAATACATGGCATATAATAGAAGAGTCAAAACATCTGAATACCATCCAGCCTAAATACCAGGGCATTAAGGGGAATAACGAAGAGGTTAAGTGTAGCGTTAGCAATGAAATAAGTGGCAGAAACACAGGAATGAAAGCTGCACATAAAATAAGCCTCTGGTCTTAAGAGAAAAGCTCAGACAGCAAGATGCTGAAATTAAATATTAAAAAAATAAAATAATATAGTGCTGAAAATCTTTGCAACATTATAATTCACAGTAGATACAAAAACCAAGTAAAAGGGTCTCTGACCTTCTTAACCTTAGATGAGTTGAGATCCATCCCCAGCACTCCCTTCCTGCCTAGCGAGAATGTAATTAAGGGGAAGCTGCAGTGGTAATTTCTCTCCTCATTAACTTCCTGATTGGTTTCAGGCTCAGAATTCCATCGGGCTGCAGTTTGTCACCAATTCCAAATGGCCAATCGTTAATACTAATGTTTGTGTAACTAACTGCCAGCATCTGCCACCGCTTCTTGTACAACAATAATGGTGAAAGGGTAACATTAGTGCTCCAGTGTTAATTCAGGTTCTGTTCATCAATAGGGAAATCTATGATGTAATTAGCAAAATGCATTGGTAGTTGAGCGCTAGAGTCATTTGTAGAAAACTAAATCACACCAGAGGCTGCACAGGCTCCTGACATTAAACATCAATACTTATTATGTTCTGAATTTTACAATTTAGTGGGGTATATTACCAGGATGAGATCTTTTAAAAGAGAACATTGTTTATAATCATTGTTTATTTTTTTTAGATGTTATGATGGACCTAGTACAACCACACAAAAACAAGCAATACAGCATTAAGGTTCAAACTCGAGGCTGCTGTGCCTATGCTATATTTGAATGTCGAGTATTTATGATGGAAGGTGATTAAAGAGTGGGCCAGATTTAGTGATCTTCTCCTGCAATGTAACTCCAAAGGAACTCCAATGAGATTTGGGCTAGTGTGACTGCCCTAGTTTAACTTGGAGCAGATTGTGGCTCCATACCTAAAGGTAACTCTTAATTCCCCAGTCTTGGTGGGTTAACCTGGAATTTGATCATACATATTTGTACGTTAATTTACAATGTTTTGCTTTTATAAGATCATTGTAATTAGAGATGAAAAAGGTATGATAGACCTTGGCTCTTGTTTCACTTCCACCTACTTTACAGCAGCATAACTCCATTAAGCCAAAATCTACAATTATGTAGCGGTCACCTCTAATGATTTCAGTGCTGTTTTGTTCATTTGTTATTGAATATGACCCACAGACTTCAGAACAGTAAATATCACCTGATAATTAACCAGAAGCTAAATTTATATTGTACCTGAAGAATTAGATATGAAAATAATATGCTTGCCTTAGCCAAAAAGTGAGGAAGTCAATGTATTTTTTAGAAGCAGAAGGGACATTAAAATAGGGAAAAGATGGCTTTTGAAACATTTTGGCTAGCCAATACTGCAAGCTGACATTGGTATTGTGACCAAAATATGTAATTCCACATATGGGGCTGGTGCCTGCTATACCATGACTCAGACACCAGGAGGGTATATTTCTATCCTAGTTGAGTGCATTTTCATTTAGTCAGATAAACAGAGCTGTGCAGGTCTGTGTACCTGAAATGTTTTGAAGCCCTATGAACCAAGGCAATTGGAGAAACCAACTTATTCATGCACCAGGGTGACAGAGTAGTGCTTGGGTAAATGACAGTCCTTGGCTATGGTGGCTGGCTAAGATCATTAGGTGCCTTCAATACAGTAGTCACCACATGTAGGTTCTAGCAGAATTAAATGAAGACTGCACTTTTCCTCCCAAGGATCCCACTGCATAGTGTTCAGCTGTTGTTTTGCCCTGAGGAAGCTTTCTGTCTGGTGTTTCTTACGGTTTTATTCTGTCACACTCCTCTGTATAAATGGTAAAGGAAGGATAATTAGTCAAGAAAGAGGGGTTGTGATGTCTTCTGGATGTGTATGATGATCCACTTGTTTTGATCCCTTTCATCTAATGCAGTTGGCATTTTTTTTTCATTTGCCAGTGCCTAACATCAGTTGGTAAAGATGTTGGTGAGGATGATATCTTTTACTGGACCAACAACATAGTTGGAATAAAGTTAGACAAGCTTTTGAATGCAAGGCATCAGAATGAAGAATCTCTTGCTTTTGAAAGCTCATCTAATTTCATTCCAACCATGCCCTTGGTCCCCCCCCAAAAAGATAACACTCTCCAAAACACCCTTGTCTCAAATAATTCCCGGACCATCGCTGCTACATCACTCTAATGCTTCCAAAACATCAGCTGGAGTATAGATAAATACTGGCTAGCAAATCTGGAGAAGAGAAGGTAAGAATGGAGGAACAGGCAAACGCTGCTATTTCAAATTCCTGAAGGGTATGAGCTCACTTTTAGTGAGTTTCATAGTCTGGGCATCCTTTAGGTACCTGGCCCATTTCAGTATTATAAGTGGCCATACCTGCATTCTGTCATTTATGACAGTTAGAAAACTGCACTCTTTGCATCAGTTTGAAGAACTTGCAAAAAATGCTCCAGGACTTGGTTGATCTGATCCTTCCTGCCTGTGCCTCTGCCACACTGCTGCTCTGACACAGGAAGCATCAGCCCAGAGGTCACAATGCAGTAACTCTCCTGTTTAACGATATTTCTCATTTGTAGCATGTTCGTTTCTAATCTGTTGTTGACTACAATTTAAGTCTTGGTTTTGACCTATGCAGCTCAATGGTGTGCTGGAATCTTGCTATCTGAGAAATGACCTCTCTCATGTGATGCTTAGCATTTGATGTAAGCAGAGATACCTGTCTGGTGTAGAGTTGGCTAGCCAGGCATTCAGCCCTTTATTTTGAAACATGCTTTCCCCCTTTGGTTCAGCAGAGCCCAAGTCCGTTAATCATCAACACATGTTCTATGCAATATCTGTTTTTGCAGATGCTTGAGGGGGATGGGTTGTGAAGGGAGTGATTGGGGTCACAGGGGGATAATTTTTTGTTTGATCATGAACAGCTGAATGGGTGAGAATTTTATTTATTTGATAGGATTTGTAAATATTTTAGTGTACATGTGCCTAGAGTGATGGAAAGGCACATTTTTAAATACTGAATTCTATAAATCTCCATGACAAACTTTCAGAAAGTGTTTTTTTTCTGCCCCTAAATAAAAAGGGAGAACAAAAAAAAAAAATCCCACCTCACTCTCTGTGGCAGAGATGTTAATAAATGGGGTAGGAAAACTACATCCACTTTTTACTGGATATTGACACACGTTCACTTGGTAATTTATGTTAATATACACCAAACAACTCAAAGTATTCAGAAACTCAAACTAAAGCTGGTTAAGCATCTAAAGCTAGGCACAGTAAAGCTATACTCTGTGTCAGCGAGCCCGTCTACAAATGAATTTAAGTGGGCTTAAATTTAATGCACATTAGCCTAATGCACATTAAATGTTTTTTGACAGGTGTCTACACGTGGTGGAACTAGGGACTAACTTTAGTCCCAGGTCAGAACAGCCCTGCTAATGTGTCCCTGTGGCCACTACAGGGAGCTCTAGCCTCTGGCCACATGGCTGCCAGCATTTGGCAGCCATACTGAAGCTAGAGCCAGCTGCCAGCACTTAGCAGCCATCTTAAAAGCACACCCTCTGCACTGTGACCTCTGGGCTGATGCTTCCTGTGTCAGAGCAGCAGCGTGGCAGAGACACAGGCAGGACGTGCCTCCTCTGCTCCTGCTGCAGCTGTGCTTCCTAGTCCTCACTGCCCCAGCTCCTGGCACTGGTGCCCAGGGATAGGGTCCCCCCACTCCTGAGGAATGCCACAGCTGCCCTGCTCACCCCTCGCTAGTCCATGTACCTGGTGCTCAGCCACGTAATGCCGCCCAACACCCCCACCCACTCTGGCTGCCTGCTGGACAAGTGGTACATGGCTTTCCAGGGCTCCCACTGCCACACAACTGTTCCTGCCAGTCCTGGCAACCACAGGTTCCAGGACCACTGCTGGGACTGCCGTTGCCCTCCTGTCCCATGAATCCCACTGCTTCTGGGTCTGCTGCACCAGCCCACACTGGTGGCAACATGTTGTGCTGCAGGAAAGAGATGACGACCAGTCGTCTGACATGTTACAGATGACCCTTTGAAGACCTGCTGCATGAGCTTTGGCCCCACCTGGATCACCAAGACATGGAGAAGCACCCAGCCAACGCCCACCTGCCTCACTGACCACACACCTGCTACCCCCTGCCCACCCACAAGCACCACTCCAGGACATATGTAATGAAAGCCTTTATTCCCCTCACAACAGAGTGCCCCCCACAACACATAAAGCTCCTCCACCACCCTCTCCAGCCACCAACAATAAAAAACCCCTCCTCCCAAACTGAATACTATATACATCAGTCTCAGTCCTTCTCCAAGTCCCAGAGTAGGGTACTGTGCAGTGGGGGATCCCAGGGCGCAGAGCCCAGCGGCAGGTGACTACCACCCTGGCCATGGACAGTATGCCCATGGGCCGAGAGAATGGCAGGGGCTCCTGTGGGCGGGAGGCAGAGGAGGCTCTCCTATGAGGCCCAGGTGGGGGCATGCTGTAGGGCTGGGGCAAGGGGCCCTACTGGCTGACCCCAGCTAGCCATGCAGCACTGGTCCAGGGCCTCCGGCCAGTCGCAGTCCATTCGCTGTGCCCAGTCCCGTGCCTCCTCCTGGATGATGTCTTCCTCCCGCCAGGCCAGCTCCTGCACCTTCTGCCACGCCACCTGGTACTCAACTCCTGCCACCAGCCACTGGAGCAGGAAGGTCCAGTCTGTGGTGCACCGCTGGTGCAGCCAACACGTCTGGGTGGCGATGACCCTGCTGCAGCACTCCTGCAGGGCCCTGCCGCCTTTCCCCTGAATCCAGATGTTGGCCCTACAGAGGCAAGAAAAGGAAGCCTTTTCTAGAAGTTTGCAACATTGCAGGGATAAAATGTTTTGCTCCAAGGGCCCTGCACTTCATAGGTCAGTCATGCATGGGTGCCCAAGGACCATGGTAAGCTGTCCAGGCAGGGCTAGGCCCAGGCAGCTGCTGGCCAAGTCCCCCAGTCCCGCTTGCTCCCCTGGGACCAGGAGCCTGCTGGGTGCTGGCTACAGGCAGCCTACATCCCCTGTCCCCTTCCCAGGTTGGGGTGGGCCAGGCCAGGCTGCTGGCAGCACCTGCTGCCTCAGCTCCAGACGCCACCCCACCCCCTTTCTCTCTGCAGGCCAACCACTCTGCTGTGCTGCTGCCCAGCCCATGGTGCCCGGGGTCTGGGAGCCCTTTGTTCCCTGAGAACTGGGGTGAGTAGTTTGCCACATCCCCACACTCCCCACAGGGGATCTCTCCAGGGAGGTGCCCCCGAGCCCCCTTCCGCACCACTGCTGTGCCCCAAGCGTGCCCCTGCTGCACGTGCCCTAAGTGGTGTGCAATGAGCTGTTTGTGCAGGTGGAGGGATGTCTAAGCCACTACAGCCTGCTGTTACTGATGCTCCTGGTTTGGAAGCCTGAGCTACAGCAGTGTGGTGAGCAAGCCAGGGCTGCCCCACAACCTCCACTGCCACCTGGAAGGCTACCTGTGGCAGTGCTACACATCCCTACCTCCCACTGCTGAGGAAGACATCACCACCAGCATCAACACCTTCCTCAGTGTACGAGACTCTTATGCCCAGCCAGCTGTGGGGACGCGGGCTGAGCAATAAAGTTTTGAACCGTGTCCTGCCTCTCTATGTGCTGTGGGGAGGAGTGGGGAAGGACCTGGGGCAGGGGCAGGGAATGGGAAGGCCCTTCTCCAGTGCAGGACTTACCACGTATCTGGGGCTGGCAAGGCTGGCGGCTCAGCACAGGGTTCCCCATCAGCAACAGCATCCAGCTGTGCTCGGTGTCCACAACCTGGAGTTAGTAGTAAACTGGTGCCCGGCCAGGCGGCTCCCTGGGGAGGACCTGGAGGCTGGTGGTGGCATGGCCAGACACTCGTGGCAGGGTGTGTGGCTGGGCCAAGGGCAAAGCAGCCACTGGGCAGAGTTACCTGAGCTGCCAATGAATGCAGCAGCCGGGAAGGTGGGCACTGAAGGCCTGAGGTCCCCTCTTCTAGTGACAGGTCCCCTCTTCTAGTGACACGTCACCAGAGGTGTCAGTGTGGGGTGGAGGCAAGGGCAGGCTGCCCCTGCTGGTGGCACTCACAGGGGTGCAGCCTGTATCCCGGGGTGCCAAATTGCAGGTCAGCTCCCACATGAAGGGCATGGTCTTACGGACACTATTGAGCTGATGACTGAACTCAGTCATGGCCACCCACTGTGCCCACAAGACCCTGGCCCTCATACAGCATTACTGCACCATCTGGGAGTGGCCTCATGCATGCATCCTGGCTGAAATGGCCTCATAAATGTGGGCATTCGAGCGGCCACTCCACGCAAACTGCCTCTAGATGTTGGCTGCGCTCTAGAGCGCCACGAGGTCGCACACCTCCTCACGGCTCCAGTTGGGGGCCTGGGAGCTTGGGATGGGTGTGGGCATGCAGATGGATTCAGGGCTCATTGGGGACTACATGCTGGACATCGTCCCTGCATTCACGCTCAGGGCCCCCACACAGTTGTCCAGGTGATGCCAGCCCTGGATGGCTACCAGCAGCACCCTGGACAGGGCACAGCCAGGGATGGGGAGCTGCACAGCAGAGGTGCTTCACCACACTGCCTGCAAAAAAACAGAGTTAGGGGTGAGGGGTAGCAGGTGCTGGCCCTGCTGCTATAGAGACCAGGGCCAGCTACCCTGGGGGGACTCTCAGGGCTGGGCAAGAGATGCAGCGGGCTGCAGCCCTTGGCAACACTCACTTGTGGCCACGAAGCAGCTCCAGCTAGGGGACAGGATGGGCAGAGGCTGGCTGGGTCGGCCCAGGGGAACACACAGGGCGTGGTGGACTTCTGCAGGCAGCACTGGCTCCTTCAGATTCCTTGTGCTGTGTGCCCAAGGCACAAAATGGCTGGAGACTTTTATAGCTTGCAGCTAGGGACTACCAGAGAGCAGCCCAGCCCTGGAGGAGGAGAGGTGGCCAGCTAGAAGCCCTGGGGCTGGGCTCTGCTTGGCCTCTTACTGTCTACACATGCGTTATTGCACTTTAACTAATCACGCCTAAACTTGATATTTGCTTTATGGATATATCAAATTTAGGCATGATCAGCCTAAATTAACCATTTTTTATGGCACATTATGGGTGTGCATGTGTAGACATGTGCCCTTAATGCACTTCAAAATCGGGATAATGTGCATTAAATACCCACATGTAGACACGCCCAGTGATGCTTAACCCACCTAGCCTTGCAGATGAAATGAGTATCACAAGATCAGTCTGCAAGCCAGATCATGAGTGTAATGTTGATCTGTGGAGTTGGTCTGTGGATGGGATCCATCCAAGGAGCAACCCTACATGTCAGCCTGTTCCTACATGCTTGGATCTGGCTGCAGAATGACCCTATGCATCAGTACAATCTAGCATGCAGGGCCACATCACTTGGCCCATGTGACACTGTGTGGACCCGGAAATTTGGCAGCAGGGGAGCAGCAATTAACATTGCCACCAGATCACTAAACTTGTGAGAAGACCCACAGGCTGGATCTGGCCTGTGGGCCAGAGGTTGAGCACTGCTGCTCTAAATAACTAAAGCAGTCTGCTTTTGACTAATTGTGCAAAGTCAAGCACAGTTGCAAGTGCTTAAAACCTCTGAAAATCAAGCTATTAGCCTAAACGTGTGCTTAAGAGTCTAACTTTGGGTTTGCAAGTTTGAAAGTTTGCCCTAGCAACACCGAGTCCTTGAACAAGAAAGGCCTCCTGGCAAACCTGGAAGTTAGTGGATATGACTGGGGGAGCTGGCAGATGTTATTTCAACTCCTTTGTTTAAGGGAATAAACTTGCTTTTAGCAACACAGGTTCACATCTTGGACAACCATTTCAGATGGCCCAGTACTACTAATGGCCACTAACTGCTTTCTGTTGCACTCTGCTTCAGACTGAAGGACTTGTTATACTGCTCCGGGTCTCAATTACCTTGAAATGATCTGACTGTAATGACAGCTAAACAGATACCTCAGTGAAATGCAGTACACCTCTCTTGTTACCATGTAGTTACCATCTGTGTTTTATGAGATAGTTTTTACTAGGCCCAAGCCTTCATTCTTTACTCAAGAAAACTCCCAATAAAGGCAATGAGATTCAGTAAGACTTTCTGCCTGAATAAGGAGTGCAAGTGAGGTATGTCAATAAGAGGAACTGGATTTCTAGAGGTCTACTTCTTTCACAGTTTTGCAGTTTTCATGGAATATGCAGCATGGAATATGCAGCATGGAATATGCATGGAAAAATAATGCAGCATATTATTCATATAATACACTGTTTTAGAATGCCCCAATGCTTACCTCAATACAAAGACAACGCGACAATCACTGCAGCCATAGATCAGTGACTGAGAGTTACTGTCTGCTAGTGACCTAGACTAAGTGAAGGTACCAGTCAATGAAGTGTATATACCTCCCTGCCAATCAGCGGCAAGGGGTGGGGCCACCAGGAAATGCCTGCAAAATCAGCTCCTCATGCTGTGACCAAGCCACAAAAGCTGCTTCGTCTCACTGTAAGTTACGTAGACCCCTATGGATACCTGGATTGTTACCCAGAGATACCCTTAAGATGGAAAAAAACCCCAAAAACTAAACCTCCCCCCAAAAAACCCCATACACAGTTCCAGTTCTACTGCTCAGAAATGAAATGCAGTTCAACCCTGCTCAAAGAAACAAGTCCCATGCTGTCCTAGTCATGTTACAGTACATATCTGATGCTACAATCCTTTAGCACACAGGTTTCAAAGATGCAACCTGTGGGCCAGATCTGGTGTGCAGAGCCCCCTCATATGGCCCCTAGTGCTGCTGTTGGGTTGCAGAGTTGACACATGCACTGCATGCTGGAGCAGCCTCAAGCAGATTTGGGATGAACAACGCATTCTGCACACATCTACTTTACCCAGTCTGGGACCACACCACACAGTGCCCACACCTGCTGGCCCAGGACAGGCACTGTGTGTGGCACAGTCCTAGACTGGCAGGGGTGGATGACATGGGTAGTGCAGTCCTGGACCAATTGGAACAGGTGCTGTGAGTACTACATCCAGCATGCAGAAGAGAGTCTGGGGCATGGGCAGTCCATGGGACCAATCCAGCCATGGACCAGCCCCACAACACCACTTACCTGGCCCACAGGGCCAGATACACTTGACATCCCTAGTTAGTACACTGGATCTTTATTCCATAAGAACTGTCTGTTCATGAGTAAAAGTTGCAGGTTTTGGTCCTGATTCTTTATAAGGCCATCCCTATACCTAATCTGTTTTATTCCTAAAAAAGAAAAGAAAAGAAAGAAAAGAAAAACTCTGAATATTTTTATGCCAGCTAAATGTGAGAAATTCTCAGCTCATATCACATAATAAAAATAATGGGGGGAGGGAGCTAACCCTCAAAAACAAAACCTTAGATCTTCTGACACAATGTAAAGAGCGCTGTCTTTTAACTTGAGCAATCCCCCTGGAACTCAATGGACTGGAAAAAATAATGCACTTCCACTGATGTGAGAAACCAGAAGGATATTCATGCCTGAAAAGTAAATTTTTCCCTGCGTTTAAATTTAAAAACCATTAAACTCTCAATAAGAAGCCATTTTTAAAATTTAAACTTGAGTAGCATAATCCATTTATTAAAACGATTTCCTCTTTCACTCTTTTATTCAGGGAGGGGAGAAATAAATGTACTCACCTTGGTTGCTATTAAGGGTCCAAGTGCTCCTTTCTACTGTGCAACTAAATGTGTAAATACCAGCTGTAAGATTGGTGAGCACAGAAGAGGGAGTAGAGCCAGTGTAACATTGCTCCAGAGAGTACAGTATCTGCTACAAACAAAGTGTGCTTGGGGCACTGTGGATTTGGGCTGCAGGAACTAGGAGCAGGCTGCTGCTGCTCTCCCATGGCATGTTCCCTTTTGAACCTAGCAGATTTTCCTCTTGGAAATCTCAGAAATTAATGCTGCTTGAGAAAGCATCAAGTTCCACTGTATGCTTTGTGAGCCCCTAAGAAGTATCAAAAGGTACAAATATGGCTGGAAAACCAATGGCAGCACATCACCAAGCCAGCCATGCCATCCACAAGACGGGAAACTTATGAAATACAAACAGTGGATTCTTCATCTCTCACATGTGCTTCAAGAGCTGTGGAAACGGAACAAACTGTCCCCGTGGAATTTCTGGATCTCCATGAGTGACTTATCAAGTCGCCCTGCTTCCTTTGGGCTGGCATACCTGCCACCTTGCAAGGGGAGAGTGAGCTAGAAAAGCCATGGATGAAATTCATTTTTGAAGCAAGCAAGCATGTGCAACTCCTACTAAAGTCAACAGAACTTTAATTGCCATCCTAGGCTGACAAAGACCCAGTGAGTTTCCCTTTCTGGGAAGGACTCTTCCACTATATTCATGGATACAGCCCAGCATGCTGATGAATATAATTATATACAAAATGCTATTTTAAACGAATGTTGAAGCTGCCAAGACAACACTCAGAAGCTATGAATTGTCAGAATGAAGGTTCTATGGACAATAATAAAGAAGACTGAGGGTGGTAAAACTAATGAAAAATATTCCCTTTCATCTCAAGGATCAGTCTAGAAGAACATTTTTTTTTCTTCCAAGTACACTTATAGACTTATTGTATAGCTCTGGGCAACACAGTGTCATAATGCAGGTATGTACAACAGCCATATTACATTTACACAGGACACCTGAATTTTGGTACTTCCAGCTTCTTGGGTGTGACTGAAATGTTAACATCCTTTCAATATAGTTTTGTATGCAATTTGTAAGAAAGAAAACTGAAAAACCAATGCCATCAAATACTACCATAATAACCCTGGCATACATTATTAACAGGCTTAATCCCAGAATTTCTTTACCCACAGACCAGACCTTTAATACTAGAACCAAAGAAATAACTGATAGAAATAGCAGACTGTTATCCTCTGTGCAGGTCAGTCACTAAAAAAGGGAAAGGGGGTCAAACCCATATATTTTGCCACTGGTTTACACAGTTGTAGCAGCACTGGCATATGGGAAGTAAGGATCTCGGGGTTTCCAACGGACCAGCTGACCACTTAGATTTGACATGTGAATTCTGGAAGGCACTATGGCTGTGAATTGGTTCTGTCATATCAGAAATAACATTTTCAATCCCAGCTATATCTGAAGTGACCCTGTGCAATTACTCAGGCCATTTCCAGTCTAGGGAAATAGGCTGTATTTGAAACTGTATTTGTATTTGAAAACATACTAAGGCTAGGAACAGAATTTACACATAAACCAATATTGAGTGTTCAAATCTGTAACACAACAGAAGTTCAGTGCACATAAACTACTTTCAAAATGGCCAAAACTGTTTTAAGATAAACCTAGAAGGATGCAGTATTAGACTTAACTGATTTAGGTTAAATCAGTTTATTGAACTACTGTCCCAGATCTCCTCCAGATTCAAGTTAACTCTCAATCCCCCAGCATCCCAGGATGATTTGCACCCTCCCCCACCAGGACTCCCTCACCCCGTCCCCTTGGAGGATGGATTGGCTAGCCCTGGCCCAAGCTGTCTGCTTCAGCTGAGAAGAGAGATGTGCCCTGGCACCCCTTGGCTTTTGGCCTGGACCACTGCAAGTATGTGGCTGCATTTCTGGAATCAAAAGGAACGCTCACTTGCTTATTAGTTCATCGACACAGTTTAGACTAAGCTGTGGAGACAGAATTGATTAAGCCTCAGGCTTTTTGACTGTCTGTACTTAGCCTAAATGCCTATGGTGAAACCTATGACCCCTGGAGAACTTAGGGCCAACTACAACCAGTATTTCCCATAAGTGGAATCTTCTTTATTTTTTTAAATGCTGCATATAGCATTTTCAGACATGAGCTATCTTCCCCAAGAAACACGAGGCCTTAGTTATCCTAGTGCATTTACGTGTTAATACACCGTAATTGCGGTGCATTACGTTTAGTACCTGTAATAAGTTACTAACTTAATGCACTGTAATTGGTGCTACTGCACATTAGCACGGATTAACAGTTTTTGTAATTTTAACGTGCGTTAAACTGTCTACTGCACATTAGCACGGTTTTTGCCAGCCGCGCTAATACACAGCAGAATCTTTCTTCTGCACATTAAGCATCTTGTGTAGATGCACCCAATGTGTCTAAGAGCTAAGACTCACTGGTCATCTCCTGACTCTTGATAGGAGATGGCTGTGGCTGTGGCTTGTCTGGAAATGAAGCCTGTGAAGCCTGAAGCACATCCTATCCTCAGTGTTGCACAACAGTACGTGGCGGACAGTGAAGGACAGTGGTGCTGGGGGCATGTTCAGTGGAGATGCAATAAGCATTTTCTACTCATTGAGTGCATCTACAAGTGTGCTTTACTGTGGAGTTTCCTATTTAGCTCCGCAGAAAAGTGTCACCATCTACAGGTGCAGTACTATTAGGCCACAGTAAACTAATTAACTCTGCTGTAGGACAGTACTGTCAGGTACAAGCACTATGTTACAGTGGAGTTAGTTATGCTGCCACAACACGCGTGTAGATGGTGACCAGGAAGCAAAAGGTCTAAACCCTCTGCCAACACATGGTAGATAATAGTTCTCTCTCTTTATACAGAGAGACGCATAGACAGAAGGTGCTTCAGCTGTGTGTGTGCGCGTGTTTCCGTGCATGTGTATATACAGAGACAGAGAAATTCTGCAGTAGTTGTAGCACCTTCACTGGTAGCTGCCACATCCGTGAACTGAACCAGGCCTTCCCACAAAAGCATGGCTATAAGGTTTCCAGCTCCCAGAAGTTCTGGGTGGCTACGAGATGACTATAGATTACCTGTGATCTTCATTAAAAAGCAGTGACAAACTTTCACTCTTAGTGAATAATTTTCATCAAAAACGTTTTCAAGAAGCCCTCTGGAAAGGGAATCTTTCTTACAAAAAAGAATCATGGCTTCTTTATTTATTTTTATTCAAGTCTCCATCACTCCCAAAGGAGAAGCACCTAAAAATACATGCACATTACTGTAGTCATTCTTATGCATTGCCCTCCTTGAACTAGAGCATTACATAACTACACTCTCCTCCTCCCATTTAATAAGACAACCAACCACACCAGATTTTTCAGGGTAGTCCCAATTTTAGGATTGTGTCCCAGAAGACTCCCAGAAACAGGACTTCTATTCTAAAGTTGAAAAACTGGTCCCATATTAGGTTATACTGCACTTACTGAGGACACAGTACATTGGTGCCACATACTTTGGAAATGTGATCAGGACATGGCTTTAAGCAAACTCCTGATGCAGAAATAGAATAGATATGTCCCTGTAGCAGTGTACTCAAGCTAATTAAAACTCAGAAGAGTAGATCAGCCTGTCCACAGCAACACTCTGGCATGGCTACTTCTGGTACAACTTCTGATTCCTCAGATCAATGGTCTGAGACCGCGTCCTGGATTTTGCACCCCAAGTTGGTTGCTTTACTCTTATGGAAGACTCAAGGGGTAGAACTGGCATTTACTTGATCTAAAACATCTGCAAATGCATAAATGTTTATAAAGATGCCATATATTTGGTGTATCCCTCTTCCCCCCACTGTCACATGTCACTTGCCTGTTCAGGGACTGAGTACTGCATAGGCATTAGGGCAGTGTGAAGCTTTGGTCCCCGATTCCATTTGGCAGACATTTGGCCCGATTCAGTGGCCGAATCTCCAAATCCAAATCGAATCAGGAGACCTTTTAATCTCTCCAAATTGAATAGGAAAGATTCGGACATAGACACATCTTTAAATGTTTTGTCTACATAGGTAAAGGTACCAGGCTGCTTGTGAAAGCTGCGATGGTGGGGTGTATGCAGCATCCCACAGGAGCACAGGGGGTTCCCCAGCACACTTGGCAGCAGACCCAGAAGTGGACCAGAAGCACTTCCGGTCCACTTCTGGATCCACTGGGGAGCGCACAGGGGGGGCCCCCCGCACGAGCAACTGGTGCCTCCTGGGTCTGAGGGGGCACCCGGGGTCCCCCCGCAGCCAATAGCTGAGCCACGGGAGACGTGGGGGCGGTGAGCTGTCAGTGCGCTCCCTGGCGGACCCGGAAGCAGACCAGAAGTACTTCCTGTCCACTTCTGGGTTTGCAGCTGAGCACATGGGGGAATCCCCGCACTCTTGTGGGATGCTCCATCTGCCCCACCATCACAGAGCTCACAAGCCGCGCTGGTACCTCGAGGTATGTAGAAAAAACATTTAAAGCTGTGTCTATGGCCAAATCGTTGATTCTCTGAATCAGCATCGAATCTTCAGATTCCAATTTGGCTGAATTGAATCAGGGACAGCAATCCAAATCAACAAATCGAATCACTGTCCCTGATTCAGGCTGAATCCGAATTGAATACGGCCCGCTTTGCACACCCCTAATAAGCATTATCCCTTGTGTACTGAAGCTCTTTCCCACTAAAATCATGGGAGTCCATTCAACTAATGCATGTTACCACATCATGACTTCTGCACGTTCTTTAAGAGAAGCACTGTCTCTTCCCACGTGTTGACAGAGCACATAGCACAGCAAGGCCCTAATTCAATCTGAGATCTCTAATATCAAATACTCACAGTAACTGGCCAATTAAAAACTCAGTTACAACCTTGCCTTCAGAACACATTCAAAAGATTCCATGCTGAAATGCATCACTCAATTACTATTTACTCTTTAAACTCTTTTTGGTCAATATATTTTAACAAGTTCTATGTTGACTCAGTACTAAAAAAGTTGAAAATTAAATAAGAGACGCGTGAAAGAAGAACAGAATAAAGTATAGTACTTTGCTTTTAGAACATATCTTAGCACACGTGACTCACCTTCGTATGAAAATGACAGGCCTAAACGTTTGGAAACAAAGTCATGTCCATTCCATGGCACCTAACACATCTACTATTTCACAATAGAATCCTTTTCCACTGTGAAGCTCCTGCCCTTCTCACTAACATTTAAAGTAATTAGGATTATCCTGGATGCCCACAGTATGGCAAGTTCATTGTGTACTTTCAAATAGCATTAAATTCTTGGCACTCAGAACCAGGGATAAAAGGTATGAATGGAGATCTTTATTCAGCTTGATCTGTTATGGATTATCTCATTCTTTTCTAGTTCATGCTTGTACTCTTAGTTACTCAGAAGGCTGGGCAATAACAGCTGTAATTAGAAACCAGAAGCTGGGGAAAATATCCCTTGTTAAACTCTTCCACCCCTCTCCTGTCTTTAAATTCCCTTAAAATAATCTTTGAAACAATTAAACAAAGACTTTTTTTCCTCTCCACCTGCAATTAAAATTGGTAGGTGATGTGGAAATAAATGTGGCAGGTTATGCCTTTTTTGGATAATCCAATCCAAAAGCTAATTCCAGATGTCAATATCTATGCATGAACGAAGGCCCAAAATCCAACTCCCTTTTTGGAGAACAAGTGGCTTTCTGAGCCACTTATGCAGATTTTTAAATCCAACTCCTCTCTACACCACTTATCAGGTTCTTCTGAACATGGTCAGATGGCACTCTGGCCATTTATGCACTGTTGTGATCCTATACACCTGGGTAGATGTATAATCTCTTTGTAAGACCAGAAAAACCACAAGAAGTTGCCCCATAGCCCAGTGATTGGGACACTTGCCTGTAGAGTTGGAGACAGTGGCCGCATCTACAAGAGATGCTAGAAACACAGTAGACTAATTCTACTGCACATTATAACACGTCACATCAAAAGCTGTGCTAATACACTAATGCACAGCAGAATTAGTTTACTGCGCATTAGCATCACCTAAAAGATGTGCTGGAGCTACTACGCAGTAATGCCGATTATGGTGCATTAAGTAATAAACCTAATATGTTGTAATTACAGATCATTGATATACATGTAGACGTGCCCAGTGTATGCTAAAAAGGTGTGTGGCCTGGTGAACAGACCATTGCCTTAAAAAAGGCCCTTATTTCTGGCCCCTGCCTCTGGTCCCAAGGTAGCAAATGCTAGGCCACTCTATTTTATCCAATGGCTAGTACATGAAAAATGCAGAAAAACCAGTAGGGCCAAAACCCCTTCCCTTTCAAGACACTGCCCATCTCACTAGTTCACAGGCACTACCCTAGCTTGCACAGGCAGTCCTCAGACTGAAGACATGGTTTTCAGGAACCAATTGTGTCGTAAGTCAAAATGTTGCAACTTGGAACCGATTTTCCCCATGGGAAACAATGTTGTAATTGGGCAACTTGTTCCTGAACCAAGGCCTGATACCCTATTTTCACCAAAAAATAACCCAGAATTTTGACTCAATCTATTATAGATGAGTAATATAGCTACATTAATGTATTTATATTGCAAATAGCAGCCATATTGATTTGGAAGGATTTCTTTGATGAGACTTTGCTGAATGTTTTGAAGAGCTCTTTGTTGGACTTTTTGAAGGGTTCTTGTCTGGAGTCTTCTCAGGAGTCTTGGCTGCAGGTTTTTCTGGAGTCTTGTCTGCTTTGTTAAAGTGTCCAAGGACGTTTGGACAGATATTGTCCAGGGAGATGGGTGATGCAGCGAACTTGTTCGCTGGCGTGGCTTGGCATCATATCAAGTGTTGTAAAGTTGAAACTGACATCAGAAAGTTGAAACGGGGTCAATTTATAAACATTGTAAGTGCAAGACATTGTAACTCGAAGCATTGTAAGTCGAGGACTGCCTGTACCCCTGACCCCTTTTATCTTCTCTTGGCTGCCCAGGGAGCTCGCTTCAAAAAGAAGGGTGGAGGGTGCTTTGGCAATATCTAGCCTTTGGTTGATGGTTGCAACTTTGCTGAGACCTCCTCTGGGAAAATGTTACTCAGAATCTGGTGCTTCAACTCTCCAGGCAAGTGTCCTAACCATTTGGCTCCTCCTTGTGGTTTGTGAAATTTGTAAATTAAAGCCTTACTTAGCTTCTTCATACACACATCTCTTGCAGAAATGTCTCCCCCTGCAATTCTGTAAGGGCCAGATTCTCAAGTGACATGATGCAGCATAGCTTTGCTGAAATCCCAATTTATTCCAGTTGAAAATCTGGCAGCTAATACTTATCACAAAGAGATATGATTTGCAGCAAGTGCTCATCCCACAAACCAATCCTGCATTTGGAAAGCAGGAAAGAAAGACTCACTACAAATTGAAATCTGAACCTTCTGATGTAAAATTGTCTTCATCATAATCAGTTTTCACTTTTGTATTACCTCCCATCACAATACAGGTAGGCAGTCCTATCATAGAATCATAGAAGTAAGGTGGGAAGGGTCCTTGTAGATCTTCAAGTCTGACACCCCGCCTGGGCAGGAGAAAAGACTGGACTCAAATGACTCCAGCCAGGTAGGCATCAAGCCTCCTCTTAAAGACCCCCAGGGTAGGAGCCAGCACCACTTCCCTTGGAAGTTGGTTCCAGATCCTAGCCGCCCTAACTGTGAAGCCTTACTCTGGTTATCTCAGTTTACAGAAAGCCAAGCACAGACTGAGATGTTACAGAAGCAACCGTATCAGAACTGAAGAATTTCAGCTCTGAATCAGTTATCAAAACTGTTTTTTTTTAATCTTTGGTAATTAAGGACAGTGCCTGTGTGTCTCAGGTCATGTCTCATGCAAAATGGGGAACTACCCAGCTGTCACATTCTGTACATGACCTTACTTTTTTGTTTATGCTCAAATACATTTTGTGTGCCCAGTAACCTGTCCATGGGACAGATAGCCTGGTGTCACCCAGGTTTCTCAAGGCTGCGCTACAGGCTCCATTATAGAGCCTGGAAGCATAGGATGCCCCAGAGCTGCAGTTTTTGGAAGTTCTGACTACCCAACAGACTGCCAGGTGAGCAAGCAGGAAACCAGGCAGGTTTTCAATACAATCTGTCAGTGTTTCTCTGGAAGTTTGTCAAAACTGATAAGATTCTGTGAAATATAAGATGTTTTGATAAGTCAGCATTTTTCCATTTCAAACCTGTTTTGCGAGAAAATTCTTGATTGGCTCTAATTACTAGCAAACACTGCTAAGTCCTTTCTCCACAGAATCCATTCAATAGCTTATTTTTTACACTGTTTTCAATATCTTTAGGGAAACAGGTTTGTTTTGTGGCAACTACTTTCTACTTTTGTTGCGTCTTCCAGTCTCTCTCTCTCTCTGGTTGCTGTTACTGCTTCAAAAAAACAGTCTTCCACATTTGCAAGAGGCAGGGAGTTTTGATGAGATCTTTTATTGGATCATCTGTATCATTGGGAAACAAGTCAGAACAAGTTTCTGGGCACAAAGTGCCTTTCCTTAGGGTTACCTTCCTCAGACGGTCTCCAAGTCTTCTGAAGGTTCTTCAGGTTTTCAGACTGTCAGGAAGTCTTCAGATCTGAACTATGGTACTTTGTGGCCAAAAGTTTGCCTAATATCTCCCAACTACATGGCTGGTCCAATAAAAGATATTATAAGGAACCTTGTTTCTTACGTATTTCCTGGACCATCATGGCTACGGCACCGCTTCACTCCATAATCATAACATTAATCTCATCATAATTTCCACAACAACTTCTCACACCTAGAGAGAGGGAGGAGATTACAGCATAGGTAGCACGTGAACATAGATACCATTTGCTACTTACAGGTTAGAAATAATTGTTCATTACAGGCCTGGTTGTGGCATGGCAGCACAACGGAATAATAGGGCAAAGCAACTCTCTGCTTCTTTACCTGGGAGGATCATGTCCTAGCGAGTGGTACAGGGAGGACCGCAGACTTCATAGGACTGTTACACTTTAACCCTGCAAAAGCAGATATGAATGGGAAAAATGGGGAGCGATAGTGGCAGATCTTTGGCCCCTGGCTGGTTTGATGACAGCACCAATGGCATAATAAACTAAGTGGGCACCCAGGGCAAATCCTGCTGGAGACTAGGGGGAGACATGTGGCTCCAAGAGTGGGGATGGGCAAGACAGCAAAGGTCCTGAGCATGGGGAAGGCATGGGGCGTGGGTTCAAGAGCTGGGGGCAGCAGCCTGGACCAGCTCAGAAATGCTAAAAACTTTCCCAGCTGAGCTGCCGCTGCCACGCATGCGCTGTCTGCCCCAGCTCTGTTGCTCTTAAAGCAGCAGAAACCAGGAATTGTTTCAGAGTTCCTGCCATGGCAATGCTGCCGGGGCCACTTCTGTGGGGGGTTGAGGGCAGTTCCAGTGTCCCACTTGACACCTCTCACCACCCCTAGTTACGCTACTGGACACTACTAGGCTAAGGGAAGTGAGGTTCCCACCGCAGGTCCAGAATGTAATACGTGCCCTGAAAAACAAGAGAAAATCCACAAGATGGGTTGTGACTTGGCGAGTCACAATCTACCTTCCAGTTTGCTCCAGGAACATCACAACTATGTACTAGCCTTCTTGGGGTTCATGGGAAAACTACTATTGTACCTGGTCTAAACTAAAGTTGTCTGTTTCCACTTCATTCTGGGAGTAGTAACAGTATGTGTAAGACCCCCGACAGACAGTCACTTAAAAGCGCAAAGGGATCTGATCCCTAATTTCAACAATTGCACCTCCTGCCATGCTGCATGTGCATGGCCGGGGGCATGACTGAGATCAGGAGTCAGATCCCAAACACTTCATATTGCTGGTGCAAAGGGAGCTTGGGATCATGACCGCAGGTCTCCCCTTTACCAGCAGGTCAGGTGCCCAACAATCAGATGAATGTCAACTGGCTCCAGGCTCCCTCAGGGCCATTCAAGCCCTCTGTGGTCTCAGCAACACCTGATCATCAACAGATCAGGACTGTCCCAGGGCTCAAGTCTCAATCCACAGTCAGCTAGCAGAGACTGTTCTGGGGTTTAAACCCCAGACCAGTCCAGCCCTGGGCAGTCCCTGTGTGGCATGCCACACATTCAAGTTACAGTGCCATACAAATCAACCACAAAGATATTACACATTTTTCGAGTAATATTTTTATGAATGGTTTGTGATTTTATGGCATCATAAATTCTTCAAACGTGTGGCCAGTAGCTATTTCTGGCACAAATACCACCTTAATTGCACCATAAACATAACATGTGCCAGGGGCCTAAGAAACATACTAGTTATGGTAAGAAAATATTTTCTTTAAAGAAATCACTGGTTTGGGGTTGGTTGGGGGGGTTTTTTTGGGTGCGTTTAAGATTTTGGATGTCATTAAAGAATATAGAATAAAAATGATCATGATTTTCTATCTTTTCTATCTACATTAAAGGAGTGAAATACCCCAAAATCTCCAAATAACAATTCAGAACACTGGCAGCGCTTCTCACAAAAAACAAAGTGCCAGAGCAGTTAAGCATCGATCCTACCCTGATGAAACCAAAGCCTGTGGAATAGCAGACCCCATCACAAAAATGTAAACTTGAATTATGATCATATCTCTTTACCATGTTTTTTTTGGCAATGTCCCTTTAAATCTTCAAATCTTTATGATTACTGTCATCACTCATACAAGGAGTAATCAAAAAGCTAATGATGACCTCAGCTCTTTCATGCTTAATTAAACTGTTAATTCCAGAAAATACTAGGTCAATGCAAAAGTTGCCATACTACACATTTTAAAGACTTCTGTACATGATTTGCAAGCTTTTGGAAATCAAGAGGATACTGCTCAACTAAACTGCCAAGTATAATCACAGTGATCTGTTAGAATAGACGCAATAGATTTTTTACTCTTGCCAGGAATCAATTTTTTTTAATGTTGTTATAATATAGACTGCTGCACTGGGAAGAGACACAGCCAGGGGCTGATCCTGCACTACCAAAGGCAATGTCATGTTTCTCCCCTGACTTCATTAGGAGCTAAAATAGGCTGGCTCCATGTCAGCCTCACCAATGACTACATCCAGAAAATAAGGCTGAGGAAAAACAAGTAAGTCTGATTATTTATGAATTAAAGCTCAAATGACATTCAAGTTTAAAAACATGGAAGACTTCAAAATAACTCAATATTACCATGGTACAACTATCTTTAAATATTAACTTCAATTTGGGAGCAAGTCAAGCAGCTTTGCAGTCTACCAGTTCAATAAATATTGATCAAAATATACAGTAAAAATAATGGGAAAACCATTGTGAAATGTTTTTAAAGAGTAAAAATGTTGCTGTTCATTTTAACGTGCGACTTATACCCCCAGAAGTTTACAAATTCCACTATAATTAGACACTCTACTTTAGAAAATAAGCACAAAAAACTAAACAAAGTTTGTTTGTTTTTTTACTGTAGACAATAAGTAAAATGAAGTTTCACACAACATTAGGCATAAGACAGACCCACTATGTCATATTTATTTCTGCTAACACAACAGTAGTGTTAAATATGTACTGTGAAATGCTGATAAGCAATGACATTTTTTTCCACTTAAAAGGTGAATTACAAAGATTTTGGTGAATACACATCAAGACAGCATGATAGCTCAAATGAGCATACAACATTAGTGAGTACTTTGGACTCCAGTTCTGCCAGTTACACTGAGCTTGGTGTTACTACACAAGTGTCACATAAGGTGTCACAGGACTATTGGATAAGAGACTATTCTGTCTGAACAGGTAAAATTAGGAGCTAAAATCTCACTTTCGAAAGTTACTTATGCATTTAGTAACCTAAACCAAACCAACTTGCAATGAGATCTTCAAAGGTAACTAGACATACCCCCTGAAATCAATGTAAGTTAGGCATCTAACTACTTTTGAGGACATAAGCCAAAGTGCCCTAGTTATTTCATCAGATAGGACAGGCTAAGTCCCTTACATGCTGTTGACAGTTTTACTCTACAAGCTTACTAGAACTCCATCTCCATGAAAGGAGAGGAATATTAAGGTAGCTAAAGCAGTACAGGAAAAAAGGAAAATGTCTGCTTTGCTTCAGGTGTGCTTACTGTTGTCATGAGTTGCATGAAATATTCTAAATCTCTTTTTCAACACATAGGTGGGGAGCAGCCTAAATCAACTTAACATTAATAAACATGTGAAGTCAACATGAAATTGGGCTCTAATCCATGAACTCTAAATCGCTGATGAAGAAATTGAACAGCGCAGGCCCCAGGACCTCTAAATGAACCATGAACTCTAAATCACAGCATGGAAGGGGGGAAGGGGGGCTATGGGGTGAGCTACAGCCACCCCAAAATGTTCCATAGCCCACCTCCCAGCACTACCACCCCAAGCGCAGCCCTGGCCCAACCCCCCTGCCAGGAAGAGCCCAGCACTGCCCCTGGCCCCAGCCCACAGTGGGCAGCCCACACTCGCAGCACAAACCTGGGGGGGGCATGTGTCCCCCATGCTTCCCCCAGGGGTGAGCACATAGGTGGGGGCTGCCTCCCCTCCCCACATCATCTGGATGAGCTGCTCACGGGTCCATCCCATGCCCTATCCTGCCCCAGCTGGACAGTGCCTGCCCTTTCCCAAACCCCACTCCCTCCCTCACCGTGAGCACCTCAATTTATACCCCCCATGCCCCTTCCCCCCAATACTCACCAGCCAGACACTGCGCTCCAAACTGCCAAGCTTGCATGTCTGCAATCAGACTGGTATCAGCCAATATGGCTTGTAAATAACTGACCATCAGTGTCAGCCCAAAAAATCTTTATCAGCGCACCCCTAATAATTTGCTAAAATGGTATCTTCCAAAATATTTTGTGTGTGGCCCTCAACAGCTCACCAAAACTTAAATAGCCTCCCAACTGAAATAATTGCCCAGCCTTGTTCTAGCCCCAAACTCCTCTAATCACAGTCGAAGTGGCTCTCATCTCCCTTTTGAGAATTATGCATTGTGGTCCAGCTCCTGCAAATGGATTTGTTGAGGTGGAGGCCTGCACCTGGGCAGAACACCCCAGAAGGCAATGGCGCTCTACACAGGTGCCAAGGTCTGGCTACAACAATCCACTTACAGGACTTTGCCCTCCATACTTATGGGTAACTGCAGATGTGCAGGGAAGCTGCACCGATATGCTGTAATTACAGTGTGTCGGAGCAGACTCGATTAATCAAGTCTGCTGGAACGCGCTAATTAGCGCTTTCCACCAGCCTCTGTCTCTCATGTATTCAGGTTCCCTGTATTTCAAAATGGCAGCAGGGGTTCTTTAACTGAAGCTTGTTGAATAAGCTTTACTTAAAACACCCCTACTGCCATTTTGAAATGCAGGATGCTGAATACACAAGATACTCTGAGAGCCACTCTAATTAAAGCACCCTACCCCAGGACCACGTGTAAAGACACCCTATGAGCCCCATTCCAACTCCATGGAGAGTCACCCATAGGAGTTGGCGCTAGGTGTATGTGACAGGTTCAATATATGCTGTTTTATGAATGGAAAGTAAAAACTGTATCTGATACAGGCCAATTACTACTGAAATGACCAAGAGCCTGATTAAGGGCATGAGGGAATTTGAAATTAGTTGTGGAGGCAAACATTACATACCTTACATTTGGCTCAAAACCTCAACATTACAAAAATATGCTTTTATGTAAAAATCAACAGCAATAGAAAACTTTCCACATTAAAAAAAATCCAATGGAGACAGCTGGTTCAGGAAAAAAAAATATTATTGCCATATCTGAAACCAGAACCTCACTAAACCAACACAGAACTTGAAGACGGAACTGATTTATAAACTAAAGGAAAAGGAAGTTCATTGATTTTTTCCCCAGTCCACACTGAGAAGGCTGGGGGTAGGGGAGGAGAGAACAAAATAGTGATATCCTAGATTTAAAATATTCCCTTTATTACTGCCATGCTCTAAGTCAATAAATATGTTTGCCTAGAGCATTTTGTACCCAATTCTAATCTCACACTAGCTTTATACTAAAATAACAGTTAATTGTGATTTTAGCATGCAAGAACCATATAAGACACGTGATTTTAAAAGCTGACACTGTCCATTTAAAGCTGTACAGGAAATAAATTCAAGGATGTCAAACAATTATTTTTAAAAACATCTTTTTTATTTGTTTCTCCCCCAGTGGACTGTGGGAAATCCTATTTTTTATCCAGGTTTTTCCTCTTTTCGACAAAGAGTTTCAAACAAGCCTGACAGAGTTAAGTGTCCAACCTCCAGAGGATTTGGAAGCCAAAACTCAAACTTCTTCAGATTTAATTTTATCAAAACAAATTCAGAAACAAGTTATGCTTTTTAAAAAACTCTTCCCCCCTCCCCACCCTAATATTCTTCCAGGCATGGGTACTATTCCCATGACACTTTCAAAGGGCATAAAGGATTAAACTAGCAGCACAGTCAGAGCACTGACATCTTTTTTAACTCCCTTTCTAGTTATTTTGATCAATAAACTATAAGTGACCACATAGAGCCAATACAACACATGTTGATAAATGTTATGGGGCTGTTAGTCTGTATATCTTCACAACAATACATCAAAATACTGCGATGCTACGGGGACATCCACTGTGAGCAACAGATACGTAACATGCAAAATGAAGCCACTACAATGAGGGGATGCCGAGCCTTATTGAGATCTATGAACAATTAGTAACATGCACTATAACCAGGATTCTAGCAGAAACAACTAAGCTATGTCAACCTCTCTTCTTAACTATCAAGGGCATTTAAAAATAAAATGGAAATGCAGATGTGAGAATGGAGTCACTACAGTACTCTGTTATTAAACATACTGAACATGAAAATACTTTTGTCCCCTAATCTCATTTACTCACAAAAAAGTAGCAAATAAAAGCAAACTCCCCTAGAGAATGCAAAATGAGTTGTTTGGCTTTAAACCAGGCCAGCAATTTAGCTTTAGAGGTTTGTAGTTCACAATCTTAAAGTAAAAAAAACTTATTTTTCTAAGTAGTGCTATGGGTAGGGAAGGCAAACAAAAAATTACTTACAAGCAAAAAGCAGCTTTGACATTTGCATGTCTGATCTACTTCAACAGGTCTAAAGGAAAAGAAATATAATTTATTATAGCCTATTTAGTTCTGCAACAATTGCTCTTCAAAAACCGAAAGAGAATAATGTAGTTGAACATACGTGCCCTCTTTACTGCAGAGATCTCTAACAGCCTCAGGCAAGAGCTAATACAGCTGTAGTACAAGGCATTACAAGAGTGCTGGGTGCTGTAGCTAGCAATTATCTTGGTATTTAACCAAATCTATCGCTCATCAGGAAAACGTTTAGTGCAGGAGTCGAAGCGAGACAGGCTGACATGGAGCACAGCTACTTAACTGTCCCCTCTAGCGATTTCACTTTCTCAACCCGAGAGTCATGTCAAATTAAACAACTACGCATTGACTTTTCACTTCTATAAACATTAAGGTGTGATTGACAACTCCTGGAAGCTATAAGCCAGTCATTATAATCAGCCAACGTACTGTTAGCTTATTTGTGATGCAGTTTTTCCCCCTTCTGAGCTATTTCCTCGTGTACTGTTTTTACAGGTCTCAATAGACATGTTTGCTTTTCCTCCGTGAAGGGTCTCAGTTAGCAAATGACAGCTTCTCTGCCAGGGCCAGTGGTGGGGTGGGGGGAGGGAAAGTGTCTTAGCTTGACATGCAACTTCTCTCCTTTTTCTCTCTGCAAGTCAAAGCCAATTCCCATCCATTTCAGATAGGACTTTGAAGTGTTTGCACAGTTTCAACAGACATTAGCATCTCAAATAATCTCTCATAAGCATATGTGCTAGTGCTTCATTTCTCCAGAATACTTTTCCAAATATTCAGCCACATGCATTCAGACCCTACACAATGCTATGCATCTTTAATTGAATGTATGGTAGTCACTTACCAGAGAATGGGCACACACAAGAATGGAAAATTAAACAAGCCAGATATAGTGTTATCAAAACATATTATATAGATCTCAAAATCTTGCAAGTACATACTGGTGTTACCATGTTAGGTCACCATTTCTAATATTCATCTAAATCCTGCAGGTTAGCAAAGTTACCCAAGTCAAAAAAGATACACGAAGCAGTCAAGATTTAAACAAAGATAAAAACCCATTCCTTTGATTCTATAAGAAACAGCCAGGTACCAGAGCCCAACCTATTTTGGATGGTGACGGCTTTATTCTCTACACTCCTAATTCAAACTACAATACTAATGTAAAAGATTTCCAGATTTTCTTCTCTCCAAAATAAAGGCAGAATATCAAAATTTCTTCAGGAATAATGGATGATGTTCTCCAGAAAAAGTAAACTAATTGGATTTTGAATACAAGAAGTCCCTGAAATCTGTAAGGAATGTATGTGACGATTACACGTGGGACTCTTACCTTGCTCTTTGCCTACAGCACGTTAATTTTATTGTTTGAAAGGTAAATTATACATACTTCATGTTATAAATCTTGTACTAAGTAAACACAGATTAAATGACTGCTCAACATTTTTGTGGAAAGTTTACTACTTTGGAGAAGAATGACTTGACTCACAAGAATTACTCTGGGCACTAATAGAAATAAAAAAAGTTTAAGAGGACAAACAGTTTGTTATTTCTTTCAACAGTATAGTCATGCTGCCCCTTCAAAAGGCATAAAATACACTGGCAAAAGTTAAAAGTGGGATATCGGAGTTGCATAAGATATACATACTTACACTTGCTCTCAGATTGAAAAAGTTATCAGCCATGAACTTGAAAAGATGTAGATTTAAATGAAAGAGTATCTTATGTGACAGTATCCAGAAGATATTAAAATCACTTTTCACACTCAAAAAGTAAAGTATCATCACAGGGCTGACAACAATACAATCTAACACCATTTTCATCAATTTTGGCTTCCTTGGCATGACACCAAAAGAAAACTGTCAGCATGATTGCTTTAAAATAATTGATAAAACATCTCTATTATTTTCCTTTCTTTTTTTTTTTTTTTAGCTGATCAGCTGTCACCCGTGCATTTAACTTCAAGATAAGAATGTAGCAGGATCTTACTGCACCTGCTGTGTATGCTGACTGACAGGAAGTGCTGTAGAGTCCTTGTAGCTACTTTGCCTTAAACTCTCTTACCCCCAGTATCTTTCAGACTAGTATCTTTACACTAACCCGTCTCAAAGACAATAGATTCAATACTGCACATAGAGTCCGTTCACATAACAGCAAAATGACACTGTTCATTTTAAATGGATTTTACCCAGTATTTTTTCTTGGGCATAAATCTCTTAAGATTGTATATCAGGTGCTTACGTTCAATGAATTCACATTTAATGGGATTTGCTACGGATCCAATGAAGAGGGAGGGAAAAATTAACTTTTAATACTCCCGTGATTCATTAAATACTGTATTTTCCATATTTTGAAAATTCTGAGTAAGTCACAAAAATCTACTCAAAGCAGCAACTTTACCCTGTCAGAGATGTTCAGTGAAACCAGCAGCGGGACTCTGGCACCAAGTGAAAAATGAAGATGCAAACAGCTGCAGAACTTGTGAACCTCACCAAAAAAGGACACTGGGCCTCATTCTATGCTCGATTACTCCACAACACTCAGGAAGGAACTGAGGCCAACATGTGACTTACTGATTCCTCCACAAATGCAAGTGATACTTAACTTACTTTAATTATACATTAGGGATTCTTTATTAGAAAAAAAACACGAAGTCTATTTTATAATCCTATGACTCCTGACGCAATTCCAATTTTTGCCCAGGAATTATAACTGTGATACTGAAAGCACTTGCAAGGGGGTGGGAAGAGGAAAGAAAGAAGTGGGGAAACTGCATTTACTTAAACATCAACTTTAAAGTTAATATTAAAATGCAGCCATCACACAAAATGGCTAAAATATAATATGCATTTAAAATTATTTATCACTATGCCTTATGTATATGTTGCATACATAGAAATATGTATACAAGCAACATGTAATCCATGTATATATGGATACAGATATACACATCTGAACACACACACACACGTGTGGGTGTGTTCAGATGTGTATATCTGTATCCATATATGTGTATATATCTGAGGGATATACACCCCCCCCACCACACAAGTATATCTATGTGCAGAGATATATATATATATATATATATATATATATATATAAAGCTAACTTTCAGTCCTCAGAAAACAAAAGCTATCCCCATATAACAGCCAAATTCCTACATAACTCAATTTGGACATCTCATCTGGTGTGAACTGCACTCATTCCTAGTGTAAACCCCAGCGCGCTCTGCAATGATATACTGTAATGTCACATCGCAATCTGGATTTACTATAAAGGGCTGCTGACGAGTTTCAGAGCAGTAAACATTGCTGCGAGGTGTATTTCACACTGAGCTGGTTTTTATGAAGAACACTTCACCGCCCAGCCACGGCACCCAGATGATGAATGGTGAAAGATGCATGACAAGCTTCATCATTGTTTGTAAATCTTAACTGTTCCTGCTCACTAACTCTGCAGGCAATTTTCAAAGACAGCGGCCGACAGAAGGACAGCACAGCTTTCCTGAAGGTTATTCAACTTGTACTTGGCCTAAGCAGCTATGCCTGTGAGGAGCCATGCATTGAAAATAAAACTCACTGGTTACCCTGAAGCTTAGAATTAAAAACACTGCCTGGCAGGCATGTCAATGGCTGCTAAATTAAGAAACCCCATCAACCAGCTTTGCTATCTGCCCTTCTCCTCTCCCTCCCTCCTACCCCAAGCTCTGCGTTGTCAATATATATCTCGTGCAGGTGATAGATACTAGAATTATCTATGCGTACAATAAAAAAAGTGATTATTTATAAAATGAGCCTTGTGGATGATGGATCTTGCCAGTTTGAAACCAGTGCAACTGTCACATGCAACTGCTTACTACTAATATCCATGTCTGCACCTGCCTGTCTCGCTCCCTCCCATGTTTTGGTGAGAGGGGCGGAATTGCTCAAGACACTCATCCCAGTTTTCTTTGAATCGTTCTTTTTATGGGGACAGCAGTGGAGTTTGCCTCAGTTTCTCGCCAAATGGTCATGGTTCTGCCCTCAGAACCTGGAGACCCCCTAGGATCTGCAGAAGGCCAGAATATCCTGTGCTGGATCAAGGATGACCCGTCTTACCTCTGACTCCTTAATAATACCGGCATGTAGAAATAGTATAATATAGCCAAAGCTTTTCAAATGATAACCTAGAAATCCTCCTTTTTCCCTTTCAAGGAGGAAGGGGGATTCCCAAGGGCAGAGGGGTCTGCAGAGAAATTAGCCTAGTCTGAAGCAGCAATAATCATCACCTTTTATTTTCCAGAGGACTAGTGAGGAATGGGGTAGGGGAGGGTGGGGGCACCTACTCATCTACACCAGGTATAGATCTTTACACCCATTCACTTGCCCCCTGCCACCCACCACCAGAGAGAGAAGAGAAAAAAAGATATGGTGGTGATTCAGTATTCACAACACCCAAATCTATCATAACCACATTGTTATTGTTAATATTCTAATAGAACTCCCTCATTTTGCCTACGGCTTTGATCTAGACAACAAGATTTCCATGTTTTTATTTGTATCAGCAGTTTTTTGTATTTGGAGATGATAAAATCAGTGGGACAGATCCTCAGCCAGTGTCAATTAGGGTAGACTGACTGACTTCAATGGATTTCCCCTAAGAATTCTGTATCTCAAAATGAGAGAAGGGATATTGTATTGTAACTATTGAAACCTTAAGCATCTTGCGTAGTGCTGTCCCTGAAGAAAAACACAGGTAGAAAAGAGGTATAAGCTAGGTTCAGGATCACGTACAGATCTAAACTAGCAATCCTAAAAGCCATAGAGAGCTGTCCCCTTACCCTATGAGGTAAGGAGAAATTACCTGTCCTCTGCAACTAAGAGCAGATGTCAAAACTGATCCATATGTATCCACAAATAATCAGTGATATCATAACATTGCTCTGTGTAGCACGATATTATATCACAAGGAGTGACGCCACGATGTAACACTGCAGCAAATTGTGATGAGGATATCACTCAAAGGCTTCTTTTCTGCAGCCCTATTCAGCAAGGCTGAAGTTCGCCAGTCTAAACTATAGACAATGAGTCAAATGTTTCCTTCAAATGATCCCTCCTCAAATACACAAACATCTCTCACTGGATTTCCACGGAATACGAACAGTTATTGCTTCC
>NW_017729024.1:123667325-123670849 GCF_001723915.1 Gavialis gangeticus
TCCACTTTTACCTGCTACATCCCCCTTCCCCACCTTCCACTCTCACCCACTGATGCCTCAATTTACATTTTCACTGACTGGCTTTCTTGCATTCATGCCAGCCTCTGGCTTCTTTACTATTCCTTCCATCCACGCAAAACACACAGCAGCTGCAGATACTTCCTATTAAAGCTGCTTGAACCAACTAAAAAAAAAAGTATGCTCACATGTTTATTCACACAGAATGTTATACAAGTAAATACATTCTCTGATGAAACCAAATCTTGTTTTGAAAGGCAACCAAAAGAAACCCAAAGAACTGAACAGGCTATATTTGCTTATATGTATTTTAAAGCCGTGGTGGATGGGTGAGACTTTACTAGTGTATATGTAGACATCTCCTATTATAGTTGGTACCCTGGCTATTTCTAGTCCAAGCTTGGCTGTATCTACTGAGAGTACTCAGAGTGTACACAATAGCTTAGCATTCTTTAAACTTCCCAACATCCAACAAAGAATACATTGTTGGATGCTTTTTCATGGTATTTAAAAATAGAAAAAAAACTCATTAGAAAATATCGTAGCTCTATATTTTTAGGCTTATCAGGAGCAATTTCAGGCTTCCTTTGTGGAAAATCAGAAAAATGCACACTTACCTAATTGTGCAATGATCAGCTCTTTTGTACATGGATTATTTTCTTCCTGTAGGTTTTAGAGTGCATACAGCATACAGAACATGTTAGAAAATAAAATAAACTAAAGTACAATTGAACTTAAGCATATGCTTAAGAACTTTCCTGAAACAAGTCCTGAAAGCACCTTAAACATCTCTTGTAAAAGTATCTTTAGTAGTCTAACCTCACTCAGAATACAGACAGGAAAAAATTACTTCCAAAAAGGTTTACCTTAAAAACTTGCAGGAAAAGTTTACCCTACTTTGTTTTAAGATGTCCCCACACAATTATTATTATTGCTGTTAATGAAGTGCTATTCCATTAGCTGTGTTAATTGTGTCACAAGTGAAAATTAATGACTTATTTTTTAAATAAAGCATGAAGATTGGCAAGCCCAGCATTTAACTTCTAATTTTTAGTATATGCTTTTCAGTTAAAAAATAAAATTTACCCAAAAAGTACCTGTTTAACTGCTAGGCATTTTGCTAGGCCCTAATCCAATTTCCACTCTGGTTGATATAAAGAAACCTACTAATTTCAGCAGAAGTTTGTTTCTGCTTTGACAACATGTCAACAGCAAAATCACTGTACTGGACACATTTGTGTATGTCACTATGGCCTCATGCTCCATCTTTTGATTAAGTGGTAAGGCATGTGTTATACTGCTGTAGTTTTTTTGAACATGAAGCAAAACACTGACATTTCTAAGAAACTTGCACTGAGCAAATACCTTACCTGATAAGGGAATGCAGCAATCAGGAAAATCGGAAGTTTCTGTGTATTGTACACTCACATGCCAGTGAACCAAACCAACACTGGGAGAACTGTCCCAATTTTCAGCCTACTTGCAACTCATGTCTAAATGATGCTACAAGTGGTGGATGCATTTGGGACTAATAAATTAGAATATATTTAAGAAAAAGAACGGGCAAATTACAAATCCAATTATTCAAGAACCAAAGTGCTTAACAAAATAGGCCCATATAATGACAGATTTTTGTGCCATGTTTTAGTATATCTGCAGATGATTTCTAACAGCTTGTTTTTAATTATAAGTTTCTTCCTAACATTTTAATTATGGTATCATCACTGTTTTCAGCTATCAATAATACTTTCATTTAGACAAGAATTAAAATGTGATTCTAGAACACCGTTTGGAGTTTCAATTGTTTCTAGCAGATTTGGTTTGTTTAAAAACAAAACAGTATTGTTTCAGCAGGTACCAACACACCACAATCCACCTGGGAGAACAAACAAGATGGGGCTGTTTTCCATCAGATCATCCTCATACTCACAGATACAGAGGCTGTAATCTGTAGTTTCTTCCACCCATGGCACAGGTGTACTTGAATAGAGATTCAAAGCAGGGGCAAAAGCATGTTTCCGAAGTGGTTTTGCTGGTTAGAGCATCTGTAAAATCCAGTCAAGTCTTCACTGATCCCTGTTAGCAGGGGCTGACTGAGAAAGGTGCCAATCAGCATTTCTCAGAGCTGGCCTAAACATCTTGGGACAGCCCAAAAAGTGAATCTGGCTGTGTCAGCTGCCTCCACCCCTTGTCACAGGGGGAAATGGAGTAGCTTCTGGTGTGGTGCCCCACGTCTCAAGATCTACCTGCAAAATCCAGGGAGTGAATCTTGTCCACTGATGACAAATAAAGTAGAATCAGGTCTCACCTCTTCCGTGATTCCTCAGTGTTGCTTCCAAATAATATTGTAAAGAGTCCTTTCAGCACTGGTGTTGACGTGTGGGGTGGGATGATCCAATGAAACAACAGAGTTGCAAGGATCTGGTCTCACAGATATTCTGTGTGCCAAGACTCTGTGATGGGCATATCTCTGACTCTGCATTCAGATGCCATCTGTGGCTCTGAAACATTTGCTCTCTATATGGCATACATTGCACATGAGAAGGATCACAAACAGTCTCTGCTTTCATACACTGCAGCCTAGGCTGAGAAGAATGCCATCATCTGGGATCTCCTTTCCATTCTTTTAGTGTGTAATGTCTCCAGAACAACCACTCTTGTTACTGAAATGAGCCTTGAGCTTTTCTTTTCGTTTGTCATAAGAAATGAGACTTAGAAGCCAATATGCATCTGACTGTGAAACCAATGCTAGGGATTCATCACACAGCTGCATGCAGAATACAGTATTGATCCCACAGTTGAGTCCAAGATAGTTTTTATTGCATACTTCATTTTGACTGTATTATATATTTCTGGCAAATTTCTCTGTTCTTGTTTGAATTTTTTAAGCTTATTCCAAGGCTAGAGAAGTTCTGAGGTTAATCAGAGAAACCATTTTTAAATAAGACGACTTTCTAAACTTGATTCATTCTCACTTTTTTGTATTCAACTCTTTTTCTTAAAAGAAAGATACACTGAACTAAAACATGTACATTTGTTTTATACAATGTTGTAGCATGTACTTGTGTAACTTTAAAAAATTAAAGGTGAGCAAAATTTTAGGAGATTATCAGATGTAAGATCAGGGTGACTGGCTTAGGCATTTGATGTCAATTATCCTCTGGAGGCTCGCCCTCACAGGGCACGTCTACATATGCAATTAATGCACCTGAATTTACTCTGCAATAATTCAGCCTCATTAAACTTTTCCCGGGAACAAGTCTACACGTGTGTCTGTGTCAGGTGCAGATTTGCACCCAACAGGCGCATCCACACATGCAAGCACATGCACTTGAAGAAGCTCAAACAGCAGCAGCACACATTTGTGCCAGAGATTTGTGCCTCAGCACATGTGCCTGGACATACACTTTGGTGACAGGCAAATTGTGCCACTTGGGGCAATCTGCACCTGCCCAGCTCCTCTCAGATCTCTCGCCAGGGGGAGCTAGAGGCTGGGGCCAGCACCT
>NW_017729024.1:123671021-123674859 GCF_001723915.1 Gavialis gangeticus
CCAGCAGGATAAAAAGCTGCCCTGGCAAGCAGCTCAGGGCTACTTGCCCTCAGAAGCTTCTGAGGCCAGGTCAGTTGATACCGGAGGACAGTAGCCCATTGTGCCAGCTGGACTGCTGACACAGCCCTAACTTAGATTAGCCCCTCCACTCTCTAAGCACTAAAGCAGTCTGGCAGTGGGGGCTGCTGCCTGGCTGGGGGCTGCTGCCACCTGCCATCTCAGGTGGGGACCACACAGCCACCTGGACTGTGGTACAGGCTCTGTAGCAGAGCCCTCTGCACCACTGGGCTAGCTGCCAGTGGGCCGTGGCTGTACAGTTGGCCATGACAGCACTGTTGACTCTGCTCTGCCATCTGGGCAGCTCTCTCCCAGAAGATGTGCTTGTTGCGGTGGCCCACTTTGAACTCTTGAAGCATGTCCTCCTGGCCCTGAAAAGCCAGGAGGTCAGCCACTTTGCCTGCCCTCCAGCTGGGTGTCCAGTTCTGGCCCTGGCCAACCTCCTCTGCTCGGCTCTCACCACTTGCCTCACAAGCAGAAATCCTTGTTTAAAAATTGCAAATTCTCTCATAAAAACCCCAAATGATCTCATTAAAATACCCAAAATCCACATTCTTCCATGATTAAACTGAAACATCACTATATAGGGAGAGATCAGATGGGCAATGTTTTATTGAAATATTTACAATTTTAAATAAATTTGGAAACGTACTAGGGCCTCTATCTTCATAGTAAAACAAATTCTAAATATCCATACACTTTGGCATTTGCTTTTGGTTTTTTTATCTTAGAAAAATTAGAGCTGCTCAAGCTCCCTTTGCTCACCAGGATGTGGGGCACTCAGAAGCACTGCTATGCTGGTGCCCTGCTCCTGCCCTTGCCCATCACTCCCAACCCACAGCCCCCACAGTGTCCCTTACTTCTGAACCGCAGCCCCTGCCTGCCCCCACTAACTCTGTCCTGGCAGCAGCTCTGTCCCAGCACCAGGACATGAGTCCAGCTGAAGATGTCCCACTCAATGCTTTGTGGCTCTGAGCAGTGCCAGCCCTTGTCATTCTGCTCCCTGCACCTGTAGCCAGGCCCCAGCAATCTCCATGTCATTCCCTTGACTGAGGCTCAGGGACTGAGCTGGGCAAGCCCCTTCCCTTCCAGGCCGGTCTTCCCCTGCACAGGCGGCTCTAGGGATGCATGGGACTCTAGGCCTGGCTCTGGCAGCCTCTCCTACCCAGAACACTCCCCTATCTCCAAGCCCCATCTCTCTCTCTCACACACACACACATACCCCTGCTGCCACCTCCACCCCTCATCCCAGCCCATCACACATCCAAATGTTTCCTGGGGGCAGAAGTGCCCCTGAACTCGGGCTGCATGTGCAGAATGCAACATGCTGCCTATGTGTATAGTTATCCTAGAAAGGATGTCCCAGAGAGGGAGAGGATAAAGGACCCACTTTTAGTACCAATTAAAGGAAACCTTTAGCTTAAGTGGCAGAGGACCACATTTCTGGTGCTGAAAAAAAGATTTTAGTGTCAGCACCCAAGTTTTAAAAACTAACTAGTAATTATTAGTAACTATGGATATAGTCAGCAGTATATAGATATGTACTATAAAATTGTAGAAAAGAGTATCTCTAAACAGCTACTTACTTACTTGCACCATAACCCCTGGGCCACCACCTACTACCTACAGCTCTTTGCAGAAAATCTCATCAAAGTTGTATTTTTTTTAACTGAATACTCCAAGCATGTCTTTCCTAAAGTCATGAATAATGAAACATGTGCACTATTTATCTCTGTCAACTGCACTTATTCTTTAGAGCCAGTGTTTGCCACAACTAAAGTAAAAGTATACATGTTGTGGCTTTTTGGCTAATATTGACTGCTAACATGGTCTTGAACTATTAGGGCTGAGTGCCACTAATCTAGACAAGCTGAAAAATTGCTTGCTCATGTTTTCTGGTTATACTTTCAAGCAGTGCTCCTTTATTTAGTATTTTACACAGGGCACAATTCTATTTTTTCATTTAATGGGCAATAAGGCTATAGAACTCACTGTCACAGGAAATTGTTGAGACCAAAAATTTTCAGAGTAGGGCTGGAAAGGACCACAGGAGCTCAGCTACTCCAGTCCCCTGCTCAAAGCAGGATCATCCCTGACTAAAAAAATCCTAGTCAGTGCTTTGCCTAATAGTTCCCTTTTCTAGTCTTCAGGAACCTCCCATCATTTCCACAAGTTTTCAGAACTGATCATCAATAGCTTTGCCGTTATGTCTGCATTCTAGGAGACGATTAAGACAGAGCTGGGAAGGGGGACATCCCTGCCCATGACAAACCAAAAAGAGGGAAGTCTTCATCTGGCCCTGTTGGTAGTGGCATGCCAAGCAGACAACTACTGGGACAAAGAAACACTTTGGCTGTGAACTGAACTCAAACCAGGGTGAGGAAACCCTGTTAGATTTCAAGTCCAGTACCTTAACCTCTCAGGCATCACAACTAAATAGCTTGCCAGATTAAAAAAGGGATGGGACATTTATAAGAACCACACAAATACTCAGAGCTATCACAGTTAAAGCCAACAGTTTTTATGTGCTATGGACCCGATAGTCTCCTTTCTCATCTATCTATTCATTTTTGTTTTAAAAGCAAAAACAATTACAAATGGGAGTTAATGAAAAGAAGGGGAAAAGGGAAGGGGAAAGGCTCCTAATGAACACAGAATCCAAAACCTTTTCCTTCTGGAAATGGCTGCTTTGAGTTCATTTATAATTTCATGATATGGGATAGCCATTTAGAAATTTTCTTTTCCACCAGGAAATGTACAGGTAGAAGGGCAGCAGCATTGCCAGGTGAAAGGTTTTTTAGAACCACTTAATACTGCAGGGAGTTTGAATGATGATGTTTTGTCATTTAGAAAATGGCACTCCATTACTATATGCAACACATTGTAACATGGTGTGACTTCAAGTAGGAATGTCAGAAGCTTCCTACAAACTTCTTTTCACCATTCATAAAACAAAAGCAAATTTAAATCAGAGGTCAGCTAGCCCATCTCTCCTCCCTTTTTAACAAAGCCAGCTTAAACAGGCAGTTAACTTTGCAGGACAACATTAATGAAATCATCTGACTGAAATACTAACTGTGTTAATATATGAACTGGCAAAGTCTTTATAAGTTACATGTCAAGACTGGGATGGGTAACAGTGCACATTTTAAAGGAAGCACTCTTATAATTACCTTGTTGATCAGAAATATTAAAATAGATTTAATAACCACTGCAGCATTTTCACTTTACCATAGGGATAATAGTGGAGCTAAGTCTGTGAAAATTTAGCTCTAACTTCTACTTTAAAATGCTGTTTAGTTCTGTTGCACTTTTCTACTGTTCAGTTACCTTTCTTTTGAAATTTTTGAGTTATTGATACATAACCCTTCAAACAGATCTTCTATACACCATCTTCAAACAAAAATTATGGGGCTGTAGGAACTACCAGGTGAAGTTTTATGGCCTGTAATATATGGGTGATCAGAAAAGATGATCATAACAATCCCTTCTGGCCTTAAAAATCTATGAATATATATTCTTAGAAAGAAAAAGGCACTTGTGTTTAATGGTAAATATAATCCTGGGGAAAAACATATATACGTGCTGAGTCATAACCTGATCAATAATACTGGGGGTCAGCAGCTCTTTGCAGGTGTGGGCCAGAGCTTGCAACCCAGCTGCAGCTGACAATCAGAAGCCTCTGAGCAGCCATCTGGCTCCACTCACCCCAGGAACACAAGCCCGCTGCGGAGAGGGAAGCACTGACACTGTGGAGCAGCAGGCTCCATAACAGGGAAGT
>NW_017729024.1:123675158-123679595 GCF_001723915.1 Gavialis gangeticus
GGGGGGGGGGGGGGGGAAATAAGCTGCATGCTGCACCTCCATGTCAACAATGCCCTGTGCTGAACTAGACCTCTTCTTGGGCTGGATTCAGGCCATGAGCCACAGGTTACCAATCCCTGATGTTAATAACCCATCCTCAACATGTCTAAAGGCCATCTCCATGAACTAACTGGCCATGGATCAGATAACCTTCTTGATTCTAAGGTCAGATAAAGATATTTTACCATATTATTCCAGCAGTGAAAGGAAAGAAAATGCTGAAAATAACATAGCGCATATTTAATTTTATATATTTTGATTTCTATCCATATATAGAGTTGGTGTGGAAACAAAGGGGATGATTGTATAAGACCTAAAGCACTTCTACTGTAGTTAGCTGAATTGCTTTTAATGGAATCTCACAGCTACTCATACAGTGTACATGGGCCTGCTAACCTCAGAAGTTGTGGTGGTTGCTAAACTGGTAGGTATCACTAACCATAAGGAGAGAGGTTAATGAGCTTTACTATGTATAAAACAGCCATTGTCCATTCCAACACACAATGGAACTAGGAGGAGGAACATGAATCTGTTACAGGAAACAACACTTGTGCCATACAACTTCACTACTTTAGAGAGTAGTCAAGTTTCAGGTCTTACAGACATACCACCATTCACACCATCTTGGTTAAGTGAGCACCCATGCAACTGAGGCTAGTTATGAAAGAAGGGGAAAAAAAAACAGTGAGAAAAATGGATCAAAAATGTTGAGGGAGTGCAATGTGTGGCCTAATAAATTTTTTTTTCTTGCCTTAGAATAGGGAACTCACAGCATATATTTCCCATGATCAGTTTGTTTGTTTTTTAAAGCTTTCCTTTTGACAGGCTTCTTAAGAGCAAGTGGGCAATTTACTCATATACTCAAACTTTTCATGAAAACACTGGTACCTCTTTTGTCCAGCAAGTTCTCTGTTATGGAAAAACACTCCTTCAGGGTTTGGAAAATGCTGTTTGATCTCAGTAAATTACATCTCGCTGCCTGTCAGTTTCTGATTGATGACAAAACTTAGGGAACAATATCAGTGTGTGGAATATTATCTGGACAAGCAGTCAACGATTATTGGAAATACTGTATTTATGCAGTTTAAAAGTCAGTGGCACATTATGCACAACATTTTTTTCCCTAGAGCAATGACAAAAAACAAAATGCTTTTGTTAAGAAAGGGTGTATTTTTTTTGTCTACTTTTAAGAATGCTCGTTTGACGAGGGTCATTAGTTAATGAGTTAGTAGTGATGGATGAAAGGAAAAGTGCCACCTCCAGTTAACTATGAAGTCCACTGTTTGTTTCACCAATGAAGAGAAAGAAAGATGTCACTGTTCAGTGGTTCTCAGAGCCGAGGGAGGAGAATTAAACTGAAGAGCGGGAAAATGAACCAAGGATCACTCATTTCTCTGAACCATTTAAAACTACTGAAGAGAGAAAAAGACATCTTGTTTGCTCTACCACATTGCATTTTGCTTCTCTCTCTCTCTCTCTGATACAGAGCTGCCGGCTAAATCTTCAGCTAGTAGATACCAACCTAACTTCAATGACTTAAATGGGTCCAAACTGATTTCCATGAGCAGAAGATTTAGCCTTCATTCTATTCTTAGAAATTAAGGTTTCCATCATAATGTAACTATGTCCTCAGTTACACAAGCAACATATATCAATGCAAAAGAAACCCAGCATCTTAGAGCCTCTCTACACCCTGTGCTAATAGAGGCCTTCAGCTACAGTATTAATCTCTGCTGACTGCAGATGCAGTAGCTTCCTGTACTATCTACACCATTTTTCAGTTCAATTACTGCGTTTTAGAACATGGTCAAACATAACTTTAAACCGTTTTAGAAAGGAATGTGCCACTCAGAAGCAAGCATGAGCTATTCCAATCCAACCATAAGCTCTGTCCTTTTCTATACCAGTATAAATAGAATTAAACCCCTAACTTTAAACCCGAATTAAACAAGTTTAAAATTATAGTGATGTAGTTCTATTTATACTGGTACAGAAGCACACAAATGTAAGTTATATCAGAACATTTCATCCCAATATAATTTAACTGATACAATTAACTGATAATAGTTATGCTTGCCCACATCCTTTGATGATATTAATGAAAAAGAACAAAACCTGTTCTCTAAACCTTCATATTCAGTCATATCCCTTCTGCTAAGCTGTACCACATACCTTAGCTGAATAATGTCCTCTACAATTATAAGGGGTGGAAAAGTTTTCTGCTCCCTGCCTTTTCCTTCCTTTGTATAGGATGAATTGGACAGGAACTTCTATTCTCTTCTCATGTTTTAGAAAACCAATGGTTTCTTTTCTTCAAAAGGGTAGATAATTCCTTTGCAGAAGAGGCTGGTGAAGAGTTTTCACGTGGCCAGATGTGGATCAGGGACCCCCTGGGTGCCTGCGTTTCCTCAGGAAACGACGGGTTTCCCCTTGCAAGTGGACGTCCCAGCCTGCAAGGGGTCCTGCTTGAGGCTACTGAGAGCAGGACGCAGGGTGCGCCATATGCACGTGCGTGGTCGCACACACTGCATGTGGCCACGATTATAGCTGGGCAGCGTGGAGTAGCTCCTTGCAGGTAAGTCTACAGAGGGGAAGGGGTGTGGGGGAGGCAAATCAAGGCCCCCCACAGTGAGGGAGGGAGTGGGGCAGGGGCACTGCCCAGCCAGGGTGGTGTACAGGACCCAGGGCCAGTGTGGGGAGTGGGATGAAGACATGAGCAGCTCGTCCAGTGGGTGCGCGCTCCCCACTGCTGTGCATACAACCCAGGGGAGGCATAGGGGGGCATGTGCCCTCTTATATTTGTGTGCAGGGAAGATGCAGGCTGCTCGCTGTGGGCTCCGAGCTCTCCACTCTGCTGCCTTTACCCAGAAGCCCTGTGCCAGCTGCGTGTCCCCTGCCTACCCAGCAGCAGTAGGGGCAGTGAGTTGTGCCTCCCACTGCCGAGTGGGCAGGGGATGAGAGGCTGGCACAGGGCTCCCGTGGTAAAGGCAGCAGGGTGGAGAGCCCCAAGCCCACAGCAGGCAAGCCCCATCTGCCCTGACCCCGCTCCGCTCTGGCCATTTGTTCTGCCTTCCCTGTGCAATGCTGCATGTATTAAATAGAGTGGGGAAGGATTCCTTGATCAAAGCTCTTTGAATGCTCTGCCCTGCCCACTCTTAGACTTGTATCTTGTGCATCCTAGTCATGAAAACATACAAAAACAGGTGGAAGGCCTCTCAAAAGGTCAATCCTCTGCCCAAGGCAGGATCATCCTCATCTATACTATATCCTATCACTATAAATCAAAACAATGATTTCAGTACATACCAGTGGTGAGCAAAATATGACCTGTGCCCCGGATCCGGCCCGCCAGGCACCCACCAATGAATTGTACCCTGCCTAGCTCTTCTGCCCATGAGGATGGGAGCGAGGTACCATGTTCATACACATCACCCAACTTGCCCTATTGCTCCACACTTCCATCCTTGTGGGTGGAAAGGCCCAGCTAGCAGCAGCCACCCCAAGGGACCTGCTTGGTTCCCCTGGTGTCCTGCTTGCTCTAGGCAGCAAGTAGGAAAGTGGCAGGGACAGGGCAGGGGGTGAGCCGCAGCTGGGCGAGGGCAGGGAGTGTGGAGCTAGGGCTGGTGGCAGTGTGGAGCCTGAGCCCAAGGGGGCAGCGAGAGCGTGGAGCTGAGTTGGGCAGGGCGTAGGTGTGAGGGAGTACGGGCTAGTGGCAGGACCCCCCCACATACTGCCCTACATAGCGTGCAGCCCCTGTTGCCAGGAGCAGCAGCAGGCAGGGGCACTTGGGGCGTTCATGCCCTGCACAGGTGCTGGCACCCAGCAGCACATGGCTCCAGCCAGTACTATGCATGAGGGCAAGGAGAGCAGCCTGCCCAACCTGTCTCTATCCAGTCCCACAATGGAGCCAGCTGCCTTCCCCGCCCCCTGCCGCACAGGTCCTGGGATTCAGCAGGAAGTGGAGGGGAGCCCCAGCCCCTGCTTCGTCGCAGAGTCCTGGTGGGGGGTATAGGGGTGCATGTGAGAGGGTGTGGCTGTGTGTCGGGGGCATAGGATATGTCAGGGTGCATATATGTGGGGTTTGTGAGGTGTTTTAAGGGGGTGGGGGGTATGGGTACTCCCCCACATGGTGGGCTGCCTTCCCCAGCCCCTGCTTTGTCGCAGAGTCCTGGGACTTGCATGGCAGGGGGTGGGAAAGGCAGCCAGCTTCAGTGCAGGGCTTACCCTGGTGCCAAGTGAGTGTGGGAGATACAGGGGCACTGCACAGAGCAGCCCTTCACAGCACTTGCCAGAGCCATGCACTGCTGGGCTCCAGCACCTGTGCAGGGCACGAGCCCCCCCAAGTGCCTCCACCTGCTGCTGCACACCTGCTGCTTCACACCATGTGGGAGAGTGTGG
>NW_017729024.1:123679752-123693322 GCF_001723915.1 Gavialis gangeticus
CTCACACGCACCCCTATACCCCCCACCTCATCATACATGCACACACCCCTCACACACCACCATACATACACCCCTACCCCAACCACACCCCGCGCCCCCCACGCACAATCTACAAGAGTAAGACTTTATTTTTGAGTTATTATGCAAATCACTTCTATATACAGTACACAAACACAAATCATGACAAATCTGCTTTGTAATAAAATTAAAATACATTATAGCTGGTGTTGGACTTTTAGTGTACGATTTGGATTTCTTCCGGTTCCAACATGGCAACCTTCCCCTCCCAAAAGTAGTATTTCTGGGGAGCAAAGGGAGGAACTTCCAGTGGCAAAGGTCAGAGGTTAGAGGGCAGGACTTTCAGTCCCAATATGGCAACCAGGGGGCGGGGCAACTGTCAAGGGGTGGGACTACCCATGTGGCCCCTTGACAGCTGACCAAAACTCATTAAATGGCCCTCCAGCCAAAATAATTGACCGCCCCTGATATATGTCAACAGGGAAACACTTCCAAAGTGACAGCAACATTGTTTAAAATTAGCATAAAGTATTCTAAAAATAAACTTGTGCTCTTGTGAAAAACAAAGAGATAGAAAAAAAAGATGCATTTATCTGAAATATTTTAAAATCCAGCAATGGGGCATACTGTATCTGAAAGTCGAGAACAGATGCAAAACCCCAAGTCTTTCCATACTTAGCTTGGAAAGACACTGACAGGCTTTGGATGCAAAATACTTTCTAAATGATGTGAGGACAACAGGACTGCAAAACCACAAAGGACTGCACAGGAATATTTAGGGAACAAATCTCTTGAAAAAGAAAAAGGGGTGGCGATCACTTCTTCAGAAGACAGTGGGCACATCTACATGTTCATTAATGTGTCATAATTACAGCGCATTAAGTTGTCATTACCTGTAATGACAGGTACTAACTTAATGTGCCATAATTGGAGCTACTGTGCATTAGAACGCTTTTTTAGTGACAATAATGCACATTAGACTAGATCGAGTGTGCATTAGCATGGGTTTTGTCTGCTGCACTAATAGACAGCAGAATGCTCATTAAGCGTCTTGTGTAGATATGCCCAGCGTAGCATAACCTGGAGAATATATTTCCCTGGAAACTCTTATTTGACTGAAATGCAGTAAAAATATGCATTATTTTAGCCATTACTTGCTCTTCAATCCACAAGAAACTAATGCAGGACCAGAAAAGCCCCAACAGCAGTGTCCTCCTAATCCATTCTAACCTCTCAGACTATGAATTCCATAATAAATGACAGGTATCACAGAAATGCAGGTCATTTCCAAACAGACTCCTCTTGGTAAGATCTATGATACTTACCCTTCATCAGTATCAACTACTAGTCTGCTAATAACTTTATTTTTCACGCCTGCTTAAGGTGAATTAAAAACAAAAAGAGATACTGGATCCCACCCCCTGAACCTTGGGTTACCATGCACCTACCGCTGGCTTTTGATTCAGAGTATGAAGGACTGTCCTCAAAAGTGAAGATCTGCGGAACACATGCAGGAGTTCCAACGCTCTGGCCCAGGTAGGGAGCAGGTGGGTAGTAAGAGTGCATCCTGTACTGAGAGCCCATGGCATGGCGGTTCTCGGAGCTCTTTACCTGTTTGAAGAAAGAATCAGAACAGTTGTATATAAAAGTTGAATCTCAGAGTTTTCTCCTTGTCCTGCCTTCACATATAATTCACTGACCTCAGGGGCGGAAAGCACATTCCCTTTCCTGAAATCTATCAAAGACAAAAATACACAATTACCTGTGGGTGTACACTTTTCACAAGATAACCACTCTCTCTCCAATCTCTCAGTTCTAATCCCCAAAGGGAATTTACAAGACACCTTTCATAGACAAGCACGCAAATGTCACTTAATAAATCTACTGCATGCAAAAAATCATGTACTAAATATAGACATTGGCTTTATGGCACATTATAACCTGCCTGCCATTTGATAACCCCAGGTAAGCTGTCTGCGTTTTACCAGCTGAAGTCCTCTCCTTTTTCCCTCCCTCCTACCTTTCTCTCACCTATTGTCTCACAGGGCCTCTGATTCCACCCCCCCCCCGACATGCATTTGCATTTTCACAGACCAGCATTTTGCATACTGGCTTCCATTCTACCCAGGAGAGAACACAAAGAAACAACAAACTCCCTGTGGCTGAAAAAGGGTGTTTGTAACCAAAAGCTTGCAAAGAACAAATTTCCCAACTATTTAGCTGGTCTCATAAAAGATACAACATTTACCTAAAGAACCTTGTCTGCATACGTCCTTAGACCAACACGGTTACAATCAACAACCCTAAAATAAACAACCCACATTTTCCTGGATTTATTTTTAAGTGAATTTAGAACATACAAAATGCTCAACTGACAGACCCAAAGACTGAAGTCCCCTAGCTATTCATGGTATAGAGAGTATTACTGAAAGTCTCCCAACTCCACTCTGCCTATGTGCCAACCCTGACTAACAGAAGAAGGAGATGAACAGATCTCAGCACCCATTCAATCATTAAAGTCTCCAAAGAGATTAACAGCCATTGGACTGATGATTGATCCTTGCAGACTCATATGTTCTCTAGTTACATTGATGTAATCTAATAGTATCAATCTACATATCTATACAGACCCCATCACTTTAGTATCTGAGCAACTAACCCACAATTAATTTATTCTTGAAACCCAGGGGGATTGGAAAATATTATCTCTATCTGATAAGGGGAAAGGAGGCCACGGATGAAGTCATAAGAAATATGTAACAGAACCATGAATAGAAACTACTTCCATCTATTAGTCTAGCACCTAAATGACAAGACCACGCTTTTCCATTTCACAGGGCCCAGAACACTTTCAAAGAGTATCAGCTCTGGGTTTCTAATAAGCTGTGATCCTGACTCAGACCCAGAAGTGGAAGTGTATCCAATTTCCAGTCCCATGAGCCAATATAATCTGCCATCCTTTCTTGATAAGTTGGAGTACTTCACATGATTAAATCTTTTATAATTTGTTTCATGAAAGAATAATCTGGCACCATTATCTGTTTCAAATTTCCATAACGTGAAACTTTTGCAAAAAGAGTAGAGTAATTGAGAAATCTAGGAGGCCATTATCACTAAGGATATTTAAATGCTATGAGAAAAGGCAGTATCATATTTTCTAGCTTCTGAAGCTGATTTTGGTATTAAAAATTAGGTGATAAAAAAGCTTCTGGCAAGGGAAAAATATTAATTATAAAAATAAAACAATTACTGTATTATTAAACTACTGCCGGCATCAATCCTTCGATTTGAAGATGATCTCTACCCAAGGCTCACCGAAGGGTCCTGTGATGACACAGGAGTCTAATCCATGAGCCACAGATTCATCCAAAGAAGTTGCTCACCTTTTCCTTTCTCCACTCTTTCTTCTCTGCTTCGAGGGCAAGATGCTTTACCTTGAAATGGGCTGCTGCTTGGTTGAGGTTGCAGCACCATTGGGGTCAGTTGCAGCCAGCTCCTCCTAACTGTTGATGTTGGCATCTATTTTCTTGAGGTACGCTTTCAATGTGTCCTTGAGGCATTTCTTCTGGCCACCACAAGATTTCAGTACGTTACTAAGCTGGGAGTAGAGCACTTGTTTTGGGAGTCAAGAGTCAGGCATCCACAAGCAATGTCCATTCCAGCAAAGTTGGTGCTTAAGGATCATTGACTCAATGCTGGTAACACTGGCTTCAGCAAAGATGCTGGCATGTGCATGGTGATCTTTTCATTTGATGTGGAGGATTTTCCAGAGACATAGTTTGTGATACTTCTCCAGGCTCTTGATACAACAACAATAGGTCACCCACATTTCATACTGTAACCTGGGTTGTACTCCAGGATGTACCCCCTCTCCAACTGAAGGGCTCAGAGCAGTTGCACAAGCACTGTGGGAGGTGTAGGGACCCTCCTTCCCCTATGGAGGAGAGCCAGATCACCAATGGGGACTTAACCATATACCTTTTAATGAGAAACAGTAGGGGGAACATAACCACTCTAAACCAGGGGGTATAGGGAACACTACAATGTCCCAAGGGGGCAGGATTCAATAAAGGTTAGGCACTTACAATCATAGACATATTCATTCAGTTGACAAAAGACAGGTTTAACAAAATATAAAACACAAACAGCAGAACAAACAATACTGGTTGGCAAAATATAAAATGCACAAAATACAAAATGTTAAATAACAAGCAATATAAGGCCTAGGTACCTGGAGGGGGGGGAAGAGGGAAAATGCAATGACCCCCTTCCACTGCAACAAGAACTTCTCCCTATTGCTTCATTCACCCCAGCTGGGGCTTGAACTCAGACCTCCCATGTGGTGGACAGAAACTCTACCATACAGCCACCAGCACTGGTATGACTCTAAGCTGCTAGGGGTTTTGACCTTCCAAGAGCCCCAGCCTCACGCCAAGCTGCCTGGTCTCTTGCTGAAGGAGCTGGAAGCAGAGCTGGGAACCTCTCAGAGGTCACTGCTCAGCTTCTGGCTGGAGCTGGGGAGCCTCTCCTGCTGGCTGCAGCCTCTCGTAATAAAATCCTGGAGCCCAGTGGGGAGCCTCTCCTGCTGGCCGCACACCGCACTGCTGAGGGTCCAACTGCTGCCTGCAGGTCCCACTCCTTCAGGGTATTCTGGGGCAACTGCTCCCACCCTGCTGGCCCAGCTCTTTGAAACTCCTTACTTGCGGTCCATCGCCGGTCTCCTTTGAGTCAGCTGCACTGCCCCTTTTATTCCCCTCCAGGTGACCCAAGGGGCCAATCAGGGGACACGGAGGGTGAGTCTCTGGGCCTGACTGATGAGGAAAGGGAATCCCAAGCCCTCCAAACATCTTTTACCCTTTCAAAACCCCTGAGCCAAATCACCACCACCCACCCCGTCACAATATCCATAGAGAAGAGTGGGAATGATGACTGCATTGTAGGCCTAGATCCTGGTGCCTTTGTGGAGATTGCAATAAAGACATGCCAAAGCAATTTCCCAAAGGAAGCACTTGCGCACTGGATCCTGTGCTGGATCGCTTCATCAATGTTCACTCTCTGAGAAAGGTGGCTACTGACGTAGGGGAAGTGCTCAACTACCTCCAGGGTCTTTCCCTCAATGGTAATTTGAGGAGGAGGGCACATTCATGGCTTAGAACAGGCTGATAGAGCACTTTAATCTTCTTGGTGATAAGATAGAGGCCCAATATTTGGTAGGCTTCTCCAAAAAGATCCAGCATGGTTTAGAGATTTCCCTCAGCGTGTGCAAGGCTGGCATAGTCATTGGCAGACCAAAGGTCAACGATGTTTGAGTACTTTGGTCTATGACCAAAAATGGCCCAGATTGAAGAGCCCTCCATCCTTTCAGTATTCTATGTCAATTCTGGAAGGAAGGCATCCTTAATGAGAACCAGGATGACTGTCACAAAAAATATAGAGAACAGTTGGGGTGATGACACATCATTGCTTGATCCCAGTTTGGATGACAAATGGATCTGCCTCTGATCCACTACATGGAACAGTTGCAGTCATGTTTGTGGAGAAGCCTCAGGATTGATGTTACTTTTCAAGAAATCCAAATCTGGCCAGTACTTTCCACAAGGCTGCACAACTGATGGAATCAAAGGCCTTAATATGGTCAATGAAGGCCAAATACAGGCCCTGTTGTTACTGATACTTTTCTTGGATCTGGCAGGCAACAAATATTGTATCAGTTGCCCTACAAGATGGTCTGAAGCCACCCTGAGATTCCAGCAGGACTCCCTCAGCAAGAGGTAGAAGACAGTTCAGGGGAATGCACGTGTGCAGGAGGATGCCGCTACAGTTGGTTTTCCATACTCCTTCCTTCCCAATGTGGGGTGAGCAGAACGGATCCTGAATAGGACTGCTCAGTCATAGTAGCAGCTGCCAAATTGCACCCGTCTCAACCCAGACACAAGATGACCATCAGGCTACTGCCATCTACATGCAGGTTAATGGCTGGAGACTGCTGGATTCACTAGTCCTCTCTCTGTCACCACTGCTCTATCACTGCAGGGCTTTTTTTGGAGGTTGGTAAAGGAAAGCGTGTTGCTTCCTCTGGTATAAGTCTGTTCATGACTCTGTTTAACATGAGGAAGCTCTTACATGGAAACAGCAACCACATGATCTTGGCAAAGTAGAGATCTGGGCCCTGTGGCAAGGAGGAACCCAAGACGACACGACAGGAGACCTCCATCTTTTTGCAGCCTTCTTCCGTCTGAACAGCAATTGAGATCCTTACATCTTTTACTGCCTGGTCTGCTGTTGAGGATTGTAGTTGCACTAGTAAATCTAATCCAAGGCTCATCTGGAACAACTCACCTGTCACAGAAGTTCTTCATCTGAGTTAACGTTGTATTTATATTGTGATACTAGGTTGTAGGTTGTTCCTTCTATCTGCTTTTGCCTGCGGGCTTCATTGGAATTTGACCCCATATATCCAATAAAATAATTCACTAATCACAGAAATAAAAAACAGGAAGTATTTTATCAGGCCTAGCTAATGCATACATTCAGAAAGTATTTTTATAATGGTTCCCTTAGTTACATACACTTAACATTTAAATTGCTAAACTGGAATTACTCAATATAATTCATGTGAAATCTTTGTGTTGTTCTCTAAGGCTACAGACAGATATCACATTTGGCTCAGGATAAAAACTGTCTTATCCCAGGACAACATGCAATATTTCAGACATCCATGTCCATTGTCTTGAGATAAATCCTGAAACAGTTCACAGGATAAGAAGCACTAATTGTTTATCCCAGGGTATCACCAAGTGTATCTAAACGGTTATCCCAAGACCACAGAATCAGTGGCAGAAAAGCAGCAGTGCATCCAGCCACTCACTAAACCCCGATTAGAAGTGTGATGTGTGCAACAAGCCAATCCCAAGATGTTTCTATTCTGGAACAAACTCAGGTATCACTTCTCTATAGACCAATGCAACATCTGTTTCTAGCTTAAGACCAAAAGCAATATCTTCCTTATTTTCTGTTTTTGATTTACGTTCTCAGTGATGACAATGCTTGTTTAATGTAAGTCTAAACATTTTAACAGCAATCATGTCTCATGTATATCGATATACCTATAGATAGGACATACTTCAATTCTGGAAGATAAGGCATTATAATAATTTTAGTAAGTTGATCTCCACATCCTATGTATATAAACATAAAATTAACAAAAGGACACAAAAAGTTTCATCCAAGGTACACCATAAGCTACTGGAACAGTTCTTTGTCATGGAGCATGCTGAACACACTTTGGAATAAACAAGGGGTTTAGGAGAGATCAAATCAATATCCCCCAGGTCAGAAACTCAGGAAGGTCTGGCCATCTACATACTCCTCTTCTTCAAAACCCACATGTCCTCTATCCTAAGAGGTAAGCCAGGAACACAATACCAGAAGCTCAGTATGAGGGACAATCATCTAGTCTACTCCTAGGGCTTTGGTTGTCACCAAAAAAGGCTCATTCTCAATCTGTGCACCTGTGGGGGCAGTCAGTGCTGTGCACGATGAAACAGTAGGTATCCAAACCATCTCTGCCCATCCTTGACAGCAAGCTGTCATGTTTTGCACTATGGGACGCCTCAAAGCAGCTCAAGTTTTAGGCCTGCCACCCTTGAAAATAACACTTTCCTTATGTGTGCATGGGTGTGCATCTATGCATGTGCAGGCAAATGCACACACCTGCCCTAAAAATATCATCCATTGGAGATAATATTATTTTAGCAGCAATAAAATGAAAGAACTGCTCTATGGTACTGAATGAATAATCTCATGTTTCCTTTCTCTGTAGACTGTGGACCTGTTTGCTTTTAAGTCTTTTTTTTTTTTTAATTTCCCCCATTCCTTAAAAAAAACAACTCAGCTAAAATCCCAGGATTCAATGACTTATTACTACTATTATTATTAGTGTGTGGTAGCCGGCTAGCAAAAGACATGTTTTATAATCTTATTACCCACACCAAGTCTATGAACCACAGTACGACCAACAGACGGAGGCTTGGCTCTGAAAAGAATATGCATTGTATTAACCACTGAAGAAAATCTAAAAGCTCTAGGTTTTGTTTTATTAAACTATTTAGAATACACACCACAGTAAATCTGAACCATAAGGTTTCTTTTTATAGTGCTTAGCTACCCTATTTTATAGTAACAGTAAAAAACCAGTCAAACATAAAAATTCTTGACCTTAGCAGTGTATTAAAAAGGGGACTTAGGAGATCATTACCCAATGAGAAGGGGGCGTTTTCTCTGAATTAACTCCTTCAGCTACGGATAGGTTGGGAGAGCTGGCACAGTTGCAGATGCACCAGAAAAAGGAAGCAGTAGGATGAAATGCAGTTTGTCAAAGAGAACAGAGCATTACCTGACTGATTATATCATTACAGGTTACTTTCTAGGAATATTATGGCACATCGTCTGCAAGAAGGATACTTCAGGGGAAGCCTTCAAGATGCCAGGCAGGATACGAAATAGGTATGAAAATCTCCTGCATTCTGGCTTGCACATGTACCATTTTTATTTTGAAAACCGCACTTGAAGTGAACCTGCAATGCAAGGCTGCTTTTCTCCCTGACTCCACCTGTTGCAACTGGTTTTCCACTGCATTTTCTAAACTCACTGGGGCAGGGATTCTCTCTCACTGAGCATGTATATGTCTGACATAACCGGGTCCTCACTTGATTGAGTCCTCTAGGAAGTACTGCTGCTGTTTAATCAGGGAATTTTCAGAGGCCTCCTTTTCAAGGTCCTCTGGGAATACAACAAATCTATACACATTGCTGGAAAACAGGCACTATTAGCCAAGGTGTACATGCAGAGTTGCTGTCTGCCCAGCACACTTGGGTTTCTCAGCTCTCTCAGGCTGCTGTGTTTCGCTATCATTCCACTTTACAGAACTGAACTCTGCCCTTATACAGCCACCCAAAACTGCCCTCAGATGCAAATGGACCACACACCTCCCTGCCTTTAATAGGAGCTGCTGATAATACAAGGCACGGATTTAGCCCATTCAGCATTCAAAGCTGCCAGTGTACAGTTAAATTCCTTTTGAAGGGTGGCTCATCTAGAGCAGCCAGATAACTGGTGATAGGGTCTTGAAAATTATAAACTGATATAATATCACTAAGAATATTTCATGCTACTTATTCTTCTGCCTGAAAGGACAATAAAAGACCCAGGGACAAGCAGTTGCTTTCATCCTGCGACTCAAACAAACAAAGACCACCATAACCAAATCCTTCAGTCATTTACCAGAATGGCTAGAACACAGGAAGCCAGCCACTCTATGTTGATGGCTGACAAAGTGACCAAACTCCTAATTTTATGACTAAGGAGTTGATGAGCCTTAGTCCTCCCACCAGCACCTAAGATGCATATGAGATTGGTTTAAAAAATAAGAATTGGGGGGAAAAAATTAAAAGACATTCTTAAAATGAAAGCTTCCATCCATCCATCCCTAAAGACCAAATAGTGTGTGACCTGTGTGAAATAGGCAGTGCTGGCAATGCTAAGTCATAAAAAATATACATCCTGAGAGTTGTGCTGGAAACTCCAACAGAGCCTGGATTGGCTCCCTGTGATGTCAAGGGCAAAGCTCCCACTGAGTTCAACAAGAGACAGCCAGGCTGCCTGGGAAGTCAACAGTGTGTCAGGGAAGTAAGGAGCTAGGCTGCTCCCTCCTGTAGCAGAAGGTCCTTGCCTCCTACCGATCCCAGGGAACCCACTGGATCTCAGGGAAGATCCTTGCAGCGTAGTTCACCTCCTGAGCCTCTGTATGGTCCGACCAATAGCTACTTCTACAGAAGCCACCAACCTACATGGCAAAGCCTTTGTGAAAATAAACCAACCGGTGCTGTACGTATAAGATGGCCACACTTTTCATTCTACAGCTGATCATGTCAACAAAGCTCACTGACCAGAAGGGACCAGATACTCCTCCTGAAAAGCCCATTCCTGGGGACAGAGATGCCACCAAGAATACAGGACTGGGAGCCAGGATTTCTCTGTTTTATTTCTGTCTCCGCCACCGATGCCGAGTGATCTTAGGCAGGCAGTCATGCAACCGAGACATTCCGTGCCTCAGTTTCCACGCTGGCTTATTATATTTACACCTCCCCACCCCACCCCCCAACACGCACTCTCATAATTCAGGCAGAGGTTCTCTTGCTCTTTTTTCCCCCTTGGCATCAATACACATACATGCAGGACTAGTCACTGATAATTTTAACAATACATCCTTCCTCTGTCCCCCCTGAAAAACAAGCAGTTCTAGGGCATATACAATTGCATCTTGTATTTATTTATACAATGCCTTTATGCAAACTCGGAGGTTGACTGTACGTGCTCAATGGATAGATGAACAGGCTTATGCTGAATGAATAATGAAAATCAAGCTAAAGGGATATTGTTTTGCAATGTTTGATGTTGGGTACATTGCTTCACAGGCCGATTCTCCTCAGTTTCCCCATTTATAAGATGAGGCTAATACTACTGCCCTGCTTTGTGAGGGAGTTGCTAATGAACTAAGCACCCCATTTATGAAACACTTTGAGGATTTTAGATGCACGTGGCAGCAAAAATGCCAATTAGGATCATAGTAGTACTGTTCAGTATGATTTCATTTAACTTATGCAACCTACTAAGCACATTTTGCAGCATGAGAAGCAAAACAATGATACCAACCCTCGACTCACTTTGACTTTAACCTGGAAAATACAAGAGACATCTATATCTGTCCTTCCTTGATAGACAAACTTAATTAACCTTTGCTAGTCTGTTCCAACCTACTGTTTTAGACAAAAGCAGTGACCCATAAACAATATGTTACCATCAGAATCTCAACTGCTGCGACATCAAGAGATATAGCCCTATCAGCAGTATCAGAAAATAAACCGCTAAGATTAGCTCCTGCAAGAAATATGGATTATATTCATGTCACACATGAGCTGTCAGAAACATTAGGATACTTTTAGCATAAATCTGTAGTGTGAAGGGGTTCTTATGAATACAGTATATAATATACTGCTTACAAGGCAAATAAGGATTATTTTGGGTTACCTGAAAATGAACGTATACTGCCAAGTCTTTTTCATTCTATACTTAAGGATCCTTACTACACAGATTTGTAAAAGAATAGTATTTGTTACAGAGAAATTATGTTAGAAAAGAAAAACTGCAATAATTAAAGAGCACACATTTTTAGGACATGATCATGCTCCTAAATTCCACCAGAAAAGTTTTCAAGGATGCCGTTTTATAAAACTTTAATAAACAAGGTATCTAAGTCAACAGCTTTAATCACTCATTTCAGAATAAGCAGCAGTATAATTTTTATCAGCATGTTCAACTGATTTTTCAGTTTGACTTTCAACAACAGCTATTTCAGGTTTTCTCCTCAAACTGCCTCCTGCAGGAATGACAATAAAGGTTTTCTGGAAGTGAACACAGTGACCTTATAAGCCACATTTAAACACAATAAAATTTCAGCATTATTTGGATACCAAAAAGGATCTGAAATCCAAGGACCCTATCTGAAGCATCTGAGACCTGCTTACCCAGCTCTGCTTCCCTAAACCCAGCTCTAAACCATCACTAAAGGTATGCAACAAAACAGAAAAAAAAATTTCATCCCTCCCTAACACCAGAAAGAATATCCTGAAAAAGACACGTTAGCTGAAATTGTTACCAAACTGACTGTAGGAACCAGAAAGACGCACACACTTGTTGGCAAGGCAATAAGTTCAAAGCAGTCAATGTTGTCTTTTTCCTGTGACTCATAGCTCACAATGTACTTCACCCTTCCCCTAGAAGAGAATTTAGTTTAACCAGGTATTCATTTTACCATGCATGCTTTATTTACATAGCGGTAGTACAAAAAGGCTGAAGTTATTTCAGAAATTTATCATTTATTTCCAGGTAAACAGATGCCAGCAACATTGCTTTTAGAAACATCAAGTCACCCAACTTCCATTATACATTAACATGTCCTGACTCGCACTGCCAAAGCTACTGAACTCATTTAACTGTTAATTGGATATAACACACATAAATTTATGTTGTAATGAACATTACTAGCACTTTCTCAATGGAGGTCTTAGATGCTAAGTGCAGAAACAGAATGAAAGGAAATCTATAATAACCATCAAACCTGTTTATTTCTTCCACTTCCCTTCTGCACCCACACTTGTACATTCTTGTTTATTAAATAATATGTAACACTAAGTATCAATTCTTATTTGACCATCTGCCTTAAATTGGTCCAAACACCAAAAACCGAGCGACTGAGAGCATCTTATATAAAGCTACTTAATAAATACTACCATCTTCATTAAACTCATCACTTTCTGATGGATACTGCCTCCTGAGTAATTACACAAAAGCGAATGAAACCTCCAGAGAAATCTTGCAAAACTTTCCTCCATATGAATCTATCCCAGTCCATAAGCCCCTGCACAAAGACTAATGAAATCTGACATTAATCTACTTGAAAGATGCAGTGATTCAGTTTATTTGCCAAAGCTCAATGGTGCATTAATCTCCATCTCATCCCACACACACACACACACACACACTCACACACACACACTCTTCCCTCCCCAATCTCTTTTCCCTGCTCCTTGAAGTCATTCTTCTCTTCAAAATAGCAGACAGCTCTACCACAAGGTCTAATCTCCACGCAAAATTTGTACAACTTTAAGTATACTGGTGTAGTCAGAAGCACTGTGCAGGCTATATTGGTACTGGGCTTTGTCTGCACTTCACAGGTTAAAGGTACACCTATGCTAGCAAACCTTCCCAGTGAAGATGCTGCTTATATCACAGAAGACTTCTTTGGCTGATACAGCTTATACTAGTTCCCTGACCAAATTAAGCTAGGCTGACAAGACAGCATTTACCTAGCTTGCATAAACTGGAGTGCTGTCATGGATGGCACTATAATAAACTATTCAAGAAGGACAGGAAGGGGAGAAAAAGAGTTGCTCTTTATATAAAAGAGCTATATGACTGCTCAGAGGTACAGAATGAAACTGGAGATAGGCCTGTTGAAAGACTCTGGGTTAGGGTCAGAGGGGAGAACAACAAGGGGGATGCCATGGTGGGTGTCTGCTATAGACCACCAGACCACGAGGATGAGGCTCTCTTTAAAACAGCTAGTGCAACTTTCCAGATCACAGGTCCTGGCTCTCATGGGGGACTTCAATCATCCTGACATCTGCTGGGAGGGCAACACAGCAATGCAATCCAGGAAGGTTTTGGAGAGTGATGGGGACGACTTCCTGGTGCAAGTGTTGGAAAGGCCAGCTAGGGGCCACGCACTTCCTGATCCACCCATAGTTGGTAGGGTCAGAAGGGACCTGAGCAGATCATCAAGTGCAACCCCCTGCCATGGCAGGAAAGAGTACTGGGGTCAAACGACCCCAGCAAGGTGATTGTCTAGCCCTGTCTTAAAGACCCCCAGGGTAGGAGCCAGCACTACTTCGCTTGGAAGTTGATTCCAGATCCTAGCCGCCCTGACCGTGAA
>NW_017729024.1:123694296-123695697 GCF_001723915.1 Gavialis gangeticus
CTGACTAGTTTGTAACAGGCCACTAGATCCCCCCTCAGCCTTCTCTTGTGGAGGCTGAACAGGTTCAGGTCCCGTAGCCTCCCCTCATAAGGCCTGCCCTGCTGCCCCCGATCATGCGAGCAGCCCTCCTCTGGACCCTCTCCATGTTGTTCACATCCCTCCTGAAGTGTGATGCCCAGAACTGGACGCAGTACTCTAGCTGCGGACTGACCAGTGACACAGAGGGGGAGGATCACCTCCTTGGACCTGCTTGAGATGCATCTGTGGATGCATGACAAGGTACAGTTGGCCTTCCTGACCACGTCTTCCCCACAAGGAGGGATCCGCTGCTAACAGACAGGGAAGAATTGGTGGGGAACAGAAGTGGATGGCAACCGGGGCAGTGGTGACTGTGAGATGATTTACTTCAGAGAAAAGAAAGGAAAGGAAGAACAGCTAAGTAAGGACCCTGGGCTTGAGAAAAGCAGACTTCAACTTGCTCAAGGAGCTGATGGGCAGGATTCCCTGGGAGGGCAGTCTGGAGTGGAAAGGAGTCCAGGAGAGCTGGTTGTACTTTACAAAAACCTTACTTAGACCACAGATGGAAAAAGTCCCAATCTGCAGGAAGACTAGCAAGTAGACCATATTGGCTTGGCAGGAAACTCTTCAGTGAGCTACAACACAAAAAGGAAGCTTACAGGAAGTGGAAACTTAGCAAACTACTAAGGAGGAGTATAGGAGTACTGGTTGGGTATGCAGGGATGAAAGCAGGAAGACCAAAGTGCAACTGGAGTTGCAGCTAGCAAGGGGCATGAAGGGTAACAAGAAGGATTTCTACAAGTTTGTCAGCAACAAGAGAAAGATCAGGGGAAGTGTGGGTCCTTTACCGAATAGGGGAGAAACCTCATGATAGATGATGTGAAAAAGGCTGAACTACTCAATGCCTTCTTTTACCTCAGTCTTCATGGGCAAGGTCAGCTCCCAGACTACTGCACTTGGCAGCAGTTTAGGGAAGAGGTCAGCAGCTGACAGTGGCAAAAGAACAGGTTTTAGAAAAGCTGGACGTGTACAAGTCTATGGGGCCAGACGCAATACACCCAAGGGTGCTGAGGCAGGTGGCTGATGTGATTGCAGAACCTCTGGCCATTGTCTTTGAAAATTCATAGTGATCAGGAAAAGGGCAAATATAGCACCCATCTTTAAGAAAAGGAAGGAGGGGATCTAGGGAACTACAGACTAGGCAACCTCACCTCAGTCCCTGGAAAAATCATGGAGCAGGTCCTCAAGGAGTCCATTTCTAAGTACCTATAGAAGGTGATTAGGAACAGTCAGCTTGGATTCACTAGGGGCAAGTCATGCCGTACCAGCCTGATTTCCTTCTACAAAGAGATAACTAGTTCTGTGAATGTAAGGAGACTAGTG
>NW_017729024.1:123700697-123701667 GCF_001723915.1 Gavialis gangeticus
AGTACCTATAGAAGGTGATTAGGAACAGTCAGCTTGGATTCACTAGGGGCAAGTCATGCCGTACCAGCCTGATTTCCTTCTACAAAGAGATAACTAGTTCTGTGAATGTAAGGAGACTAGTGGATACGATATACCTCGACTTCAGCAAGGCTTTGGATGTTCCCCCACAACATTTTCACAAGCATACTAAGGAAGTACAGGCTGCATGAATGGACTGTAGGGTGGATACAAAACTGGCTGGATCGTCAGGCTCATAGGGTAGTAATCAATGTCTCAATGTCTAGGTGGCAGCTGGTATCAAGTGGAGTGCTCTACGGGTCAGTCCTGGGGCTGGTTCTTTTTAATATCTTCATCAATGATCTAGAAGACGGGATGCAGTGCACCCTCAGCAAGTTTGCACACTACACCAATCTGGGTAAACTAGCAGATTCACTGGAAGGTAGGGCTAGGATTCAGAATGACCTAGACAAACTGAAGGATTGGGCCAAAGAAATCTCAGGACAAGTGTGAAGTCCTACACTTAGGATGGAACAATCCCATGCACTGGTATAGACTTGAAACTGAATGGCTAAGCAGAAGCTCTGTAGAAAAGGATGCAGGGGGTTACAGTGAACAATAAGATGAATATGAGCCAACAGTGTGCCCTTCTTTTGAAGAAAGCTAACTGCATACGGGGCTGCATTAGTAGGAGCATTGCTAGCAGATTGAGGGAAGTAATTATTCCCCTCTATTCTGCACTGGTAAGGTCACATCTGGAGTATGGTGTCCAGTTTTGGGCCCCACACTACTGAAAGGATGTGGACAAATTAGAGAGAGTCCAGTGAAGGGAAACAAAAATGGTTAGGGGGCTGGGACACGACTTATGAGAGAGGCTAAGGAAACTGGGCTTATTTAGTCTAGAGAAGACAAGACTGAAAAGGGATTTTATAACAGCCTTCAACTACCTGAAGGGAGGTTTGAAAGAGGATGG
>NW_017729024.1:123701895-123704743 GCF_001723915.1 Gavialis gangeticus
GAGCAGGGGGTTGGACTAGATGACCTCCTGAGGTCCCCTAACTTTCTATGATTCTATGTTTAGGCTTTTGCCAATATATGTTGGCAAAAAAAAAAACATCTCTTTATGCTCTCCAACAAGCATAGCTATCCCAGAAGATCAAACCAAAGGCATCTCTATGCCAGTGTAACAGTGTCTACACAAGGGGTTGTGATGCTACTATTCTGGTAAAGAAAATCCCATCACAAACCAAGAGAGCCAATGTAGTACAAAATCTGTACGCAGATGATGCCTAAGGAAGTCCTACCAGCCTAGATATGTTGCTTAGGAATGTGAAATTTAAAAACAAAAGTTGCAGTCCTAATCGCTATAACTAGGCCAGCAGAATCCCTAAAGTGATGCAGTTTTATCAACAAAATTGTTATCTTGCTAGGATAGCCATCTCTCTGGTGAGGCAATTGCCAGTCTAGCTCTACCAGTCTCTCTGTATCTGCAAACCATTTACATGTAGGCAATGCCTTATCACCTCCTCTTTTCAAACCTTACTTTGACACTGTCCTTTAACTTTTAGTTGCAAACTTTTTGACACTGCAGCCCCATTCTCCTTCCTCTTCCTCAGCACAGTATGGCTCAATGTAGATGTGCAAGCACGTGTGGTTCGTGGTGCCACAAACCTCTTTGCATCACAAACCTCACAAGTTGCACATTAATCCATGCCTCGTACTGCTAATTTGCAGTGCCAGAGCAAAATTTGCTACCAGGATTTCCTGGTAGCCAAAAACCCACCTGAAAAGAGCAGTGGAAACTATGCGGAAGTGGCACACACCAGGATAAATGCAGAGACGGTACCCAGGCATCCAGAGAGCAGCTAGCTGGGGCACAGGGTGCCTCAGCACAGGGACTCTGAAGTGCAAGACAGGGGAGCAGACTGCCTAAGACTGCCTGCTCCCCTGTCTCCACATGCTGCACCCCAACTGGCCAAGGAACAGGGTGACTCAGCGCCAGAGCTGCCTGCCAGCTAGCCCCTGCTGAGGTACCCTGTGTCCCAGCCAGCCCCAGCTGCAGCAAAGCGCGCAGACAGGTGCATGCACTGCAGCACAAAGTAGTGGCACAAATTTGTGCTGCTACTATTTGCGCTGATACAAAAACATGCCCCTGCTTGTGTGGCCCCAGCCTATTTTTCTATCTTCCTCTTACTGGGTCTTGTTACAGGTTTGCAGTGCTCAAACCCATACTCCAGTTATGACGTAATTCTACCTTACTTTCAGCCTATGATAGTGCCATACACAGCTTTCAATGACTGTCTGCATGACTGTTGCTGCACCCAGAACCATAAAGTGTTAAAGTATCTCTCCCACCATCTATAAAGCTCTTATGATTATTTGCTCAGTGGATACTATGTCATTTGTATGTCAACCATATGATTTATTATTCTTCCAACAAGAGCAACCTTTCCTGAAGTTCAGCTACTATGAAAAACAGAACACCTGAGCTGGCCTTTTATTTAAGCAATGAAAGAGGCAAAGTTCAGTTTTTGTGTCATTCTTATTAACACTGTCATTTAAGATTCAGAAGTTGTCACTGCAGGATAGAAAAGATAATGTCTCAAATTGCTTAGCATTGATTTCTGACCAGAAGGGTGCTGATGGATTCCAAATGGATTCCCAATCTGTCCCTTTGGCCAGAAATATGACTGGTCAGAACTTACCTGGTGTAAATTGTTATATCCCCACTCATCTAAATGGAGCAATGCTAAATCTACACCACTTGAGAATCTGGCTTGATGGCCATACATTGTGATTTAAGTATTCCAAGCGCACGCCACAACAGGCAGTATGCAGGCCTGTTATTTCATTGTAGTCCTGTGTCTCCCATTGAAATCACTGGAAATTAAACCCTTTTACGTCCTGAAAAGGCAGAAGCAGAGTGCAGCAAATCAAACTGGATATAACTGTGCAACTTCACAAAGAGCAAAAGCTCCTCCTAGGATAGGCCATGTGTTTAGACATAATCTACATTCAAACTTACAATATATGACATACTTAAGTAATATCACCCCTATACAGAGTATATCTTTCATCTAGCTCTTCACACTAACTTGTAGGCCAACACTTGATGCATAATGTCAGCTCATCCACTGCAGTTTCCACTATGTTTTCATAGGTATCGGTTCTGGCTGGAGTTGCTAATAACTGTTGAAAACATCATGTCCTTTATTATTATTTACTATTTGGATTATTAGTACTCAGGGGCATCAGCTTCTGACCAGAACCTCACTCTGCAGGCCCTCTGCAAACATGACATATAATAAAGTGAAATAGAAGGGGCCTTATTTTAGTTGAAATGCTGCCCTGTTATGTCAAGTTCAAACAAGGAGCAAACAAAATTAAACCCAGCAAAAATGTTCCCGGCACTGCATTGTCATGAGCAAAATCCAAATTCAGATCTCAGTCTTGACTCCTGCTCTTTCCAGACCTACAGAAGGGTTCGGTACTCTGAAATCCAGCTTTAATGGCCAATTTGGGTGAAAGGTAGAACTCCAAATTTCATATGCATGTAAAAGGAAGGAGCAATTCACTCTATTGTCTGAAGGAAGTTGTCATGTCAGTTAGATCTTGACACCAGGAGGGAAGGACAGTATTTGATATAGCAGGAGTTACCACAGGTGAAAACAGGGTTTGCCTCCACCAGCTGTCTTTCCCCTTAAGGAAAGAATCTTTGATGGAATTTTACTTACCTCTTTTAGAGGGTTTCAAAAGGAGACCTCCGTTCCTCAGTTCACTGAAGTATTTTATGCCACTAAGTTTAGCTAGAAGGAGATACATAACTGAAGGCATAAGTAGCCATAATGGGTGTGGCTGCATCAACC
>NW_017729024.1:123709743-123728037 GCF_001723915.1 Gavialis gangeticus
TACCACAGGTGAAAACAGGGTTTGCCTCCACCAGCTGTCTTTCCCCTTAAGGAAAGAATCTTTGATGGAATTTTACTTACCTCTTTTAGAGGGTTTCAAAAGGAGACCTCCGTTCCTCAGTTCACTGAAGTATTTTATGCCACTAAGTTTAGCTAGAAGGAGATACATAACTGAAGGCATAAGTAGCCATAATGGGTGTGGCTGCATCAACACTCTTTTCCATCTATATTAGTTATTTTACATCTCGTTGCTGACAGACTTCCATCTGGAATCAGCATCCATTATCATATGGACAGGAATCTCTAACATCAACCAGTTATGTTCCAAATCCAAGATAACCAGTATCTCCATTACTGACCTTCAATGCCCTCGTGTCACGTGTGCCCACTCATTAGAAGAATAACAGGTCATTTTGGATTGCTTCTGTGAAGCCTATGAAATGCTTGGACTCATTGCCAAGTTCACGAAAACCAAGATCCTTTACCAACCCACCCCAAACCAACTAGCTGCTCTTCCACATATTAGGAGAGGGCAATCCTAGGAAAATGTTGAACATTTTCCCTGTTTGAGTAGCCACCTTTCCCATAAACTAAATATAGACAACAATAGTCAACACCAGATAAAGTCTCCCAGGGCCATTTTGGAAATCTCGCAAATCCTGGCATTGGGTCATGACATCAGGACCCAAACCAAATGTCTTGTCTACCAGGCTATCGTCATCCCTACACTAGTGTAGGGGTGTGAAACCTGGACATGTTGGAAACAACTGAAAGCTTTGGGATGTTGCCATTAGCAATGTCTTTGAAAAATCCTCCATACCAACTGGAAGGACAGAAGAATGAACGTCTTTTCTGACTCAAGCAAGCATCGCCAGCACTGACGCCTTGTTTATACAGCACCAGCTCCATTGGGCGGGTTATGAAAAAAGGGTATCTAACAACCAGCTCCCAAAATAGGTCCTGTACTTTCAACTCACCAATGGTTACCACTGTGAGCAAAATAAAGAGATTTAAGGGCACCCTAAAGGCAAATCTGAAGAAACGTGATATTAACATCAATACCCAGGAGACTCAAGTACTGAATTGTCCCCAATGGCACCAAGATTTACAAGGCATTGATCACTTCAAACTCTCCTCACTAGGGAGGTGGATAGGTAAGAGAGCCAAAAGGAAAGAGCTGTGACCTGACATCAATCAGGATCTACTCCTTCTGTCTAGAGCTGTCTCTCACCCCATCCTCATTATAAAATTAGGCAACTGTAGTGTCGCAGTCAGATGGGTCGCGAATTGGCTGGAGGGCTGCACCCAGAGTGGTGGATGGGTCATTTTCAACCTGGAGGAACGTGGGCAGTGGGGTTCCCCAAGGCTCGGTCCTTGGGCCCGCACTGTTTAATATCCTCATCGGCGACTTGGACAAGGGGGTGAAAAACACCTTGTTCAAGTTTGCAGATGACACTAAGATGTGGGGAGAAGTAAGCACACTAGAAGAGAGGGACAGGATACAACTATATCTGGACAGGTTACAGAGGTGGGCGGATGAGAATAGGATAGGTTTCAATACGGACATTGCAAGATATTGTACCTGTGGAGGAAGAACCAGCAGCATACCTACAAGCTGGGGAACTCCCTTCTCATCAGCAGAGGCAGAAAAGGATCTTGGAGTCATTATTGATTCCAAGATGAACGTGGGCTGCCAATGTGGGGACGCAGTCAGGAAGGCCAACTGTACCTTGTCATGCATCCGTAGATGCATCATAAGCAGGTCCAAGGAGGTGATCCTCCCCCACTATGCAACACTGGTCAGGCCGCATTTGAAGTACTGCATCCAGTTCTGGGCGCTGCACTTCAAGAGGGATGTGGATAGCACTGAGAGGGTCCAGAAGAGGGCCACTCACATGATCAAGGGGCTGCAGGGGAAGCCCTGTGAGGAGAGGCTATGGGACCTGAACCTGTTCAGCCTCCACAAGAGAAGGCTGAGGGGGGATCTGCTGGCCACCTACAAACTTGCCAAGGGGGACCAGCAGGCAATGGGAGAGTTCCTGTTGCCCCCAAGCACTACCAGGAGTTACAAGGAATAATGGCCACAAGCTGACTGAGAGTAGGTTTAGGCTAGACATCAGGAGGCGCTACTTCACAGTCGGGGCGGCTAAGACCTGGAACCAACTTCCTAGGGAAGTGGTACCCGCCCCTACTCTGGGGATCTTCAAAAGGAGGCTGGACAATCACCTAGCCGGGGTTGTTTGACCCCAGTATCCTTTCCTGCCCATGGCAGGGGGTCGGACTTGATAACCTGCTTAGGTCCCTTCCAACCCTACCAACTACGAAACTATAGAGCTATTTGCCATGTCTGCAGTCAAACATGCAGGTCTCAGACCAGCTGCCTCACTCATCCAAGGACTCATTAATGACTTCCCTAATTACTGAAAAACTGTTATCCTTGAATCAAGGAATGCAGCTGCCAACAATCAGTTGTATGGAGATCACTTCCTAAAGGGCTGGCAAATATACAGCCTAAGGGGGGGAAGCATTCTGGCTAGGTAAGTAATGGACTCCCTAGCCTTGGTTTCTGTTCCCATGACCAGAGAAGCCTCTTACTCTTGTAGATTTTCTTGTTTGCCAGCAACCTGTCTCAGCTAAACTAATGCTTACTCCTTCTCCAAACCAGGGGATTCTGGGAAGGAAAGGGAAACGTCTGCTGCAATTAGAGCTCATCTAGCTCAGAAATGCAAAAAAATGTCTTTTTTTTTTTTTTTTTAAGTGGCTGATAGCGGTTGACGCCCAATTTCATGCTTTGTGGCTGCTGCAACAGTATACATGCTAATCACATACAAATGGTTAGTTAGGCACCGAGTTAACCAGAGTGCATATAACCATCCAATCTGCAGGTAAATTTATGGTGCTTTTGCGTATGGCTGAAGGAATCTCTCAGAAGAGGAAAGAGGAGTGGTCAAATGATATCCAGGAGTAAAAATCAATTTCACTACAGCTAGGCAAGAAGGAACTACAAGAACTAAGCTCTGCCTAGCCACACTGGAACATCTCAGCGCCCTCCTCTAAGAAAAGCTACTATAGAGTCCAGCCTCTCTTTTGACTGGTCACTTTGCTATCACTCTTGCAATGCTAGCTCCAAAAGAACAATCCTAAAACATCACACAAGGCAGCATCAATAAGTTCAGCTGCAAACAGAACATCACTACAAACGGGTTGATATGGGCTCACCGGTGAGGCATTTCAGTATAGAAGCTAAAAAAAAAATCACCCAACTCTGCTCTTTGTGACTAACATCTAAGCATCCTTGTCTGCTGCTCTGTCACTTGGACATGACAAGATAAGTGACCTTTGAAACTTTACAACAGTAAACACGTTTTGCCAGGGACCTCCCCAGTTTTACATCCCTGCACATTTAAAGGGTATAATATTTGTGGATAAAGGATGATAATAAAGAGCTTCATGTTACACATAAAAGACATATGCAGAGCTTTAAAAAGGTTTCTGTGTTGGCTTTGCAACCTCATAGTCTCACTTGGAGGACTCAAGTTCAAGTCCTACGCATAGGCAGCATTCACACAGAGGGATGTGCTCAAGGAACCCTTCCCAGGTAACTGCGGAGAGGCACTGGCACAAGCTATTAGACAGGCAAATTGTTTCCATCTTGGGTCTTAACAGGAATTCTAAGTGATTATTATTCATTTCCTTGGAAGGGGAAATGAAAAGGGATCCCAGAGAACACAGCCTTTCAGAAATATCATCCTCAGCTCACCTGCTGGCAATGACAGTGGTGTTACACTTGGAAAATATCCCATTGAAATTATATTTTATTATTAAAAAAACCTCAGAAACAGAAGACATTCTTTCCATTACATTTTCCACAGCTTGTCACATGGGTTTCAGGCTGTTTTAGCTTCCGACAAACCTTCCAATGTTTTGCGTATAACCTTATATCACATCTAGAGTTTGGTTCTGATCTCACGCTGCTGTGAAGTGGGAGTAAATCCATGAACACCCATGGAGCTTCATTACAGTGCAAGAGGCCACAGCCAGGCCCATGGACCCCAGCACACTGTATCCCACACCCCAACATCACTTGTTATACCATACCTGCCACTGGTTTCCTGACTGGCTTGACATATATGTGGCGGGTAGGCTTCGAAGGCTATTTTTCACAGGTGAGCCTACTAATGAACCCCCCATCTCACTTGAGGAAGATTCACTGGCCACAGCCATCTGGTATTGGGAGTAGTTGTACAGGTTGTTGTAGTAAGGATACAGGGATGGCTGATAGAAACTGCTGTAGTAGGTGGAGTCCACGACCAAGTCAGACGTGCTCTCCAGATGCCCTCTGCTGGTGATGGAAGGAATGTCCTGAATAAGCATCCGTCCCTCTGAAAAGAAAGAAAAACCCCACCAGTTATGAAACAGGAGGCTCTATAAAGAATGTTACCTCTCAGTAAGCTGTTTTGCCTTCCGCTGCCTTGACAGGGGGTGATAAATAGGAAAAGGTGCAAACTGAAGGGAGACTGCACTTGCTCGGATACATTCATATAAACAAATTATCTTGCTACTCTATTGGCCAAAACTAAAAGGACCAAAAGTTTAAGCTAATGAACCAGATGCTTTCTGATGTCTTCTGCCATCAATAAAAAGAACATTATTATTGCACTTCAAGTCTTACTTAACCCCTAGGAACATGGAGACCCTGACTTCAGTTGACTCTGTTCCCTTTCCTTTCCCTTTTGAGCCTGGTCACCTGCAAGTGACAGAGCACTCCATATGCATGCTGTAAAACAACATGTAGCATGAGCATGCTGTCACAATAGTGAGGGTACAAAAACTTGGCTAAGGGTAGCATCCCATCCCACATCCCAATTTTTGGTGGGATTTGAAGCCTGTTTTCATCAGCAGTTATCAATACCTGTCCTGTTGAAAGACACCCAAAATTCAACCACACTGCTCTCAACTAGTCATCTGAATGCAACTCCTTCACATCAGTTTCCACAGCACTATAGGAAGAGTGTCCATGATTTCACTGATTTAGAGACTCCCCGGCTGTGTTCTCCAACTTGGTCCTGGGTGCTCCCCTCTGGCACAATCAGTACAGAATAGGGGTGCACCACTAGAGATTTTGGGGGCTGATACCAATAGCCAATTTTTAGGGAGGCATGTGGACCGATATTAACCCGATTTCCAATACAGCTGCATGCAGCTGGTAAGTCTGTTGTGGTGAAAGAGGAAGGGGAGGGAAGGGGCGTGGGGAGACAGATCAACATCCCCTGTGGTTAGGGAAGGAGTGCATTTGGGGCTAGGGTAGGCGCTACCCAGATGGGGTGGGCTGGGTGTGGGACAGAGCTGTGGCTTATCCGGGGGGCGCAGGCAATTCCCACAACTTGTCCGGAAGGGCATGGGGTGGGGGAGGGTGTGTGCGCTCCTGGCCTGCACTGGGTGGGCCAAGAAGGCTACAGCACTGTGCTCAGGGCAGGCAGCAGTGGCGATAAGAGTGGGGCTACAGCGGGGGCTGCAGCCACCCCAAAATTTGGCCATAGCCCCTCCATAGCCCCCTCCCAGTGCTGCTGCCACCCACCCCAAGCACAGTACAGCACAGCACAGCCCCTGGGCCCAGCTCGCAGCTACAGTCTGCCCAGCCCACCCCACGCAGATCCAGGGCATATGGACAAGCAGTGGGAGCAGTGGCAGGAGCCGCCCCCATAACCTACGTCCCCTGGACAAGCCATGGCTTCATCCAGCACCCGCCCCACCCAGCTGCACAGTGCCTACCTGAACCCCCCTCCTTCCCTCATCGTGGAGGGCGTTGATCCCACACCCAGTCCCCCCCTTCCCCTTTCACCACAACAGACTTACCAGCTGCACACAGCTCTCCATGCTGCCAGGCTCTGCTCCTCACCGCCTGTGTGCTGCACTGCAGCTGCACACACACATGGGCATTTACTGGCCAAATTATCAGCCACTTCAGACCAATTTCCAATATAGGCCATTTTCTTTATGCCGGTGCTGATCCGATGCATCAGTGCACCTCTAGTACAGAATCGTGTGGGATTAGAGGCACTCATACAAGAGCACAGGAAATAGTGCTCTAACTGTGTAAGGTACATTTATACCTTAGGTCAGAGGTTCCCAAGCAATGGGCCACGGCCTGGAAGGGTTGGCTGCCAGGTCATGGCACGAGTCCCCCACTCAGACCCCCATCTGTCACCCTGGGCAAGTGGCTTCTGCCACTGGCAGTCACGTGCGGGGTTAAAGCTGGATGGAGGGGCAGCCCTGGGAGGCAGGCAGCCGGCTCCATGTGCCCCGTCCTGCTCCTGTCCCAGTCCGCAGTATAAAAAAGGTTGGGAACCACTGCCTTAGGCACATGTATATGTCTGTGAACTAAAGAAGGGTCTGTTTCGTCAGACAAGGTTGCTTGGGTAAATCTGATATCTTTTATTAGACCAACTCAAAAAGTTGGAAAAAATTCTTCTTTGCAAGCTTTCGGGTACAGATACCTTCAGCCTGACAAAGGTTATTTGTACCTGAAAGCTTGCAAAGAAGAATTCTTCCAACTATTTGAGTTGGTCTAATAAAAGATATCACATTTTCCAAAGAACACTGTCTGCCTTTGTCCTTAGACCAACAAGGCTACAACCTATACCCCTGTTTCATCAGAGACACAGATACTTTATAACTGCCACTTGGTTCTAATTCCTGGCTTACTGCTTTTCTTGCTCTACACTACGAACATTTTCTAAAGATTTCCTTCTGTCACCAATACCATTTTGGCTTCCATGACACCAACAACAATAGGATAGATGCTACTCTTCACCTGCCACTGATTTGATGTGCTCTGAGATCTACGTGACATGGTGTTAGCCGTACCAGTGTTGACGAGTGGCCTCTCTGTAATAGGGCTGTCAATACTGCTGAAGCTGTATTCATAACTGTAGGGACATTTTCTAAACGTTCCCCAAGGTAGGCAGGGCCTGGCTGAAGCTGGTCAAGTCATTTAGCATCTTTCAGTTTCTTCTTGGCAAAATGGACACAAAAACATCTCTCCATCCCACGTGGATGTACTAAGGCTTTGGCCTCTCAATAAAAACATGCTACTGAAGGTGGGGAAGCCAAGAGCCACCAGTCATGCCCCAGATCATTCAGACAACCCTCTTTTGTGTTTTCAGTGTGGGGGGCAATACTAGTGCCCTCTCTTGCACAGACAGGAGCAAATCAGCTGCCCCTTCTCCCCCCTCTATAGTATATCTTTGCTGGGGCAAACATCATTTAGCACTGAATGGAGTTAAGAGGTTGACTTGCTGACATTTTCTTCCTCTCTCTAGTTGTGCTGTAGTCCTTGCTGGTCTCGTGGGTCCTGTTGCGAATCCAGCAGTCTGACCCCCTGTGGCCTCCCAACTTTCTCCATTGTATAACTCTGTGAGCTGAACAGAATCCTCACCTGCTCATTCATCCACGTACATAAATCCCAAACCACTCACAGCCTGTTATTTTTTCTTTTTACACCCAAGAGCACTGGAAAGTGCTCCAACACCACACCAAAAAAGTAGGATATGCAGAACAAAAGGGAAAAATGTCACAGCTACCTCCATACTATGAATCCCACTGACTAACAGGGTTTTGGATCAATCGGAATAGTCTTTCCACATGAAATACGGTGGAAAAGGCCTCATGGATCTACCCAGTTTTAGCCCATGAGAACATGGACTGATAATGTAATTTAAAGAGCAGATGAGAACCGTCACCAGCTGCATCTCAGTCCTTCACCCTGAATTAAAACCACATAAGTTTTTATTGCTATTGCACATGGTGACTGACTAGCTTTCCCTCCAACAATCTGGGTTGGAGGGAAGTGAATCTAAGCTTCATCTCACAAGAGATACAACATGGAAGATGCAGATAGTATCATCTTGGGGAAAGCTGGAGCAGCATCAGGGGTTACTCCAACTCATAGCAGCCCCCGGGGCGGCTGGCTCTGAATTCTGGTCACAAACATACTCTGCTTCTTGCAAGCACCCTACACAAACCAGGCTTCCACGGAGACACTTTTCTCGGCCCTTCAGTGTTCCCGAGAAATTCTTCCTCAGTCGACTGCAGCTCTTCCGAGACTGTTTGGACTGCCAGAATTGCACATAGGGATAAGAGCTGAGGCACTCTAAGCCTTTTTTTTTTTTTTCCCCCAATCTCTTGAAACAAAAACCAGTACTAGTCTTTAACGGAACAGCATTTCTGTTGTCAAAGTTAAGACTTCCAGGTATTTAAATCTGAGCTCTCAAAGTTGCAAGTGGGTCAGGTTCAGTCTGTAGCTAAATGGAAGACCTTCAAGGAAAAGCAAAGTGCTGCTGGGGGTGCAGCTGGCTGCTGACAGGTTCCCTTTTGTTCCAGGAGGAAGCTACATGTGCTTTAGTGGTTAGGAGCAATCTTCCACAGCAGACATAAAACTGAGTCCTTGCCTACTCTTGGCTATTAAAGAGGTATTTAATTTATTTAAGAAAAGTCATTCATCTCAAGACCCTGACCAGTACCCTTGCAATCTGGTATTTACTAACTGACCCAATAAAATTACTCTACAGGTTTAATTTAATAAGCTATTTTTCATTTCCTCCCCCAAATACAACCCCTACACAAGTGCCTAATGTTGGTGGCACAGATTAGCTGCTGCTTTCTCATTCCAGACCGCATTTCAGTAAGAAATGAGGTGACCCAGGTACCTTAATGGGGAGGACTGGGTTCTTCACTCCCGTGGGAGGTCTAGGTAGGAATAAAACTCCAAGCTGCTACGTCTTTTGATTGTAGGTAACATGTGCTCACAACTCTGCACTACCCTGCCCCCTCAGGGAAGACTAAGGGTGCCAGGCTGGTACTGTTCTCGATTGTCCCCAGGCCCTTAAACGTAGGATCCAGGAAGGACTCCAGATATCTTGTCCCAAGCTATACATACTTGTGCAGCACCAGGCACAACCTTGCCCCAAACATAAGAAGTATCTTTGGGAAATGTGTGCTTTAATATCTGCCATACAATCAAGAGCAATGGACTTATGTTTAGTAAATCCCCTCACAAGTGGGGGAGCACCTTCAAGGGGAAGGGAGCAGAAATAGCCAAGGGTTGCAAGTCCTCCTCGCCCCGTCCCCAGCAACCTTCTAGCCACCAAGTTGAGCTTGCTGTGCAGTGGTCCACTGACCCCCTCCTAACACCTATGCTCAGCAAAATGACTTTGTCACTTCACGTGCTCATGCTCATAGGCAGTATTGGATCAAGAAGCTCACTCTCTCCAGTTTGGCAATTCTTCTGCAGAATCCCTGCTACTTTTTTGCACTAATGTACACAGTGTGAAATACGACTCACTCCTTCATGGGAGATCAATACACTGCATGATAAATACCAGTATTGATCTTCCAGTGTTGTACACGGCTCCTCAGCTCTATAGCATATTAATAGTAGTTAACCAGTAATTCATTTCAAGGAAGTTGGGATTTTTTTGTTTTTAAGAGAGCAAGACCGCAGGATCAGCCACACATAAGGCTCCTATATAGTCAATTCCCTATGAGAGGCCAAGAGCCCTCAGCACCTACCTCGCTACATGCTTAAATAAAGTGGAACAGATTTTTGGTGTAAATCTGTGTAAGACCATCCACTTCCATACAACTACACCAATTTACACCAGATGTGGAACCAACCTATTCCTTAAAGTTCTCTAGACAAAATAAGCCTATTCAAACCCAAGAAATCTAGCCTGGGTAACAGCCCCAGGAATTGCACCCTGGCCAATACAACCAGCAGAGCTGCTAACTTTTACCAGTTCGCAGTCATGGGTGTATTCACTGAAATAAGCACAAGTCAGCATATAAATCACCTTTTTCCTTATTTTCTGAAAAAGAACAAAAATAGGGAAACTAGAGAAATACATCACATCATGGTCTTAATGATGTAATTTTATAAAGTAAAAACTCCAAGAAATGCAAAAGTTCAAGTTCCCATTGTACCATTTACTTCATGCTCACTGCACATATGAAATATTTCTGATTACTAGTTGTACTGTTAAATGCTAAATATACATCCTAACATACAATAGGTCCAATTTGCTGATACAGATCTTATTCCAATGGGATCCAATAGATGTACACACCACATAACAGTTATTTAGATAACTTTACTTTTATTTATTGACTTGCTTATTTATGATTGTATCTTCACTGCTATTAACATATAGGTTTTATGTGCTCATGCACTCACTCGCGCTCTCCCTCTCTCTGTCACTCACACATACTTCTTAGGGTAGCAAAGAAAACATCCATCTCAGAAGTAGGAACTTGTCCTCTACTTCCTACTTTCTGGAGTATAAACTCTGGCCTCTACACTACTTTCCATTTTCATATTTCTTGTGATTAAAAGCAATTGTATTCATACCCGTGATGGTAGGACGTACAGCAAGCAACCTCTACTAAAAGGAAGGAGCCAGGTAGTAACATTACCACTCTGTAAATACTTGTTCTCAGACCCCATAAGAGCCTTTGATCTGCACATGACAATTTTGCCCCTGCTTGGCTGAATGCATCCTCATGTACCTATAACTAGTTTGGCAATGCTAAGCTAAGCTTGCACTGCATTAGTTCAATTCATGGCTGGTTTTGAGGTCGGACAGTGGCCTTGAATGAGCCTGGTGTTAAGTCACTCCCTAAAGTAATAATCAGGAATGCTGGAACAATATGTTTCTCCCACCAGACAATCATGACAGAGCTATTTTAGATGTCAAACTAAGCTGGCACCATTAACTACTTTCTGCCAACACATCAGTGTTCTTTTGACTCACAGAGAGAGAAGGGACAAATCCCTCACATTTACTTTGCCTCTGAGAATAATATATGTACTGTATTTCCCTTATAAGTTAGGAATTATCTTCTGTTCCAGTGCTGAACTTTTAGCTTGCTATAAAGTTAATGTGCTAGACAATGTTCATTCCAGGCAAGGCTGTGGGGCTGTGTATTTTCTGCCACCCCCCAAAAAAGGCCATTATCTGTAATTACCCATTACCATGCATAATTATTTCTTCTAGTCTGGTCTACGACCCCCAGGACTTTATGTTGTTACAGCTCACTGCACCATCTTATCAAATTTGTTAAGGAAGCTTTTCTGACCTTTAGAACACTTGTCACTGCACATACAAAAGCCAGCAGTAAATTGTTTAAAAATGTGAAGTGTGATATATTGCACATACCCTACAGATGCATGGTTCGGGATGCTGTCAGAAATGTTACATGTCACCCCTAGCCAAAACAAGGTTTCTGTAATTGTTTTTCCTCTTTATATGCACATGAAAGCTCTTTGTCCTGAACTGGGAAGAGCAGTATCATTAAATGGACTGCCTGAATATTAGATCCCACAAAAGGTGCCTGTCGCACTTTGTTGCCTTCATTGTCTCTTTGATCCCCTCTTGTCCACATCCCCCAAGACTGGTATTTCTCTTGCTTTGGCCAGTTTTACCCTGGTCTGATTCTGCTGAGCCTGATTTTCATTTCCACTCTTCTTTTTACATCATTCCATCAGTATAAAATGGGTCCTAGAGAGGGTATAAATTACAACTATGTTTAATTTAAGGCTCCTTTAACCTGACAAGAGAAATGTGAAGGGGCCATAATATTAATGAGAATCAGACCCAGTTCAAGACCTAAGTAGAACAACTCTCTATTAATACTGGTATGAGCAGACAGAGCTCAGGGCTAGTATGTTTGCCATCCACAGACTCCTAGCTCAGGGTCACATTTGGTTATTCCCAGCAAGTGACACCATACGCCACAAGCAATTCCTCTCAAAGCTACCGTCCTATGCACAAGTTACTATTCACTGTAAGAGCAAGAGACAATATCTGACCTGCAGAGACAAAACCAAGAACTGCCACTGGAAAAAACTGTTTTGTCCAGAAACGGAAACCAATGAATTAGCGAAAGGAAAAGAAGAAAAAAAAATTGCTCAGTAAACATTTTTTTTCTTTAAAAATAAATACATTCTTATTGTGACACTCAGGATATAAGTTTGAAGGCGTTTTCATGCAAACCTTTTATTTTCAGGTAAAAATATTTTTTTTAATGAAGTTCTCCAGCATGTCCTTAGCCCAGATAGAAATTTCAAACAACCAATAGCATTTAAGAAATTCTGATAAAACTCCGTTGTCTCTCCTGCTTTTTAAAACTTTACAGATTTTTAAAGAAAAAAGAACAAGGAAAAAAACTGTTTCTTGCACTCTTCATAGCTACAAAAATGGTTCATACTTTGTATTCACTTTGCACAAGTAAAAATAGCTACTTGGAGCAAGGAACTAGGATATGAGCCCTGGAGGTTTGCAATGGTACACCTAAGTCACAAGAGGCAAACTTCTGGCAAGTGTGCCACAAATTAGCCCTACATCCTCTCCAAATGCCACTTTGATCCCTTTCTTCTGCCCAATCTACTACTCAGCTTTCTGCTTCCTACTCAGTGCTCCCATTTTCTGTTTCCAGTCCTGGGCTCTCCATCTTATCTCGCGCTCTTTCTGCTTCCACCCCTATCTGCTATTGTGATGCTTGTCTTCTCCCTGATCTGCCACATGCCACACAGAGAGGCTGCCCCTGCCACTTGTGACGCTCCTGCTGCAGGGTGGCCACCACTGAGCTCCACCAATGTCATTCCCTCTCTCCAAAAAGGGTCCATGCAAGCAGCAAAGGTATTCATAACTCTGAAACAATCTCTTGAATTAGGACCTCTGCAGAGTGGCTTCTACTCACTGCCTCAGCTGCTGCTGTGCAGACGAGAGTAATTCTGTAATTTCTCCAAAACCTTCCAGCATGGAGATGGCATCCCTGCATTTGACCTTATGCTGCAAGAAACTGGAAATCTCATTAGGACTGGTTGATGTTAGGGAAAGAGGTAAAAGGAAGTCTTTTTCCTAAATTCCAGCACTGGAGATTCATCCTGGGTTCTAAGATTCTTTCCTTCTCATCCAACATTACCTGTAATAAAGTTTGTACAGGCCAAACTGGGCTCCGAGGTCTTCAAACTGCACCCCTGGAGCCACAGATAAAAGCCTTTTACTGTCAATGAACATACACTGATGCAACTGATTGGAACTTAATTCTATTGCTGATACATAGAACAAATGAAGCTGAGCTTGCTGCCAGCTGGGCTGGCTCTACTGGGCTAACAGGTATAAAGCATAGTAAACATATATTATAATCAGTAATCACTGAAGTTTTTAAATACTGTTCTTACTACACCCAGGAAACGGATCCATTCCATAAAGTGCCAGATCTACATAGTAACTTTTCAGAAGACAAATACTTGTTTAAAAAAAAAAGAGACAGAAAGAGAAAAGCATTGCAGGTTTTGTCCCGATCCCTGGTCATTTCACAGCAGCTGAAAAGTATATGGATAAAATTGCACAAGCATTGTGCTACTTCCTTATCAAGACACATACCACCTGACAACTCCTACCTCTTTTTCATCTCTTCCCACCACCATCCCATCCCTTAAGAACAAACAATCAGTCATTAAGAATCTCTTCAAGTGCTTCTTTGACAACTCTAGAAAATAGCTGGCATATCCTGCAAGACAAGTCGTAGAGCTGAGCAGTTACACTGCTAATTCTGTAAACATTATCAAAAATGCACACACACAGCGTGACCGCTATCTAGAAGAGAAGAGAAAACAGTCTGTGGGCAGGAGCTGCTTTATCCGTAAAGACGTCAATGGCTAGGCTCGCGTGTTTCTCAAGGTTTATGCCACTGCCAGAAACAATGCTGATTTTTATGCTGAAGGAATGAATATTCTTTTGCCTCTCCAGCAGTAATACTAGAATCATTATCTGAGTTTAATAGCAAAAGCAAACTCGTCCCAAAACACAGATTTTTTTCAAAGGTAAACTAAATTTAAGTTTTACCCTGCAGTCAAATGAGAAATTATATTTTACTTGGCATGATAATAGCTGGGAAGATGCAATATGAACTGAAAACCAGTTTAAGGACGACATTAAAACAGCAATATTAAGTTGTAAAAGCTGAACTCAAAGGTTGGTAAAGGCCAGAATTAAGTCTGTCAATCATCTCTTAATTCAACACGTGTGTTCATATACATGATGATACAGTCTTCAACTACAAAAATCACCAACTTTCTATTCAGGACCTTTGCTTTATACATGATTAATGCCCCCTTTAACTCCTGCTGGGAGTACTAATGGTCTCAGAGGTAATAACTAGACCTTCAGCCTTTTCAGAGATGTAAGGCTAAAAAGACCATTGTGATCATCTAATCTGACCTCCCGTAAAATCTGACCTCCTGTAGTCTGACCATAGAACTTTTTTCATTAATTTCTGTTGAAACCAGAGCACATATATTAGAAAAAGCAGCCCATTTTGGCTTTAAAATGTCTATTAATGACTAATCCCTCCAAAAGTTTAATCTTGGAAAGCTGTTCCAGTGTTTATTAATCTTCACTGTTGAAAGTTGCATTTTATTCCTAATTTGAATGTGCCTATGATGCCTTTACTATATTGTAAAATTCTTAATCATCAGCTTTTTTTCCCCCAAGAGCATATGGCCATGACCGAGTTACCCTTTAACCTTCTTTCTTAAGCTAAACTGACAGAACATCTGACAGATTCCTCATAAGGAGACCAATTCTCCAATCCTTTCATCATTCTTGTGGCTCTTCTCTGAACTCTCCCCAGGTTACCCTTCTTTGTCCTTGTCCCATGGACCACAGAAATGGACAGCTATTCAGTAGTGACTGCACCTCTATCTAATATAGGGGAAACCTAACCTCTTTACTCCTAATTGAGATTTCTGTTTCTACAGCCAAGATTCACATCTGACCCTGACATTAAACTTGTGGTCACTGCCTTTGCACTGGAAGCCCATGTTCAGTTCAATATCCATTAAGCTCTTTTCAGAGCAGCTGATTTCCAAGATAGACTTTCAAGATGTTGAAACCTATAAATAAAGAGCTATGTTCTTTATTTATAGATGTATAACTTTACATTTGACCACATAAAAAAGCATTTCGTTTCCCCCTGCCCAGCTTAACCAGCAACCTAGATAATTTTGCAACAGTGATCTACCCTATTCATTACATAGCCTCCCACAAAACATTGGGTTATCTACAAATTTTATCAGTGATGATTTTATGTTCCTTTCCACATCACTGATAAAAATCTTAATAGCATAAGGCCAAGAACAGATTTCTGCCAGACCCCACTAGAAAGAAGCCTGCTTGATGATGATTTTCCACTTATAATTACAATTACATCTTGAGTTCTAACAGCTAATCCATTTTTAAACCATTTGGTGTATGCCATTTTGATTTTTTTTACTACTCTAGCTTCTTTTTCAAAAAGTTCAGTGCCAAGCCAAATTCCACCCGGAAGTCTATTAAACCATTACTGATTATAAACTAAAGCCTATAAACGCTTCCCAAAAGTTACCAAGTTATCTTGACAAAATCTATTTTTCCACAAACCCATGTTGATTGGCATTGCTTTAATTTTTCATTGAGTTTCATACCAACTGCACCCATCCTTTGCCTGGGATCAATGCCATATTGACAGGTCAACAGTGACTTATGTTAACCCATTTAACCTTGTTAAAATATTGGTATAACATTAACTTTCTTCTGATCTAGAATTTCCCCAGGCTTCCAAGATCTGATAACAATTAACATGTATGGTTCAGAGCTTATCAGCCAGATCTGTTAAAACACTTGGATGCAGATTACCTGGACATGTTGATCTTAACAACATTTAGCTATAGTTCAACACCCTGCCTAGTTATCTCAGAATTGGAAAGTATATCACCATCATCCTGTGATATGACTGCATCATCTGACTTTCCCTCAAATGTAGAACAGAAATATGTATCAAACATGTCTTTTTTTTCCTGCATTATAGCTGAAACTTTTACCATTATTACCTAGCAATCAGACTATTTCTGAGATTTCTTTTGTTATAAATATTTAAAAAAAATAAAATAAAAAGGCATTCAGAGGTCTTCAAAATGAATTAAAGCTCAGGAAAAAGTTTACTTGTTCAAGAGGGGAGGGAAGAGAGTAAGATAAAGAAGCAGCACTTGAGCATAACCAGCCTTCTACTTATGTATTTCTTGACATTGGCCCTTGTTCCTTTCCCCGTGAAGTCAATGGAAATATTCACAATGGAGTGGAGTTGGACTAGACACGTTCTATCCATCTTCCTAATGATGAAAATAAAATCTATTGCATAGGCTCAGTATAGAAGTTTATTTTTACTTAAATAAAAAATTGCAAGTTCTTCTTCACTCCAAATATATGTGGCGGTCCCAAGCAAGAAATCTGCCGCGCCAAATTCCAACTGTTAAGATATTCTGTGTTTTGATACACTACTGACTGAAAAAGGAATAGTTAAACCCTGTCATCAGGTGGGGAAATACATTTCTACTTCTCTGTATATGCATATCCCACATTCCACAAATATCTTTTAAAATGCTATTCAAACTTTTCACACGTCAAAAGATTCTGAGACGCAAGTAAGTGTGACCCAGTAAAGGTCTTGATCCTGAAAATACTTGACCACATTTGTAAGTTTACACTTAGAAGTATTCTTACGGAAACAACACAGCAGGACTGCTCATGGGAGTAAATTACTAGCATGCATGGGTGTTTGCAGGGTAAATACCTAGAAGATTGATGTTTCAGAAAGTGTGTAAAAAGAAGGGGTTGCAATGAAATGTGTTTTTCACCTTCACTGTAGGGGCGTGAGCCTGGTGTGTATACTTACCTATTCATATACATGAGAAATAAAATTATATGCAATTTTAATATAATTTATACAATAATTAAGATATGAGAATGAAATCTGTACTAGAACATCAGTTAGTGTACATGTAAAAATAAAAAAGAAATGGTTAAAAATAAAAACAGACAAAAACAAGAAGCCTAGACTGCAATTTAAAAACAGAGCCAAAGGAGGAAAAGAAAGAGGAGAAACAAAAAAAAAAAAAAAATCAGTGTAGATTAAATATAAATGGATTTAAACCATTAACAAGAGATCAAAGAAAACATTAAAAGGGAGGGATGGCATTACACGTATCTGAGATAGGAGACCTTGGAGGATATATGACCGGGATAAAATCATTATGGCTCTCACTAAAAATAATAAAGGGAGTAAGAAGGCTGATAGTAGGAATTTGCTAGAAACCACTTGATTAAAGCAACATGATGACAGAAATCAAAAAGGTTTCTAAAAAAGACCAACTAGACATAATGGGAGTTTTCTACTATGCAGATATAAATGTGGTGGAAAGAATAAACTGAGCAATATGACTGGGAACAGTTACATGCATGCAGCAGTTTACATGGTGAATGCAATTCACCTATACACAAAATTACTGTATGCACTTACTAGTGTGTACAAGTGAAAGCAAACTGGACACTAACAAGTTTTGCTCATGCAGGCTCTGCAAACTGTATACGTAAATGCAGAGTGAGCACGGGTCAGACCTTTGGAACAGTGATGAGGATGGAAGCGGTCTGTGAAAATAGAGTTACTTACACAAATACGGGAACCTGACAGAAGCTTCTGAAAATGTATTAGTGGAGCTAAAGCAAACTAGAAAGGCTATGGTATACTTTTCAAGCAGACAGCTTAACTTAACTAAGCTGCCTGTTTGAAAAGTCCATATCAGAGCACCTAAACAAATGGGTTGATTTTCAGAGATGACGACACCTGGTAGCTGCCACCAGTGGTACAGAGTTCAAATGCACAAATCTGTGTATGTGTATAACTTTTTAAGTACCCAGGTTTGACAATGCTGGCCTTAATTTTAAGCAACCCAGAAGATGTGACTGAAGATATCTGGGAAGATTTTTATAGACACAAAGAACAGTTCTAGATACCCACCCCCTGCTGTAGTCAGTGCAACCTGGCCACCAAACTCCCTTGATGACCCTGAAAATCTCCCCAAAAATGCCTCGTAAAAACATGAGAGTAATACTTCCATCATGTGACTTAAGTCAGATGTCTTACTGTAACTAACCTGAGCCCCAACACAAGGAAACAAGAGCAGTAAAATGCAGATAGGTAGGTATGGAAATTTGTAGGGAAACAGTGAATTAGAAAAAGCATGAGAAAGAAAAAAAAACCAAAAAGGAAATGTTTAAAATTAAACTACTGCTTATACAGCAATAAATATTCTGATATGAAAACGTCAATATGGTGAATAAGAAAAGAAGTTCAAAAAGCCTGGAGAAGGAAGGTGGCTATGAGGTGTAAAATATCACGGGGGGGGGGGGGGGGGGGG
>NW_017729024.1:123728130-123743043 GCF_001723915.1 Gavialis gangeticus
GGGGGGGGGGGGGGGGGGGGGGGGCAGAATTATGCCAGGATTCAGTTATGCAAGAGTGCAATATTTCTTCATTCTTCGCTTTAATCTTTGTTGTTTTCAACCACCAAACCCCACACATTCAGATAAATAAAAAGCACTGTTTCAAGGACATGAGATGGAACAAAAGGTTAATTAAAGAGAGGGTAATAAAGTGGATGGACAGAAAAATTCAGTGGATCAGCTCCCTCCCGCATCACCCATCTCTTTAGTCTCTGTTCATACGGATAAATGGAAAAGTGCATCACAGTACAGATCAGTCCACAAATCAGGATATAGCCATACTAAATAACATCCAGATTCTGAGGGAGATTTTCAAAGGCATGAAGGACCGTTGGACACTCACCTCCCATTGCTTTCCAATGAGAGTTACACACCTGGGGACAGGCGCATCATATCCTGAAAGTCAGTGAAGCACGATGATCAGTTGAAGAGCTGACACTGTTCTGCACGTGCCTTTGAAAAACATATCTTGTACCAAAAATTGCTGATCCAAAAGATACTATTAGATTTAGAGAAGTCGGGATTATGGAACACTGTATTGTTCTAAAAACAAATGTAAAGGGTAAAAAGACACTTTTCTGAAGTGCAGCAGGGCTCATGGAAAATCTGTCCCCATTAAACCTTGTTGGTTTAATGAGGTAAGAGCAGACACAGCTTCCCATTTTCTCCACTGCGATGCATGGCTTTTGTGGATTCAGACTGTGTACAAACTCACTGGTCATCCCCCACACATCCCCCTTTTCTGTAGGTCAATGCAGAGAGCTCTGCCCAGGGTATGGGAAGGGTTAAGGAGCCTCCCTGGCCAGCACTTCACTTGTGCTAGTAGAAGATTATAGAACACACTGGAGTCATTTTTTTGGATGTTTCGTAAAGGTTTTTTTTTTTTTTTTTAATTTCACGGGGGCTTTTTTAAAATTGCATCTAGAATTTTAAGTTGAAAACATGAAAATTTCACCCAAAAATTTAAACGTGGAAAATTTCACCTGAGGTTCCTAACTGGCTTGCTGGTGTTGCTAAAACAACAGAAATATAACATTTTGACAAAGTCTGGCCTTCAGGATTTAAGCCACAGAGAAAGACACTGCACATCAAGCTCACTGTTGTGTTACTGTCTCTACATCTGTATTTAACATCATAATCACAGAAGATGCAAGAGAATTACACACCCCGCAAATTACAAGCTTCAATAGTGGAGAGTTAACTGGGAACATATAATCAGAGACATACTAGGATGAAATATTATGATTTAAGTTATGATTTATTCAATATAGTCAAACACTGACCATGGCCCATAGCTCCTACAACAAAGCTGTAGGAGACTTAAGTCATCTAGTTTAACCCATGCATTGATCAGAATTTACCTCCATATTAATCACTCAAGGATGCTACCTAACACACACTTAAACACCACTTGTGATTATGCTTCACTTACCTCCTTGTCCTGATACAGGTCATTCCATTGCCTAATTGCACTTCTAGTTAAGAAAAAGTGTGTCTACTGTCTAATTTAATTTTTTCCTTTTTTTAGTTTCAAGCCGTTGCTCCTTGTTATGCTGTCTCAAGCACTGTAAATAATCCCTCCCCCTCCTTCGTATTATTACCTCTCAAATATTTATAGACTGTTATATCCACCCTTAGTCTCCTTTTCTACAAGCTATACATCATTTTTGTCACCCTTCTCTCGATTCTCTCAGATTTATCTATGCCCTTTTTATAATGAGATGCTCAAAACTCTATGCAGTGTTCTCAAGTATGGCTGTACTGAAGCAGTGGAAAGAGGCAGTAATATCTCCCTTGTTTCACAAGGGATGTGGCTGCGTGGAGAATTCAGAGCCCAATGCCTGCCAGTTTTACAACAGCGGTGTCTTGTGAAGTCACGTCCATTGCACTCTCCACAGCCATCACCAAAGTCTTTTGTAGAGTACAGAATTGCATAAATCAGAAACAAGGAGGACTTCTCATGAGAAGGTCATACACTCCATGATCCTGACAACAAAGGCTTGTCACAGTATTTTTCCCGGATCTTTTGTTTGGCTCAGTGTGCAAATTATCCAAGTGATGGGGTTCTTGCCACATCCCCTGGAAGACCATCTTACAATCCAATAGAACACCATCAACAATTGTTTCCCGATATTCTGCCTAACTTTTTCTTGCCGTAGAGCTAGACTATGACTTGCACTGCAAGATCAGTGGCTAAAGCAGGGGCGGGCAATCTGCAAGCCAGCGAGGGCTGCATGACAGGCAGCCAGGGGCAGATAAATACTCATTTTCTAAATGTTTTAGGGGCTGGAAAGAGTGGCCTGGCAGGCCGCATCTGGCCCACAGGCCACATTTTGCCCACCCCAGGGCTAAGGGCTCTCAAAAGCTAAAAGAACCCAAATCTGGAATTACGCGGAGGGTTCTGGTTCCCATAAAAACTACAAATTTGAGAAAAACAGCTCAGTTTCAACTGGACAGGGGTTCACAGATTTTTGACAGGAAAAAATAAAGACAAACACAGCCTTGTTCTTTAGGAGGAAGACAGATCAGGGGGCAAAATGCTCCCGTGGCCCCATACCTATGAAAGATGGAGACAGACTATTCACCATGAGCTCCTCATCAAGTTGAGAAATATGAAAGAAGACAAGAAAATATTGATGCTGAGGGAGCAGGAGTTAAAATGGCAGCAAGTCCTGAATGCAGGTTGGGGCTGTTAGGATCTACAGGGGATTGAGGATGACAGTTCAGACAAGAAAGCATGAGGGAAGACATAAGGTTTTCTGCTATTAAGAGAGAGAATTTCTGTTTACCTGATGTAGGTTCTACCAATTCAAGCTTTTCCAAGTGAAGTTAGGAGGTACAGAAGTCAGGCCAAAAAATTAAAAAACCTACATATGAATTTAGAGTTCAATGTTAAATTCCTGATAGGAACCACTGGCCCTGGAGAAGTCCCTGAGTGTTCGGTCACAAATCTTCAGGATGTTTAATTCTGAACTTTTGACATTTGAAAATTTCAAAATTCAAATTTAGGAAAAAAATGAAATTAAAAAAAATGCTACTTTTTTGTGCCCTCTTTTAATAGCTTAGGTCAATACATCTTCCTATTTTAACACCTACCTTTTTCACTTTATTAATGTTAAGCAACCCTGGTCCCAAGATTGCAACACTAAAATCCAAAAAAACAAAAATTAATTCATGGTTGCAGGAGACCACTGGAAAAATAAGTCTGAAGTAAAGACACGCTGAAAAGTTTACACCAAAAAAGTACATGAAAGGCTCAAGGTGTAATTTTCAAAGAAGCCATAGGGACTTGGGAATTTGGACACCTATGAGAACTAAGCACATATTCGTACACCTTTTTGAAAATGTCAGCTTAAAATAACAAGGTACTTCAGTATCAGAACAAAAATCATAAAAGTATTATTAAATTGAACTTTTTTACACATATTCTCCAAAACATATCATACTTGTAGACCTTCAAATGCTACTTGCTCAACAGATCAATAATCACTAATCTATTTTGATATAAAGCCCCACCACTCCTTCAATGAGTTCCTTAATGAAAGGTACCACTATGCAGTGAAATATGAAGTTCCACCATTTTGTTTCCTTCATGCGTGATAATGACAAATGTATCAAAAGGAAAAAAATCACAAGGAACTAAACCTCTAATAGTTTTAGTGCAGTCACACATTAACAGTGTCAGTTCTGTATTTTACCTGGATCTTTTCCTCTATGTACTAGCCAGATATTATGGATTTTTTAAGCCTATGCTCTGAAATAAAGTAGTTGCTCAGTGACACCCAGATGAGCACTGAAGGCCTAATGGGCCTGGCGCTGTCAAACCTGGAAACTGCCCACCAGGTGCTCATAACACTATAATTTCACCAGACCCAGTGTTATTTGGAGGCAAGGCAAGGCAAGCTTAACATAAGCTAAGTTCAAAGCAATGCTGACAGAAAGGAGGTGACTAAGAAATTGTAAAGAGGAATACAGCTGCTCGCTGCTAAGTGGGTACAAGATAAAGTACAACGACTCTTGGTGTGTCTTGGGAAAGTCTAGCTTGGTGTAAGGTACAGAGAAGAGCAAAAACCTCAGTTAATTTTTACCTCATCTCCTGGCCCTCTCACTGGGCAGTTTGCACCTATACTTGCCAGAGCCCCAACCCAGGACATGACAGAGTGACAAAGCCCCAAAATGAAGACAATAAGAGTCCCGTAAGAAACGGGAAATGCTGGGAGACCCCATCCTGGCTTGTGAACGACTCTCGTTCTAACCTCTATTTCCCAACTGTGTTTCCGAAGTAGATGAATTCCAACCACCAAACACTAGGCCTCTGAGAAGTGGCTGGTATTCGCTTTGGGTTTGGATTTGGCCAATTTGGGAGACTGATTTGAATCACTGTCCCGAATTGATTCGGCCAAATCACACAGGCCCCATCCCCCACCCACTCTTCCAGCCCCGCCCATGGCTGCCCCGCCTGGCCCCAGCGTCCCGGCTCTTTTAAAAAAAAAAAAAAAGGCTCACACTCACAGGCTACTGCCATGCAGGGGGGCAATCCCTGCTGCCCCCCACTGCCCTGTGCTGCGTGGGGGGCTCTACCACGAGCCCCTAGAAGCCCCAACGGCAGTTGGTGAGCACGGAGATTTGTTTTTTTTTTTTTTTTTTTTAAAGAGCCAGGTGGGGCTGCCATGGGGGGCAGCTGGGAGAGCAAGCGGAGGTCATGGGGTGCTCAGCGGGGCTGAGGGAGCAGGCAGGGAATGGGGCCCGGCAGGACTCCCCCCATGGTCCCCTCCTCTCACCTCCAGCTCCCCCTCTAGGTCCAGCTCCCTGCGGCAGCAAGTGGGGACTGCCCAAATCTCCAAAGCTTTCCAAATTGATTCAGAGAGCTTTGAATTGATTCAGACTTTTTTACTGGTCTCCTGATTCAATTCAGACTTAGAGATTCGGCCACCGAATTGGGCTGAATCTCCTCCGAATTGAGCAGCACCCGAAGCTTCGCACAGCCCTACTAAACAAGCAGGGACATCACATCTGTGTGGACTATAGATGTATCTGGGATTTAAGAGAGGGATGTTTCTCAGAATGAGGAACAAAAGTGCATGATTGCACCAGCCTAATTTCTGCACAGATTAATCTCTGTATTCTGCCTGGTAATTTTAACTAACATGTCACAAAAGTCCCTCCAACCACTTCATAAGGGAATGATTACTGCTTTAAAAGCTGTTGAACCCTGGCCTGTTACTCTGCATCACAATTCTCAGCCAGACTGGATGCTCTTATTTCAAAAGAAATGCTCACGGATTATAACATCTGTTTACAGAAGCTCCTGTCTGGGTTCTGCCACTACTGGCTGTTCTTTTGCAGCCTCCCCTGCCAACTTTAAAGTTTCTTCTCTTCCTGACTCTAAAAGCTAATGAGCTCCTTTGAAACTAAACGCCATTATGAAGACTGAAATGGCAAATGGCAAGTTGCTGTTCTATGGCCATTACATTTCTTTCTTCCTCTTTTCAAAGAACTGCATGTCATGAGAAGTCTGAAAAATTGTTTCTGATCTCTCAAGGTGTCGTAATATTTCTGACCTGCCAATAAAATGGATACAGTGAGGAAAGACTCTCTCCCTGGCACCCTGCATGATTTGTGTGACACCCTCACACATTATTTCTCTTGCTGCAAACTATGTGCCATGTGGTGGAATTTGAAAGAAAAATTATTAAGCCTTGAAGACAAAAAAACCTTGCACAAGGAACAGAATTGCTATTGTCAAGGTAACCTCCTGTGTAAAATAAACTAATACTGCACAGAGAGAACTTTATTTTCTCACAGGAGTCCGCATGGTTCTTCAAGGTGTCAGTGAAAGCTGTCTGCTTCGTTTGCAGGGAGCAGTCTGAGAATCTTTGTATCTACACTAACTTCTCCTGAAGACAGCCAAGAGCTGCACCTACAGATAAACAGCTCATACTGTCAAAACCTGAAGCAACATGATTTAGTGGAGACAGCACTGGACTGGATTCAGTATATCTTGTTCTAATCCTAGCTCTGACACTGATCTACCCTATGTCTGCTTCTCTTCGTATTCTTTGTCTGTTTTGCCTGCTTAAAGTGTCAGCTTCTCAGCATAGGGACTACCCCTTTCCGTGTTGTATAACACCTATCACAATGGAGTTTATCACCTACCTCAGCAAAGATTTTGGCATATGGAAGAAGGTGCTGTTTTGACCCATCTCCTCTCTCTGATTTTCCTCTCTTTTTTCCCCTGAAGTGGAAGATTTGGGAAAATAACAAAAAACCAACAGCACACTGGCCTGTAGCAATAGAAGTCCCACTTGCTAATCAAGGAAAATGGTTCTCCTGCTCTATTCAGCATTGGTGAAGCCTCACCTGGAGCAGTGAGTCCAGCTGTAGACCCATCACTTCAAAAAGATGAGGGCAGATTAGAAAGAGTTCAACAAGACTGATAAGAATGAGTAGAAGCTGGGAAATACAGGGAAAGGCTAAAAGAACTGGGATCATTTAGTCTGGAGCAGAGAACACAGAGGTGGGATTGGTAACAGTCTTCAAATACCTGAAGGGTGGTTATATGGAGGAGACAGACTATTCTCTGTGGCTGCAAAGGTCAGGACAAGGAGCGATGGTCTTAAATTGTAGCAAGGGAAATTTATGTTGGATATCAGGAAGAACATTCTCACTCTGAGGCTGGTTAAGCATTAGAACAGGTTACCTAGACAGGTGATGGAATATCCATCCTTGGATGTTTTCAAGAGCAAGTTAAATCAACACTTGATGGGGATGATTTTGACAGGGATGATCCTGTCTTGGGCAGCAGGCTGGACTAAGTTCCTATGATTCTAAAGTATCTCGCTAACTCACAGACAGGTCCACATTTCTCTTTTACACACCATCCCCTTCTTCTAATTCAAAGACATTTGCACCTCTTAAAACTTCCATATAAAAGTATCTTAGGAAGACCACAGTTGGGAGGGACAGTACTTGCTGAATAGGGGCAACATCAAAATGTGAAGTACTCTATATCCCTATTATATACTAAATGTGTGTTTAAAGACCACACATCATGCTGCTGTTTTGCCTTACTTTTTTATACCAGCATCACCACAACTTTAATCTCAAGTCACGAGATAAAATATCTACTTGTCCTAGTAAAAATGAAGTCCTAGTCTTCATTTTCAAAAGGTAAATTTTGCTATTGCCAATCCATTTCACCCATACTGATTTTTTTTAAAAGTCAGGTGACTATGACTCATTGAACTCCCAGTTCAGACTATCAGTTAATCAAAGAAGCCTAAGTGCAAAATGCCTCCAAATACCCTAGATTGCAAAGGATCTGATTCTTGTGACAAGAAGCTGAAGTTCTTACACTAAGGTTGGCATATTTTAAACTTAATAAACAGCTGTTTAAAAAGTAAGTACTGAAATAGATGCACAGGTACCACACATCTCTGTAAGTGTATCCCCAGGGATAAAAATGCAAATATACCTTCTACAGGTCTGGAGAGTTTCCCTCAGCCATGGAACATTGTTTTACAAAGCAAGAATTTAAAAATAGGTGTATGAATCTACACTTGGACACCTAAGAGGTCCCAGCACCTCTTACTAAACTCCGTGGGATGGCTGCAGGCACAACACTCAAAAACCAAGACAAAATAACTTTAACCTCTTGAACTGTCACTCTGAAAAGTCAAAATGAAACCTTGACCAGACTGAAGTCAATGACAAAATTCCCAAAGATTTCAGTAAAGGCCAGGATTTCACCCAGCATTATCACTTGTTGTGGTTAAACTTAAGAGCAAGTGTCACTGTTTATAGGAGCAGAGAATTACATATATGAGAGTCTGGAAGTAAGACTCGAACCGTTTTTGAAAACCTCAGCCAAAGGCTTCATCTTGGTTCTGTACAGTATTTTGAGTTCATTTGTCAAAGAAAGCTAACCTCTGCTTTTCTGTTTTGTTGAAACTTAGCCTTCTTTATAAAGGTCTGATCAGGGTACTTTCAATGCTAGAGGCTACGAAGCACCACTTATTAAAATACTGAAGCATTTTATTTGATTTGATAAAGCATTGCATATAGCACTGATAAAGCTACTGCACTTCAACCACTGGTTTAAAGGCATTCATAAGTACTTATTTTCTAAAAATGTTTTAGAAATTTTACAGGTTGCTTTTGATATTAGCAGTATTTATATTTTAATTTGTTTCCAGCACAAAATTTGGTTGATGACTACTGATGGCATTAAATACTTTTGTAATGATCAGTTTAAAAAAATTCAGTACAAGTGTTTGTTGGTTGTTTTTTTATCATATTGACACTGAACTTAATTAAACTGATCTTAAGGAGAATTCTGGTTTTGGACTGCATCAATGCCTGTGTTTTGGCCCCTTCTGCCTGTACAGTCTCTGCAACAGATTTTTAAAACCAATTTATTTCTTAGCCTGACTTCCCCTACAAAAACTAAACCTGCAATAATGCAAATAACTTTTTTTTAAGGCAAGATGATAGTAATTCATATGCAACAGCAAAATACTGCCTGACAAAAGCAACAGAATCCTATTATTTAATTTCACAAAGCATTTTTTTTTCTGAACACTTGTCAAAAGAAAGCCCTTCACACATACAAAGTATTAAGCTGCTATTTTGTACTCTGAGGGACTGGACCCAGAGGGATCACGTGGTTAATGCAGGACACAGCAACTCTGTTTGGAAAACCCAGGAATTTACAGAAGTATACCAACTTACAGCAGCCATGGGTCAGGCCCAGAGCCTTCATTTTCAATTTTTTCCTAAAATTTTAAGTTGGTCTAATAAAAGAGATCAGATTCACCCAAAGAACCTTGTCTTCATTTTAAGCCACATTTGTGTTGAATCAGACCTTGAAATTTGAAAATCCCTGTTATGCTTGGAAATGGTATAATTCAATCTGTAAATATATATCCCAGTACAGCTCCTGGACTTTCATCTGCTAGTTCAATTATAATGAGGTTTTTAAATTTGTTTGCAAAAGGGGGGAAAATATGAAAAATTGTGGACCAGCTTCCCTCCTTTCTGCTGATCAGTTATGTTCTGTCCAGAAAAGAAACACACAGCCACCCAATCACTGCATCTGCCAGCAGCAACTAATACTGTTTTGCAGTCAGCCCTCCCCAGGGGACCAAGACCAGAACTCACGCTGCCCTCTTCCCTGAACTCCTTACCTGATGGCGAGGTGGACACTGTAGTCACTGTGCTTGTTGAGTGAGTTGGGCTGCTGCTTTCCAACAGCAAACAGGAGCTTCCACCACTGTTTTCCTTCTTAACAAAGAGCTCAGTGGCACTGGGCAGAGGGATTGGGTGGCTGATCCCTAGTTCCTCTTCTTGAGCCTGTTGCCTCCTTAGAGCCACCTGGGAAGAACAGCAAATATTACACATGTGCTCACTAGTTTGAGAACAAATATAACAACAACAAATATTAAGGAAACAGATAGCCTGATAATATGAACTGAGGGGTACAATCTCTCCTCAAGAGTCAGGCAACTCATGGGTCTTGACAATAACACCCAAGTGGTTGATGCAACATTTTGAAAGCCCAACAGAGAGAGAGGGTATACATGTATACAAGTCAAAATCTACTTTTATTTATATCCATGCAAGCCCCACAGCTTTAGTTAAAAGGGGCACTGGTCTGGTTCACAACACAGTAACATCAAAAGGAAAGATGCTTTTCTGTAATTATGTAATGGGTTCAAGTTCTGGAAGGACTTGACATCAAGGAAGTTTGGGACAAACTGGTTTAGGCATAATTATTGCATACTTTGTGTAAAATGAACCAATACACAGAAAACATCTTCACACCATCTACCAATGTGTCTGAATGCATGAGTGAAAACAACAGAAGGCTATGACTGCTAATGTCCTGGGTAAGATCCTTTGTTAGACTGTGTAAAACATCAGACATATTCCATCCTAAACTCTGAGCTGTTACTGCCCAGACTGCTTGTCTAACATAACTTCTGGCAAAGTCTACCGTACGTAGATGGAGATCAGACACTCTGCCTCCTTTCTTACTGATTGCACACCTCAATATCTAATAAATGAAATAACAACAATAATGTGCTTAGTTTGATAAATGGTATTACTGTGTGTGCTAGTTTTCGGATATAGATTTCCCCAGTAAAAGACTGCACTCCCTCTCCCTATTTAAAAAAGCTGACCAGAAGAATCCTTTATATTCAGAGCTTGGAGACGGCAATTGGGGCTGAGCCCTGTGGTACAAGAGGGCTGTCTTTACTCTCCCCCATACAGTGGCTTAATTTAAAGAGACAATGGGGAACACTCCTGTGAACTTTGATTGTTGTATGCATCTGCTATGTTTCTCTATCAAAAGCGGTATTGGTATATGTATGCTATTGCCCTCTATCTGCTGCCAGAAGGGGCACAGAAATTAAATACTATGGCTAAAATTATAACTTAATTCTCTTATATTGCAATCGAAGTCAGACTCTCTTCATCTGACAGATTCATCCTTAGACAAAGCCAAAAAGAGCATCGACTGGAGGCATCTATCTGCTTCCTTAACATCTCCTGACCTGGTGAAAGGGATCGTATTCATCATATTCTAAGGGTCCTTGCTCAAAGCAGTGCTGCACTCCCACTCCCTTGATGTCTCTAGCACTAAGTTTTCATAGCACAAAGGAGTAAAACAAAAAAGCCCGTAAGGCAACAACAGCAAAGCAGCCATCCTTCCACGGGCTTTCATGTGGACAGGTATATGTCACATACTCCCTAGTCATGACCCTGGTCTCCAGCAGTTGCTCCAGTATCTGTGGGTTCTGCAACTTAAAAACTTCTCTGTTCATTCCAGAAGGACTGACCCCATCTGCACACACTCACCAGCAGACACTGAACTTGGAAACTCAACTGCTTCATCTACGTGAGAAAAATGACCTATTGCTGACAAAGTTATTGCATGTGAAACAGCAATGGTCAGTAACAGGTGCTGCTAAAGCAGTGTTGATGTGGAGGGTTTTTTCTTGTTTTGGGAGTGGCAGGGAAAGGTCTGTGTTTTTTAAGTGTGAATGCAATAACCACGTTCAGCACCAAATCAGCAACAGGAGGGTAAACGTGCTTCCTGAAACACTGCAGCCCAGCATTCCTATAACCAACAGATTTCAACTACACCCACTGCTAGCCCCTACTGTCACCAAATGACTCGGTTAGGAGAGACAAAGCTGTAAACTTTAGAGTCTCACTCACTGGGCACTGTCACTGAATGGACCTTTACACTTGAATTTTGCAACTCACAAGAGAGATTGCAAGATAATAATTCAGGAACAATTTAAGCTATCTATAGATAGGTATGGTATCATCTATCTATAATTTGCCCTTTTACTACACTCAACAGAACTGTTTTTCCTTTACATTTGTAACAGGATCATTACAAAAATATTTAGTAACAGCTCCTATCATAAAAGTAGTCCAAACAGAGCTTCTTGGAATTTCATTTGCCAAATCTAAAGGTAACCTACCAACCAGCTTAATGACTTCTAAAATTCTACCAGCTTCAAATGGATTATTGAAAAATTGTACTGAAACGGACAAGTAAAGATTTTAAACATCTTAACTCTTCCATACATAACATTTAACTTGAAATGAGGTATGACAGCATTCAAAGACCCACTGCAAGCTCTGGGTGATAAAAGGGAAAACCCCAAATTAGCCACAGTTAAATCCAGAGGCACAGAGGAGCGGCTTACATTGTGGGAAAGGGGCAACATTATGAAAACAATCTGTACAGACTTTGATACTTTTTGCAGGGAACACTGACTCTCAAAAAGTTCTTTTCTGCAGGGTGTCACAAGAGGACCTGTGTGGATTACCCCATGCTGTTCACACCAGACAGAAGAAAAAAAAGAAAGAATTAATTTATACTGTGGGATTCTAAACCCTTGCAGATATAGGACTCATTAAAATATCACTCGGACAAAACTCCCGCTGAAATCAGTGGTTGCACTGGTTAACCAAGTTACAAAATCCAAAAAAATGGGAAATGAAGAAGGATTTGCTCCCAGGACTGCAAGGTTTTCGAAACCTATAAACTGACCAGATCAGTCGTTCCAGGTTTTGGAAATTCTGAGCACACAACACCTGCACCGTTGGGTCCGTGTGTTCTGATTCTGTAACTTTTTTTCACAGATGCAGCCCTAATGATTTCAATTAATTTATACAAGTAAGAAATGATTACTTGCACCACTATGCTAGGCAAGATTAAGCTACATGCAAAACTTTATACATAAAATCCCCACAACCACAGGCTTATCCTCAGTAGTGACTGGACACGTCTACATGTGCCTCTTTTAAGTGGGTTTAGTCTAAAATCGTCATTTGAAGGCACATTAAGGACACGTTTCTATGCATGCGTGCCCTTAATGCACCTTTAAAATGGTAATTTAAGGCTATGTGAGCCTAAATTTGATACCTGCATAAAGCAGGTATCAAATTTAGGCACAAATAGCTACGTTACATTAGCGCATGTGCAGACACACTAATGCACATTAACGCAGTGTGTGTCAATGAATAGACACTGTGTTAATGTGTATTAGTGCATCTGCACATGTGCTAATGCAACTTAGCTATTTGCATCTAAATTGAATGCACCTTAATGCACATTAACACATCCATGTGTAGAGGCACGCCTAAATCGCCTTAATGCGCCTTAAGCAAAGGTGCATTAAGTTTAGGCACACGCAAATACACAGGCCTAATGCTGGATAGTGTGGGCAGACACGCCCACAGTATCCAGCATTAGGCCTATGTGGTCAAAGCAAGCATATGTATAAAACTGCAACCTCGAGGGGCTACTTAAAGGAGTAAAGTTACTTTTATGCAGGTTTGATCCTAACTTGATTTATCCACTGTTAATAGTTCCCTCTTTTTGGATTTAAACCCTCTCAACTCCAGAGCATTTTTTAACTCAACTTCGCAGGATATTTTTATGTAATTCAAGGAAACCACACTTTAGAACGGTACTAAAGTATTTTTACTCTTGGAAGTGAGCTACAATTTGCCTACAAGCATCTAACAGAAATAAACAGCAACAAATGGCAAGCCTGCAGCTCAAAGCTGTCCCCTCCTTCAGCCCCCAATTATTTTAATAAATTAACCTGAACAGTTGTCTGTAAAATATACAACTAACTGCTTTTAGATGAAACTGTTTTTTAAACTCAGCTATGTGGTGTACCTGGGGAACAGAAAATATGCAATTAAAAACATGAATAGGAAAACTTGTATTTTGAATGTCCTCACAGAATTTGTAAAAATATAAATATTTTGTTAGTGTTCATTTTCACAATAGAAGTGCATCTACAGATTATTCACAATGTGACAGTTTATTAAAACCACTCCTGAATACTGCTGCTGTTACGTACATACAAGAGGTTTCTTTTAGACATTTCTATTAAAAACCACATCTTTACTTTTTACTGCAGACTCCTCATGACATCTCTTTCATTTATTCACCCAAGACAAGAAGCTCCCTCTAACGACAATGACTTTTTTGGACACAGGCAGAATCTAGCTTTGTATACAAAAATATGGTTTCCCCCTTGTACACTGTCTTTCAGAATTTTAAATAAATTCAATTTTTGCATTCAGGCCATTATTTTGTCACCGGAGAGTATGTGCTTTGCTCTTTCATTCATTATATTAATTCAAGGATTAAGCAAAACGTATGTTAAAGTAAATGTAAAAAAAGAAGAAGAAAGGGAAATGGGGAAAGATTTTATAGAAATATCATATTTGGCCATATCCTAGAGCCAAGCTTCAGAACATCTATCACACAGCAAAGCCTTGCTTGTACAAAGACTGAGATAAACATTTTGGTTCAATGTTTCCATTCAGTTAAATCAAAGCTCACCAGCACTTCTGAAAATAAATAACTATTTCCTTGTGGAAGGTAATTAAATAAACCTTTTGCATCTTAACAGCATATTTAATATAGTATCTATCCTACACAACTAAATAAGCTCGCTCTTCTGCTATCCTTTTGTATCAGAAACCTGCTTTAAAACTGTATTTCCACTTAGCCTGCCTCCGCTTGAGTACTCCAACCAATTCTAAAATACAGCAGAGGGGCACTGTTTCAGAAGAACTAGGGGTCACAAAATGAATAAGTAGGAAGTTTAAAACCAACAAAGGGAATTTCTTTTCCACACAGTAATTCAGTTAAACTATCTGCCAACAGATGGGGTGGAAGCTGACAGTTGAGGCAGGTTGGAAAAGGGACTGGGCACATTCTTGGAGAAAAGAGGCATCGGTAGCTATTGAGCAGGGGAGTGAAGGGCACAGCCCCTGAACAGACTTGCCCAGACCTAGAAGGAGGCTGCAAGTGAGAGAGGAACAGTGGGGGAAAAACCCGGATGGGACCCAATTCGCTCTCGCTTTCAGCAGCCCCTCCCTGCCCCTGTGTGGCACAGGGCTGGGCAAGAGAGACCTGTGGGCTGACCCAGCAAATAGCAGCTCTTTTGGCCCCTCTCATAATCGGGGCGTCTAGACTCCAAGCTGCTCCAGATCCTGCTCTTCAGCATCTAACTTTCGCGCCTACCCTTGTAGACTCAGAGCACGTGGATTCAACAGAACGGAGGAAAAAGCAAGCACGTGTTTAACACCCGCACGGGAGCGCCGGATCCTCTCCCTACCGCCTTCCCTGCCCCCAGGACCCCAGCGCCCGTGGCCCGGCCCGGCCCGGCTCGGCCCGCGGCGCCGCGCCACGTGGCCGGCTCGCGGGGGGCAGCAGAGGGCACCGGGGAAGGGGGATCGGGGGCTGAAAGCGATTCCCAAAGCTTCTCGCCCCCGTGTCTGCTGCTGTCCAGCAGGCTCGAGAGCCGGGCAGGGCAGGGCAGGGGCTGC
>NW_017729024.1:123748043-123777104 GCF_001723915.1 Gavialis gangeticus
CAGAGCTTCTTGGAATTTCATTTGCCAAATCTAAAGGTAACCTACCAACCAGCTTAATGACTTCTAAAATTCTACCAGCTTCAAATGGATTATTGAAAAATTGTACTGAAACGGACAAGTAAAGATTTTAAACATCTTAACTCTTCCATACATAACATTTAACTTGAAATGAGGTATGACAGCATTCAAAGACCCACTGCAAGCTCTGGGTGATAAAAGGGAAAACCCCAAATTAGCCACAGTTAAATCCAGAGGCACAGAGGAGCGGCTTACATTGTGGGAAAGGGGCAACATTATGAAAACAATCTGTACAGACTTTGATACTTTTTGCAGGGAACACTGACTCTCAAAAAGTTCTTTTCTGCAGGGTGTCACAAGAGGACCTGTGTGGATTACCCCATGCTGTTCACACCAGACAGAAGAAAAAAAAGAAAGAATTAATTTATACTGTGGGATTCTAAACCCTTGCAGATATAGGACTCATTAAAATATCACTCGGACAAAACTCCCGCTGAAATCAGTGGTTGCACTGGTTAACCAAGTTACAAAATCCAAAAAAATGGGAAATGAAGAAGGATTTGCTCCCAGGACTGCAAGGTTTTCGAAACCTATAAACTGACCAGATCAGTCGTTCCAGGTTTTGGAAATTCTGAGCACACAACACCTGCACCGTTGGGTCCGTGTGTTCTGATTCTGTAACTTTTTTTCACAGATGCAGCCCTAATGATTTCAATTAATTTATACAAGTAAGAAATGATTACTTGCACCACTATGCTAGGCAAGATTAAGCTACATGCAAAACTTTATACATAAAATCCCCACAACCACAGGCTTATCCTCAGTAGTGACTGGACACGTCTACATGTGCCTCTTTTAAGTGGGTTTAGTCTAAAATCGTCATTTGAAGGCACATTAAGGACACGTTTCTATGCATGCGTGCCCTTAATGCACCTTTAAAATGGTAATTTAAGGCTATGTGAGCCTAAATTTGATACCTGCATAAAGCAGGTATCAAATTTAGGCACAAATAGCTACGTTACATTAGCGCATGTGCAGACACACTAATGCACATTAACGCAGTGTGTGTCAATGAATAGACACTGTGTTAATGTGTATTAGTGCATCTGCACATGTGCTAATGCAACTTAGCTATTTGCATCTAAATTGAATGCACCTTAATGCACATTAACACATCCATGTGTAGAGGCACGCCTAAATCGCCTTAATGCGCCTTAAGCAAAGGTGCATTAAGTTTAGGCACACGCAAATACACAGGCCTAATGCTGGATAGTGTGGGCAGACACGCCCACAGTATCCAGCATTAGGCCTATGTGGTCAAAGCAAGCATATGTATAAAACTGCAACCTCGAGGGGCTACTTAAAGGAGTAAAGTTACTTTTATGCAGGTTTGATCCTAACTTGATTTATCCACTGTTAATAGTTCCCTCTTTTTGGATTTAAACCCTCTCAACTCCAGAGCATTTTTTAACTCAACTTCGCAGGATATTTTTATGTAATTCAAGGAAACCACACTTTAGAACGGTACTAAAGTATTTTTACTCTTGGAAGTGAGCTACAATTTGCCTACAAGCATCTAACAGAAATAAACAGCAACAAATGGCAAGCCTGCAGCTCAAAGCTGTCCCCTCCTTCAGCCCCCAATTATTTTAATAAATTAACCTGAACAGTTGTCTGTAAAATATACAACTAACTGCTTTTAGATGAAACTGTTTTTTAAACTCAGCTATGTGGTGTACCTGGGGAACAGAAAATATGCAATTAAAAACATGAATAGGAAAACTTGTATTTTGAATGTCCTCACAGAATTTGTAAAAATATAAATATTTTGTTAGTGTTCATTTTCACAATAGAAGTGCATCTACAGATTATTCACAATGTGACAGTTTATTAAAACCACTCCTGAATACTGCTGCTGTTACGTACATACAAGAGGTTTCTTTTAGACATTTCTATTAAAAACCACATCTTTACTTTTTACTGCAGACTCCTCATGACATCTCTTTCATTTATTCACCCAAGACAAGAAGCTCCCTCTAACGACAATGACTTTTTTGGACACAGGCAGAATCTAGCTTTGTATACAAAAATATGGTTTCCCCCTTGTACACTGTCTTTCAGAATTTTAAATAAATTCAATTTTTGCATTCAGGCCATTATTTTGTCACCGGAGAGTATGTGCTTTGCTCTTTCATTCATTATATTAATTCAAGGATTAAGCAAAACGTATGTTAAAGTAAATGTAAAAAAAGAAGAAGAAAGGGAAATGGGGAAAGATTTTATAGAAATATCATATTTGGCCATATCCTAGAGCCAAGCTTCAGAACATCTATCACACAGCAAAGCCTTGCTTGTACAAAGACTGAGATAAACATTTTGGTTCAATGTTTCCATTCAGTTAAATCAAAGCTCACCAGCACTTCTGAAAATAAATAACTATTTCCTTGTGGAAGGTAATTAAATAAACCTTTTGCATCTTAACAGCATATTTAATATAGTATCTATCCTACACAACTAAATAAGCTCGCTCTTCTGCTATCCTTTTGTATCAGAAACCTGCTTTAAAACTGTATTTCCACTTAGCCTGCCTCCGCTTGAGTACTCCAACCAATTCTAAAATACAGCAGAGGGGCACTGTTTCAGAAGAACTAGGGGTCACAAAATGAATAAGTAGGAAGTTTAAAACCAACAAAGGGAATTTCTTTTCCACACAGTAATTCAGTTAAACTATCTGCCAACAGATGGGGTGGAAGCTGACAGTTGAGGCAGGTTGGAAAAGGGACTGGGCACATTCTTGGAGAAAAGAGGCATCGGTAGCTATTGAGCAGGGGAGTGAAGGGCACAGCCCCTGAACAGACTTGCCCAGACCTAGAAGGAGGCTGCAAGTGAGAGAGGAACAGTGGGGGAAAAACCCGGATGGGACCCAATTCGCTCTCGCTTTCAGCAGCCCCTCCCTGCCCCTGTGTGGCACAGGGCTGGGCAAGAGAGACCTGTGGGCTGACCCAGCAAATAGCAGCTCTTTTGGCCCCTCTCATAATCGGGGCGTCTAGACTCCAAGCTGCTCCAGATCCTGCTCTTCAGCATCTAACTTTCGCGCCTACCCTTGTAGACTCAGAGCACGTGGATTCAACAGAACGGAGGAAAAAGCAAGCACGTGTTTAACACCCGCACGGGAGCGCCGGATCCTCTCCCTACCGCCTTCCCTGCCCCCAGGACCCCAGCGCCCGTGGCCCGGCCCGGCCCGGCTCGGCCCGCGGCGCCGCGCCACGTGGCCGGCTCGCGGGGGGCAGCAGAGGGCACCGGGGAAGGGGGATCGGGGGCTGAAAGCGATTCCCAAAGCTTCTCGCCCCCGTGTCTGCTGCTGTCCAGCAGGCTCGAGAGCCGGGCAGGGCAGGGCAGGGGCTGCGAGGCACGTGGCAGGAGCCCTGCAAGAGGGCTGGCGCAGCGAGACCCTGCAGCCGGGGTCTGCCCGCGCCCCGCTCCTCCCCCCAGCTACTTTCCCGGCTCACCTGGGCTGCCATCACCCGCTGCCTCTCGGCGATCAGGCTGCACTTTTTGCACTGGCAGTCCCTCCACATGCAGAACCGCTTGTGCCCTTTCAGGGGCGAGGAGTAGCCGTGGTTCCTGCAGCGGGCACACTTGGGCAGCCGGGGGGACTTCTTCCCCGAGGCGGCGGCTGCTTGAGCCAAGCCCGTGGAGCCCCCTCCAGCCCCGGCAGCGGCCATCAGAGCGGCTGCCTTGCCGAAGCTGCCCATCTTACCCCCCTGGCCATGGTGCTCCGAGGAAGCCGAGGGCTTGCTGAATGAGGACTCATTGGGCATCGTCTCGGCTCGGTGTCGGAAGTGGGGGGAAAGGTGTGGGTTCGGCTTGCGAAGCTCGATTCCTGCCCCAAGGGCAGCTACTACGCAAGTCCTGCTGCGACCAGCGCCCCCCAGCTGTCCTGCTTCGCTTGCCTGCCCCGGGCCTTGGAACGTTCCCTGCCTTCTATGGAACGCTGGAGACTTGGTGGAACCTTCCCCGGGCGGGGGCGGGGCCCGCTGGCCCCGCCCCCTACCCGCCCTCGCCCTTCCCGCCCAGCCCGGCAGGCCTCAGGCCCAGGGTTGGGCGGGCAGCCTGGGGGCCGGTGCAGGCTCGGGCTGCTTGGTAGCAAGCGGCCCTTAGGTCTCTCCGCCCTCAGGGCAGAGCAGTACCTCTGCTCCCTGAAGAGCCAGGCAGCAAATGAGGGTTGGAAGGGACCTCAGGAGGTCATTTAGTAGTCCAGCCCCCTGGTCAAAGCAGAACCGTTGCCAACTAGATCATGCCAGCCAAGGCTTTGTGGTCTTAAAAACCTCCAAGGATGGCAATTCCTCAACCATGAGCAGGGGTCTGCCCTGCTGGCGGCGTGGAGACGCCCCATCCAATCTGATCCCCTTGCCAAAGTCCATGATAAACACAGCCCCCAATGCCAGTGCACTCACCCTGGCATTGAAGCATCAATTTTCTTCTCTCCTTCTGCCTCAGTAGTAAAGACGCTGCAGTTATATTGTTGATGCGCACAAGAGGGAAAGTCCATCCCTCTGAGAGACGCTGGCCTTGCAGGGCTGGCAACAGTAAAATGGCATAAGAGCTCAGTCTTGCCTGATCTGGTTGAACAGTACAATCAGAGACTGAGCAAGGAGCCTCTCTTTTTCTTCTTCACACAGGAATCTTTTGGCACATAAACACCTTTGTAGTGGCTGAGGCAAGGATTTCTTAGGGCAATACCTTTTATGGGGCCAGCTGTATAGTTGGGATAGAGGTAGACAATCTTTCAAATACATCAGGTCTGCTCTGAAGGGTCTCTTTGCTCATCTCATTGCTCAAGAGCCACCTTGTTTTGATACCTTAACCTTTGTGTCTCCATTTCATAGTGAAATACAACAAACTCTCTGTGGGTTATAAACTATAAAATACCTGTATATAGTATGTAAAATAATGTACACAGAATAAGCAATAGATAGTTAACTGTATTTCAGTCTAAAATTTTATGTAAACTATTCTCTATCTCCGCCCTGAAATCTCCCCTTAAAGCCTAGTTCTTTCAGGTAGCCACTCATTTCTGGTCGACTGCAAATGGCTGCCTTTTCCCACAGATCTTCCTCGTTTTTTTGCATTGTACCTTTTGAAATATATTCTTGGAGTCAGGACCAGTCTTAAGGTCAGAAGGGATGTAAAAGGCATCTGGCCTATATAAGGTATAGTGGCTATAACAGGTCAGGGCTTTACAGAATCTAACTAGGTTTATAGGAGGTTATATTTTTGGAGGTCTGTATTACATCTCATTATGTTTCCGTGGTTTTGATAGTCTGAAAGGAAGAGTCTAAGTCAGTATAAGTCATGCTCAGGGTACAGAACAGTGGCATAGCAGGAGATGGAAAGGAACAGATAGGAAAAGTCTCTTTCTTTTAAACTGTGTTTCTTAGTTAATACTGTATATAAATGCATTGCAGCAAGACATTTTCTTTAAGTAGTAGCTCTGAGATACTTATGTGGCTTCCTCTCCTCTAGCGAGCTTACATTTAATTCACTGCTATGAATCCCTAAATATGTGATGATGATCACCAACTGAAGTGCCAAACAAAGAAAAGCAAAAGAAAAACTCAGCATTATGTGACTTGATGTGAATAAAAGATTGAACCTCACTTTAATGGTTCAATATTTTGTATGTCAACGTGTCCTGGAATGATCAAGAGAAAGACAAGCACAACATTCACATGGAACAAAAATAAAACGTATCAATTCAGTGAATGATGAATCTGACAGTCTGCATCTGAAGCAAATTAATACAGAGTCAGCTGTTTCTGCTTTCTGTTTTGAAGTCTGATCCAACTCCCATTGAAATAATCAGAAATAATCTACTGCCTTCAAGTGATATTGGATCAAGCTCCCCATGCAGAACAAAATCTGCAAACTTCACCCATTTTTTAGAGTGACTGACTATTGTTAAAGGGTCTTGATCCAATTCTCAGTGAAATCAATGGAAATATACAGATTTACTGGATCCAAGATCATGGGTGACTGATGCCGCCTTAATCGGGGGGGCACGTGCTCTGCCCTGCAATCAGTCCTGACGACCAGGGGGGTCTGATCTCACTGCCCGGGGGAACCCCCGTGGCCAATCCTGCAACAGCTGATTGCTGTAGCCGATCGCTGCAGTCTCTTTCAGGAGCGGCTGCAGCAATCGGCCTACCCCCCTGCCTATCGCCTAAGCGGCAAGCCCGGCTGGTCAGGGGGTGCACCAGCACTCTCAGGGTGCACATGCACCCCCATGCACCCCCTACGTGTCCAAGATACACATACTGGATTCAAGATACAAATGAAAAGAAGAAGACGCCAAGGACAGAGTTGGAGATAGAGAGGAGGTTAAAAGAATAAGGAGACAATATCCGCTTCAGCTGCCTGTGGCCCAACTGTCATGGAGCCACCAAGACGATTGACCACCTCCTCTGGCTGTGTACCTGCACCAAGGAGGTATGGCAAAGGGTGAAGCAGCTCTGCAAAGCAGTGACCAGCATCAACTGGCTAACCAGAGAAGCAGTGCTGTACGGACACCATGCCAAACACTAGGGGAACCCACTGGCCCATTTCAACCAGTTTGCATCCTGTATTAGGAGCGCCCTGTGAAAGGCCAGGAACCTCCTGTTGTACAAGCACAGGGATGTAGAGGTAGTAGGCTGTGTGAAAATGGTGCTATGTGAACACCAGACCTACTACCAGAAATCGGTAGTGGAGGATGGAGAGAATGCAGCCAAAGCCACCTGGCACAAAGACACGTGGGACAGGATCTTCCAAGTTCCACCTAGTGGGGTGGGGGTGGTGACAGTGAGGAAGAGGAAGAGACAAATGGAACTGAGGACAGCGACAGCAGCAGCGGGTCCTCCAGTGGGCGCTGGAGTAACAGTGGCATGGACAACAGGTGAACTGAGTATGTGACCCCACAAGCAGGGTGGGGATGAAAGGAAGGGGTTGCCTGATCTGAGAGACCAGAGGTTGGCTGTGTGTGTAGTGTGCGAGGCGGATATTGTAACGGGTTCGGGTGGGTGCACAGGCTGCACGGATGCAGTTTTTGTAATGGGTTAAGGTTTTCTCTGTGGTGTGATACTCAGAGTGTAGATATATATAACCTCATATATATATATATATATATTTTACAAAAAGAAAAAAAGGACTGCATTCTCCAGGAACCAATGTACGTTGTTTAAGCACAACACCTGCTACATTGCATTGCTATCACTGCTCCCAAACCTGGGCAGTGCTGATATGCTGTAATTCAGCTAACAATATGCACACAATACCCAATTCATTGTCATTAGATATTGCGAACAGAGAAAAAGAGTAAGAGGCAGACTTATGGGGCACCTTACCTTATCTTCTTATGTTGTTAAACTCCCAAGTCCAATCTTGTAAGTATTGTGGGAAAGTACTCAGCTCAGTATTGCGCATTAGTTTAGCAGATTCATTTTGACATGTTACCAGCCTCTGCTGTTTTGTTGGACTTCATTAGACCTCTGAGGAGCCCAACTTCTACTTCCTGTGTGTAAGGCCCTCTATGTCCTGGCTGTAGCCAGGCAATCAAATTAGCAGAAGTAATATACTGCTGATCATGTCTCTAATCCTGTGAACATTTCAGCACCCATGGTCTTGTACTCATGTGAGTAATCACAGTAAATTCAATGGGGGTAATCACCCAAGTAGCTCTGCTTGTGTATGTATCTGTAGGTTTGGAGCACATGACTGTAGTGTTAACAAACCAAACCTATTGAAAATATACTTCAATAAAAATCCAGTAGGTGGCATAAACAGGCCACACATTATTTTTGAGTTTTACTTGTTTTTTGTACTGTGCAGTTTCCTTCCCCTTCTAATTGTTAATTTTCTGTCTCTGGCTTGCTCTTTACTTTGAACATTCTCTAACATGAGGAAGCTGAAGTCTTTTCCAGTGGGATCCACTCTGCTGTCTTCAGAATGGAACTCAGGGCTTGGTATTCCAGCCAGAAGGACATGTTTGAAGCTGCCGGCAGGAGGCCGTTAGTGCTGGGTTTGATACATATTCTGAAGCAGTGATTCTCAACTGGGGTTCTCTTGGCCACAAGATGTTTTTAAGGGTACCATGCAATATTATCCCTTTTCGGTGTGTAAACACCTACATAAGTCCCAACCAAGACTAACCACAGAAATTTCATAGAGGAATCCACAGTGTCAAAAACCTGTTGTAGTCTGCAATTCTTTGCAACAGAAGAATAGCTCTGTCATTTTTTCATACTCATAAAAGGAGTGAAAGCTAACTGCTGGCATTTTCTGAGCAGTGCCGTGAGTCTAAAAAGGTTGAAACCACTACTCTACAGGCAGACTTTTGCTTCTAACTTCAGTTTAAGCTTGCAAAACCTTTTGCACAAAAACAAATGCCATTCCTTAACAGGAAAAGTGGGTCCAAATCTAAGCCCACATCTCCAAACTCCCCACATTTTGACTACTTAGGTCTTTCTCTCCTGTGTAAGTTTTGGATTGTTTAAATTAAAATTGTGTTAGGAGGTTACCAGGTAATGTAAAGCCAGTTACATCTAGAATCTAGTAACTCAGTTACATTCTCATTAAAATCAATGGGTCCATGTTCCATTACTCTTTCTAGCAAACACAGCTTTCCCGCTTGCATTTAAATGGTAAGAAGTTCCCCTATTAGCATTTCAGCTACTGATGCATCTATGTTATATTTTCACATTTTCTCCCCATAACTTGTGTGACCAGGAAGGGTATTCATTTTGCTTCTGTGTTTTTTAATGCATCTTCTTATTATGGGCCAGGATATGGCTGCCTCTTATAACAGGGGCAGGAATCAAAGGACCATGCTGAAAGTCTTTATATCCTTCCTTTATGCCCCATGTGAGGGGCTGTCAGTCTCAGTCCCTTTGCTTCGGGGACAGAAAATGAGGATGTTTTAGTGCAAACCGTGCTTATAGAGTCCTTCCTGGCATTTGCCACAAATAGCTGCAAAAGCACAAATAACTCCAACAAAACTGGTTAGAAGAAACACTGGAAATAGCAGTCTGAATAAATACAAATTTGTTGGCTGGGGAAATCCAGGTTAGTTTACATAGTTTTAAAAAATTACATAAAAATAAATGAATGCCTGCCTGCAAAAACAGATGAACATTCCCCCTGCAAGGGTGTGAACCCAGATAGCAATATTGTTCTATAACGTTAACAAAAATGAAATTGGCTGGAAACAAAATGACTCTCCTAGACCTTGCTGAGTGAAATACAAAGAGTAAACACAGTCAAGCAAATCAAATTGAAACCTCCATTCCCTTTCCAGTAATTGCAAATGTTCAGCTCATCTCTGCTGAGCTTATTATTATTACAACTAGTAACAGGGATAAGGAAAATATTAGAAACAATAGTTTATCCAATTAAATGGCTGAAGTCTGCATGCACGGTTTGTTTGGGGGGTTTTTCCTCTTGTGTGCCTGAATCATTTCATTCCACATTTAGAGGCTGGAAAACTGGCATGGGCTATCAGGCTGCTTCGGATTTTTAGCTGTTAATAATTTACTTTTGATAGCTATTTTCAAAGCATTATTAGGCTTGACTTATAAAACAAAAGTAAAAGAGCATGCAGGAGGAAACCATTGTATTGCTCCAGATCAGTCTTCTTATTCATTTTAAGCACACTTAAAAACATTAATTGGACCAGTGACTTAGAACATTGAGGCTGCTTACATGACTCATTAAACTGACATTTCTAACATTTGTAATTCACACTATGTGAATGATAGAATCCTAGAAGCCATCTATATGTTTGAGCTCCTTTATCAGAGAATAGGACGATTGCACTGAACGCCTTTAGATTTCAATACCAACATCAATTGAAACACAAGACGTCTGTAATGGAGCTGAATTTGATAGACTGCCAGAAGAATGTGACAAACTAAGCCTCAGTCTCTTAAATTAAGCTGCACAATTAATTGCTACTTTTTATTTATGATCTTTAATGTCTTAATGGATACAATTGACTTCCCACTTGGTTAGACAAGGCCACTGTGTAAATTAGTATTTAAAAGAATGAATAGATCATTTCAAATTATAAAGCAGTTGCTTTCTTACCTACAATTCTTAAAATTGTACAGGTTCTAATGATTTGATATTCTTGTTGGGGAAATGGCCTGAAATTGATGATGTTCCAGGTTTTTGAGGGAAGACTGGAAGTACGTTCCTGAGTGACTTAAGTGACTGATTTTGCTGCTTTGATTTATTGCTTGGCTGCCTTAATTCATTATTTGTATTTGATTATTTTTTTGTTGCTGAGTCGTTCTTATTTATGACCGGAAATCTAAAGAATTGTTAAGATATCAACAGCTTTTTGCATAAGCTGATATATTTCTTCTTTTTATTATTTAAATCCAAATAAAGAAAAACTTGTTTAGGACTGAATTCTCAGGTGGGCATATTTCATTTACTTAATTTTGATTGACTTGCCATTAAAGTCAGCAGGAGCCGCACATGTCTTAAGAGCAAAATCTTGTCCTGCTTCATTATGTGCTTTGAGCTCTGAGCTTGTCCCATTTTTTTCCCTATTTTTCTCTTTCAAATCAGCTCTGTAGGTGAGATAGACCAGACCACTTCAAATGGAGTTGTCCCACTCGAACCATTTTGATGAAGACTAAATTATTGTTTTCAAGCCTTTATTCAGTCATATTTTGAAAGAAGTGTGTAAGGACGATAAGGTTTTACAGAGACATCTCATTATTATACTATGCTAAGAGAAATCAGTACATAGAGGTAATGGTCCATCTCTAGCAATACTTCCTCTGCTTCTAGAAGTGTATTTTGCATAATACATTCAGTAATGTATTAATGATCTCTCTCTCTCTCTGCATATATGCATTGGTATAATATTATGTACACACACACACACACACACACACTTAAGTAAATTTAGAGCAAATACGAGTTTCTATGATGAGGAGTACTTTTCGTACTGATTCTCAACCAAGGTGTCACAGCGACAATCCTTTTAAGGCAGCGACGGGCAATTATTTTGGGCAGAGGGCTGCTTACCGAGGTTTGGCAAGCCATCGAGGGCCACATGACAGGCAGCCCAGGGTAGATAAATATTAATTTCCTAAATTTTTTAGGGGCCCCGTGGGCCGGATAGAATGGCCTGGGGGGCCGCATCCAGCCCCTGGGCCGCATTTTGCCCACCCGTTTTAAGGGATGCAAACACCTACAGGTGATTCACAAGATAAATCCAAGTATTTCAAGTAGGAAGCCATAATGCTAAAAACATTCTGACCTGTTGTGGTCTTTCTGTTCTTTGCAAGAGAAGAAAGGCTCTATTATTTTTCAAAAAACAAATGAAAACAGAGCTGGCATTTTCTGAGGGGTGCCTTGAATCTAATGAGCTTGGGAACCACTGACTTAGAAAGCTGACATATTGTTACAACTAACAAGCTACTAATTTTAAATACACCAGCTTTGTCTAGAGGCAGCTGTTTTGGCCATTTCTGAGAAGGCTATAGAAGCTGTTCAGACTGATGTCTTGATTTCTGTTACCTCGTAGAAACCCTCCCTTGCAGGTGACAGCAAAGCAGCATTTGGGCCCCATTGTGCAACTCTTGCTGAAACTGCAGAACTCATGAAAATAGACTTGACACCTGACTTAAGTCAGGGGTTGCTGAAACTGCTGTGTGGGGCCAGCAGCAGTACCCCAGAGCCCCTCCCAAGTCAGCTGCTGCACTCAGGGTGCAGAGATCCTGCACCTAGCAGCAGGAGCTGGGATCTCTGGGTAAGGTAAGACTTCCTTGGAACTCCCCCTCATCCCAGTGTCCAGGATGCTGAAATGGTTAGTTACACCTCTGGTCATGGCTGCAGGCTCAGAAAAGGCCCCTTTAAATAAATAGCATCTTTGCAAGGACCAGGATTTAAGACATCATTTTGCTTTCCCTCTCTTTATATGTAAAGTCACTGAACACAGAGAAGCTATTGGCACTGAAAAGCAACGTCAATGAATGCACAATAATGACTTACCAGAAGAATTTTCATCAAGTGCATGGAGGTAAATAGGATACATTTTTTAAATTGTCCAAATACCTATTTACACAATAGGCCATAATTCCTCTCTGTAGAACTTGCTATGGTCTATCAAGTAAATGATATACATTTTAAAAACTGTCTGAACGTGTATTTACCTGACAGACCATTGGCCTGACAATGTTCTGGTCCACTGAGTAAATAATACACATTTTAAGCAGTTTTCAAATAGATATTTATTCTCATGTACTCCAGCAAGATTGGTTTTGCCATTTGTGTTTAAACCTGAGTTTAAAACATAAAGAACATTAAATATGAAGAACTTATTCAGAAAAAAAAATGTATATTCACCCTTGTGACATCACAGTTCACTAACACAAGAGTGACTGAGCTATCATAGAAATTAACAGTGTTGTTACCAGGAATATTCTGGATCTTCCCTAGTCAAAGGATTTTATAAGCATTATGTTTATCATCATTTGTATTACTGTGATGTATTACTCCATTGTGCTACGAACTGCTCAAACAAGTAATAAAAGGACAGTCCCTACCCTCTAAATTCCTCATCTATTATTTTTTAATAAAATAGCTTTTTATGGGGGTGTATCATTAATCAGATTTTACAGTGAAGAAGTTGAGGCTAGGGGCTTGACTCAAGGCCCCAAAAATAAGTCAGTGTCAGAGCACACAACTTGAACTCGGGAAACCGTTCCTTTTCTAAGAGGGTTCAATCCAACACCATCCTTCCCTAAGAAATTTAATGACTGCTTTAATACACTTGATTAAGTTTTGATGCAATTAAACTCACGAGAAAGAATCATTATAAAGAGGAAATTATTGGGTACACATAAATTCAAATACACACACAATCAGCTGTGCTGGGAAAGAAGGAGGGAGTAGAGATGGGACTGGGTCCAAAATCGCCAGGGAAAATCACATCCATGCTTCCTCTGTACTTGGGGCATAGTCAGATTTAGGGTTCTTCCCCTCCCCAGCTCTCATGGAAAAGGCTTGCGGCAATTAAGAGGGGCAGAATATTAGTTATTCTTTGTTATTGAGTTTTTGTTTATTCATATGACCTGACACCCTGCCCCTCTATATACAAGATGTTGAAGATTATAGAATCCCTACCTTAAAAGGCAATCTGCTGTTTCTTCTATGATCATTTGTTCAGTGTTACACCTTGAATACAAAAGGTCCTTCAGACTCCTAGCTTTCCGAATCCTGATATTTCATTGTTTCATCAGAGTTTCACAAAGTTTCCTTTAACTGCTTCATTATTTTAATGACCTCTGTCAGCACTTGACCAAAAAACTTAAAAGGCAAACTTGTCAATGGACCACTTATCACCAGCCTGTACACTAATACCCCACACCATGAAGGCACAGCTGCCTGCCTGAAATACCTACAGGAAAAAAGATTACACTCAGATTTGCAGCCACAACATATTGCACAGATGATCCATTTCATCCTCAGCCACAACAACCAACGCTTCATCCAAACTATGGGCACAAGGATGATTCCTCAATATGTCAGCCTCTTCATATTTTCATTATCTGGACTGAACACCTGGACTGTCTTTGTGATATCCAGTGGAGGTTTGGCAACTACCACCCTTTAATCAAATTCCCTCTGGAATACAGTAGCATCAGCTTTCTAGATACCATGCTCTACATCCGGGAGGCTACGCTACAAACCCCTATATACAAAAAACCCACCGACCACCAAACTTACGTCCACAAAACCAGCAATCATCCCAAACATACCCCAAAAGCAGCAATTGTCAAGCCCTAAGATACCACCACATCTGCTCTGAGGAGAATACACTTGACACCCATCCTGCCAAACTGAAAACTGGCTTTACCCAGCAAGGACAATTCAGCAGAGAAATAGATTGCATCTAGAGAGCCAAACAGATGCCCCGCAGCAGCCTACTACAAGAAAAAACCCCACTGACCACATACCCTAGGTTGTTACCTACTATTCCACACTGAGACCTATAAGCAGGATCAAACAACTACAACCCATGCTTGAAAGGACCAGAACTTGAGAAAAATATTCTGTGCCTGCTGCTTTCCCAGAGGCCTGAGGAAGGATATGATACTGAAACTTGCCTATGTCTATCCATAGACAATAAAGGACAACACTCACAATTCTTGCCCCTTATATTTCATGGACCATTCCTGGCCCATCACAGCAACAACATCACCTCCACAGTACCAGACCATGGAAATCTTTTCCCAGTCTGTGTTCCAAGTTGTCTTTCCCTTTATATCCTTTTCTGAAGAAACCAATTTTTATAGGTCCTTCAGGTTTATGATTACCAATTTGTAAAAATAGATGCTTACTTTTGAAGGTTTTCTTTCATAATCTTTGGGGCTATGTTCTCGGCTTAAGTAAATCGGTGTAGTGCCACTGAAGTCCATATACCTACAAAGATTGACCACAATGGAGGGGCTGGGCCTTCATTTCCTAATTGCTGTTCTCCCTTAATATTCTTTCTCCCTGGAACAAGATGATGATTTGGAAGTGGCTTGCTTGGACATCAAAGGCATATTTCCCTTATAAGCTTCCAAAGCAGTTAACTAAAAAATGCATTTTGATGGCCTTGTGGGAAAAAACAATACTGGTAATTCTGCCATACAAGCAAAATAATTAACTCCTCGAACACAAAAATGTTCATTTCCCACGTACTGGACTATACACTCCTAACACCTCACATTTCTGCTCAGATTAACTTAAAAAGACAAAAACAAAATGTTGACCGATTTTCCCCTACATTGATCTAAGGGGAAAGCTCTCAGTGTAAAATTTTGAAAATCACCTCAGTGAGTTAAGAATCTAAGTATCATTTTCAAAGTGACTTTTAGCCATTTGGAAACCTAAGCTGTAGTCACGCTCAATAACTTTTAAGCTAATGAGCAGGGATCCTGGTTTTCTCTGATAAAAGAAAAAATCCCCAATTTTTGAAGTAAAAAAAGTACCCCCAAATCCACATTTTTCCATTATTAAAATGAAACTCCACTAATATCTAGATGTATATATAGTGGTGTTTCATTTTAATTCTGGGAAAATGTGGATTTGGGGTTACTTTTTTAAAACTAAAAATTAGGGAGTTTTTTTTTTTAAATCAGAGAAAACCAGGATCCCTGCTCATTAGTCTCTTTTGAAAATAAGGCTTAGATGCTTTTTATTTTGCCTCATGTTTACCTAAAAATAAGTTTTTTCCTCTTGTATGTAGAGCTTGTGCCACTTGGGGTGCGTCCAGACGTGTGTGCACGTGGGTTTGCAGACCCGTCTGCAGCGCCACAAACCGCATGTGCTGCATATGCAGGCGTTCTCCATGCTGCTAATTTGTGTCAGAAAAATCTGTGCCAGAAAAAAGCAGGGTGGCACACAAGGAGATAGCATGTGCCATCCAAAACCAGAGCCTGGCCTGCCAGAGCCACACTGCAGCTGCTGGCCAGGCTCCATGCACCCGGATTGCTGCCGCTGGAGCCCCCCAGAGCCCCAAGTAAGATTGCTGGGGCCATCCTGCCCTATCCTACCTGGGGCAATTTGTTGCAGGCCAGAGTACATACATGCCGCTAGTAGTTGTCCCGGGGGAACACACATTTCCACGTTTGGGGAGTGCTCTTGAGTTGTTTTTTTAGCTTATCTGTACTTTTTTGGAGACCTTCTAGGTTGCTGGGGTGCATGCCATTGTTCTCTCTGTTAGTCTCTTTCCTCTATAGAGTATTAATGAACTCTCCAGTAAGGCAAAGAATTAGGAAGAAAAGCAGTGAACTTGTCATTCAAAATTAGTAAAGGCTTGTCCTCTATCCTTGGACAAAGTTGAGTCTTCATGCATGCAGTCTTTTAACCTCAGAAACTGAACACTTTGAGAGAGAAAGAGAGAGAGAAAATAAAATGTAACGTCAGACTAGAACACTTAGGGACAATATGTTAGAAATACCCTTGTGCAAGTACTCTGAGAAAGCTAAGATTGCACATTTGTTATTTCTTACCACCAGGGGTCTCTCTTCTCCTTAGAGAAACATCCAATATAGAGGAAGAGACGCTAAGGACCAAGGCTAGCAGATATGCCAAGTTTCAAGACCAGGCCACTCATCGTCTTTTCAGGTCTGGGGCTAAGTTTAGCTTTCACGAAAAAGACTAAAAGACACATAACGGGCAGGTGCTCTGCAATTTTCTTCAAACAACTAAACCAAGGGACTCCCATCCTTACCAGCAATGTACATCCTCCTCCTATTCCTGGGTTGATCTTGAACGTATACTAGTAATTATAACAACCACTGAGCAATTTAACCAGGTCAATCAATGTCCACAGGGACACCACGAAACCAATGTTCACAAAGGTCTTTTTGGGAATTGAATCCAGTTTTGTAGTAGATGCAAAAATCCTCTTATTTTAATTGCACCTAATTACTGTATTACTTCTTCTTTATACTTTGCCTTCATACTTTGATGTTTACACCCTTTAAAAACATAGTCTATTTTTACTTTTCCTGCTTAAAGTAGTTATCTCTTAGCCAAGCTGCACATGAACCTTTCTCTGTGACAATCCTTCCAGCTTGCCAGTAATTTGTTGCCATTTTCCCTGAGCACCCACCTTGCCATTCTTTTTGTGATGAGGTGACCAAAGTGAGACATCATTCCAGATGCGGTTACATCAAAACTACTAGCATGTAGGAAGGAAGGGTAATTTGCCTGATCCATAATTTATGCAAATTGGAGGGGCTTGCAAATTGAGTTTATGCAAATTTCACTGTCCCTTTACAAGACAAACTTGATCTGATTTGTTCCCACTTAAAATTTCTTTCGGCAATCCAAGTTCTCTAGGTTTTTTTCCCCCACTGCCTCTCAGAAGCTGTGATTTGGATTATTTTTCCTGAGCTGTATTAGTCTAATTTTCCCAAAAAGTAATTAACATTATTGTTTCCTGACATTATTGTTTCCTGACAAATATGCAAAAGTGGTTTATGGTTTGAAGAAGAGATACTTCTTGAACCAAATTCTGAGGTCCTTTACTCAGCCTGATCACGTTTCCAAAAATTGAATGGAAATGCATCTCCCTATAATGGCCTCTCACCCATGGTACCTAGGGAAGGTGTTCTTCAAATCTCAGAATGTAGGTGTCAGAACTGTATATAGTCATCATCACCAGTTGACTTAGGGAAGGCACAGAGATCAAGAGACTTTGTAAGGAACATTTTATCTTTGAATGAAAGGTGCTATATAAAGTACAATAATTATAAGGTTATTAATAACTTAATCACACAAGTGAATGAAGTAAATGAATCATTCCAATGAAGTTACTGGCATTGCATGAGTGTTGAAATCATTTTGTTGGACCTGTTAGGCATATGGTTTGATTTTGCTTCAGAAGGGAATATTTCTGTAATTAGGGACAAAAAAAGACAAAATAATAAAATAGTTAAAATTAAGCAAATTTTCCAGATCAGTGGAAGTTCCTCAGCTGAATTCCCTGTGCATTACTTTGAAAACATGTCAGTCACTCCCTGCTGAATAAAACTCTCCTTATTTTCCTAGCTCGGGAAGATGCAGGGGGCTCTCGCTGACAACAGGAGACATTATCTAACAATTTTCCATTTAACAGCACAGTGATGCCCTTATTTATAGGCATTTGATCCAGAGGTCTTCCTCACCTCTGAAGGGCACTTTTTATTGTATAAACACAAATTACTTAAAAGGTGTTTTCTCTTTTATGATAGTGGCTCTGCTTGGTACACAAAGGCAAAAATGCACATCAGTAGCATCCAGTAAAGAATAAGCAAAGTGCCACTCGGCCAACACACCAGAGCAGAGCTCGACTGAGGAGCAAAGCAGTGGCAAACAGAGTGATGGAATAGACAGTAAAATATCTGTAGTATTTAAGTGCTTTAGATTACAACCAGAGAACACATAGGAGTTAATCATCTCTTTGCAACAGGGGAACAGACCCCCATTCCCTCCCTTCACATACCACAGGATTAAAAACATAAAGAATAGGGGGGGTTTTCCATGTAAAAAATGATCAATGAAAAAATTACTTTTAAATAAAGCAAAATCTTGTTAAATAGTTTTAAGATAGTGAACTCAAAGTTCACCAAAATCTAGGCAGAGCAAAACACCTGATATATCTAACGTTATATTCAAACTATTATGCCTTTAGCACATCTTGTTTAATGGTCTCATAGCACAAAATATCAAATAATACTATTTAGCAAGCTTCTTTACACTTCATCTTTTTTAAAGGGTGCCTTTTGTAGTGTCTTAAGGCTGTGTTAGACCTGGGTTGTATTGATTCAGCCTTTCCACATTTCCTTCTACTTGTACATGATTTTGTGTCTTCTTTCTGACCATCTGTATTTGACATGAAGCCAGGAGGCACCGATATGCCATGTCATAACAAGCAAAATTGTAATAACTTACACAGCAAACACAGCAGCTTAAACACAGTAAAATTTAGTAGAAACAATAATGATAAAAAAAGAATTTTTCAGCATATGGATGAACGTGATTTACTGGGGAGGAATCAATATGGCTTTGTCAAAAAGAAATCACGCCTCACAAACCTAGTAGAGTTCTTTGAGGGTGTGAATAAGTAGGTGGATTGGGGTGATCTAGTTGACATATATATTTGGACTTTGGAAAAGCCTTTGACAAGGTCTTCCTACAAAGACTCTTAACTAAATTAGGTAGTCATGGGATTATAGAGAATGTCAACTCATGAATTAGAAATTGGCTTAATGATAGAATTCATAGACTATTATCTAAATAAATGATCAGTTTTCAGGATGGAAAGAAGCAAGCAGCAGGGATCTGTGTTGAGGCCAGTGCTGTTAAACATATTTATAAATGATCTAGAAAAGGAGGTGAGTAGTGAGGTAGCCATATTTGTGGATGACACCAAATTATTCAGAGAGGTAAAAGCCAAGGCAGGATGTGAGGAAACACTGAAGGCTCTGTCACTATGGAGCAGATGGGCAACTGAATGGCAGGTGAAATTCAGTGTAGATAGGTGTAAAGTGATGCACATGGGCAAAAATAATCCAAACTACATCTACACTATGATGGGCTCTACATCAGCTGCCACACAGAAAAGAGATCTGGGAGTCACTGTGGACAGTTTTGTTAAAAACACTAGCTCAGTGCTCAGCAGCTGTCAAAAAGGAGAGAAAAATAGGGATTATTAAGACTGGAATTGTAAGCAAAGCAAAGTATCAGTGTGCCCCTTTATAAATCCATGGTGTGTTCACACCTTGAAAACTGTGCCCAGTTCTGGTCTCCTCACCTTGAAAAGGATATAGGAGAACTAGAGAAGGTCCAGAGAAGGGCAACAAGGTTGATTAGCCGTATGGAGGAGCTTTCAGATGAGGAGAGACTAAAGAGGCTAGCTCTATTCTGTATAGAAAAAAGTTGCTTGAGGGAAGACGTGGTAAGGGTTTACAAAATACTGAACGGCAAAGAGAAAGTAAAACGTATTTATTATTTACCATCCCTTACAAGAACTAGGGGTCACAAAATGAAACCAGTAGGTGATAAGTTTAAAACTAACAAAAGGAAGTTCTTTTTCACACCGTAGGCACATTTACATGAGATGCTTAATGCGCAGTAGCCTAATTCTACCGCACATTCACACATCATGGCAAAAACAGTGCTCATGCACAATAGAATTAGTCTACCGTTTATTAAGCATCACAAAAAGACTGTGTATCATTGCCACTGCATATTTATGTAGTACTACATATAGAGGTATTAAACTGAATGCACAGTAGCAATAGCGCATTAATACACATGTACATTGCCCAATGTATAATTAAAGTGTGAAACTTGTTGTCACCAGATGTTGTGGAAGCTGATGGTTTAGCCAGATTCAAAAAGGGATTGGTCAAATTCTTGGAGGAAAGGGGTTTCAGTAGCTATTGAGCAACAGAGTTAGGGATACGTTGTCTGAATCAGAACTTCCTAGATCTTAAATACTGGAAAGAGGAAGAGTAGAAAAAACTCTGGTTAGATGCAGTTCACTCTCCCTTTCAGTATCCCCCCTCTGTCACACAGGATGGGGGAGGGGGTTGCAGAAGCAGGGAGGTGTTGTGTTATGAACGTTTCCAACTCTAGGTCCAAATCCACAGAGATTTTGGTTTTCTTACTCAGGAACACTGCCTGGATGTTGTGACCCTGCCCTTAGCAATGGTGACTCCTCCCAGCAGCTTGTTCATCTCATCATTGCAGACCACCAGCTGGAAGTGGCAGGGCATTATGCAAGTCTTCTTGTTGTCCCAGGCAGCATTCCCAGCCAGTCCCAGGATTTCAGATAGTCCATCACTGCAGCCAAATAGACTGGTGCCTCAGCTCCCACTCACTCAGCATAATTGCTATTGTGAAGATGGTGCACATGGCCTACAGAGAACTGCAGCCCTGCTGTGGAAGACCTAGACTTGGCCTTAGCCTGGACCTTGCCTCTTTGCTTGCCATGGCCAGACATGATTTTGCCCTTAAATGATGCCACCCCTCTGCAGAAAGCAAGCTGGACCTCTGGTCTGACCCAGTAAACGGCAGTTCTTAAGTTCTTACCTAGTAAATAACTAGCCACATGTATTAACGTCATAGCTTTATACATTCAGTACATTCAACTAAAACTGACTGAATTCTATAGGAATATCTCTGATGACTCAAGTGCTGAGAAGGAATAAGGCCTCAACTACTCATTACTAAAACTGCCTGGTGCAGGGTTTTTATTGGGTACTTTTCTGCTCAGATTTTTGTTTCTTTGTTTGTTTGTTTTTTGAGGCATGGACCTCCCAGAACATATGTGGTTTCTTCCTGATGGACACCTTCACAGCTGCTGAAGGTAAAACTGAGTCTTTCATGAATGTGTTTCAGAGAACCAGTCTTCCCTGTACCAGAGCTAAGCTGTTACACATTTCTCTCACGGTAGAGACTGTAAATGGCAGCTCTAATCCATTGAATTGGGCAGTTTATTAACGTATCAGCTGATACAGTCTACATCCCAAGGTGTTTATAGTCTGAAAACAAAACAACACACCCAAATTACTTTTTTCCTTTCTTCCTTTTTTTACTCTTCGGATGGGAGCTTTCCCTCATTTGCCAGCCAGGTATTGACAACAGTGGGGCTTCTGAAGTTTGCAGGTTTCCAGTCATTCTGCAGGTATCCTTTAGCGGTTTTTTGAAGTGTGAGCTGTTGTCTTTGAGTTTTGGGGGACCTGAAAACTCAAACCTTGGGGGTCTTTAAGAGAAGGCTGGATAGGCATCTGGCTGGGGTCATCTGGCCCCAGCACTCTTTCCTGCCCAGGGCAGGGGGTTGGACTCAATGATCTGGGGAGGCCCCTTCTGACCCTAGCATCTATGAACCTTCTTACAGAGCTTCTTTCAGTGTGTGCTCTGGACCTCATAAATACGTACAAAGCGTAGTTTTCCAGGTTCTCCAAGATGGGTCCAAGCCTCAACACACAACATTCACTTGTAAACCTGAACTTTAAAATGTTCAAAAGTGTTTGAATCTAGGGGGTTTGGTAAGGCTCCATCTTCCGTCTTCTGCCTTATTTTACCAAGGACTTGTTTTTGTCTTTAGTTAAACTTTGGTCTATACTGTGGTTGGCCCTGGATGAAGGCACAAGTTTTTTGAAGGATGAAGTTTTGCCTTGCCTATATATATGCACAGACACACATACCCCTCTAAAATGGCATGGGGATGGGACAGCTGAAGCATACACAAGTGCTACAGTAAGGTAGTGCTGTCATTAGCCTTTCATGAGTGAGTGAGGAGAGCTATAACCACAGTACCTTCTCCAGGATAGGCTACTGTGTATCAGGAAGCAAGTCCATAGTGTAAACTACTGGAGGAGTTGGACCCATGGGCCGCACCCAGACATGCACAGTTTGTGGTGCCACAAGCCTCACATGTGGAGCATTAAAATGTGTCACATGTTGCAAATTTGCAGCACAGGGGCAAAATTAGCTACCAGGATTTCCTGGTAGCTAAAAAAAGTGCCAGAAAAAAAACAGCACAGAGCACAGGAAAAGTACATGAGCTGGAACAAACAGGCGTGGTCCTCCAGTGACATGCTCCAGCTGCCAGCCAGAGCCTCTCTATTGCTCCATTTGTGCCCCTGCTGCTCCAGCACACCAGAAGCCAGGAGAAGCTGGGCAAGGGCAGTTTTCCCAAAGTGGGAACATGTGGCCCACACCAAAGCACACATGTAGTGGGGCATGCTGAGGTACGAAGTAGTGCTGCTACTCTTTGTGCCACAAGCACACACCCCTACATATCTGGACACGGCCATGAGCCACATCCAGATGAACATGGCCAGTATGTGACATGTCTGCAGCGTCACATACTGCACATTCAGGTATTCTCCGTGCTGCAAGGGAGCAGCACAGGGCTTTTTCTTTTTTGACTGTTAGAGAGCCCAGGGCCAAAAAACAAAACAAACAAGTGGGGCGGCGCATGTGGGGACAGGAAATGCCACCCAAAACCAGAGCCTGGCTTGCTGGAGCCACACTCCAGCTGTTTGCCAGGCTTTGAGCAGGATCACTGTTGCTGCAAGCCCAGGAGGCCCCCAGGACCCCAGGTAGGGCTGCAGGGGCCAGCTCAGTGCCTATCCCACCTGGGGTAACTTGCCGCATGCCAGAGGGCATGAGGCAAAGGCATTCCCCAGGCACAACTAGCAGCGGCACAAGGACACAGGGTGTGCTGCTGCTTTTTGTCCCCGGGGAAACAAACATACATGCTTGTGTGGACACATCCTTGGTGTCCATTCAGAAGTACTATGACTGGAGGTCCTCCACTAGCTTCAGGATAACTCCAGTTCCTTGAGTAGAAAATTAGATGATGCTCTAAAACCTCTAAAGACACATTTATTTGCTGAGGCAAAAGTGGCCTCGTCATTCATCTCATGTGGACAAATGTTTTGAGATCAGATATTTTGGTTCTATTCTTATAAGGGAAGTCAACAGTAAGCATGACCTGGCGTTCGCTACTGGGATGGGACTTGTCGCTGATTTACGCTAGGGATGCTGAAGTTTGCCAATACAGGCCGAGTATTCTTCAGTCCCATAAGCACGCTGGAACCTCTCTTAAGCTATGAAGGTCCAGAGACGGTGTCAAAGTCAGACTCTGACAGAATTAGTTGATGTCTGAGCTGTATCGAGAAACTAAGCACTTACCGTCTCAGTACATTTTCCGATGTGGAGACAGTGTATTTGGTAAACCCCTTAATCCAACTACCTGTGATAAATTCTATTCAACACCGACAGATGGAATTAAACCTTGGTTGCCTCAGGCATCACTGCACATAGGCATTCCCTGTGAACTCAGAAGTATTTCCTGTCTGGAGAACTAGCTTTCAAGGTGTGAAATATTTAGGATGTCTAGCTTTTGGCAATATGAGGATGATCAAGAGAATGAAATTCCAGGGCAGTAATCACTATTTATTTTTTACTGTTTATTTTGCCTGATTTGTGAATTACTATAGGTTTCCAGGTCAGAGATTGCTGAAGGATTTTGTTGCCTTTGGCAAACACACTATGTATAGCACTATGTATGTATTCATGGATGGTACTTGTTCTCATAAACAAGCACTAAGCTTCTGCTGCCTTGGAATTTTTTCTAAGTGTATGATAGAACAGACGCTGCTTTCAGTATAACCACATCTTTCCCTTCTCCCCTCCTCCCCCATGGCAATTATTGCAAGAAACTGCTTTATTAGCTTTTGTTGATTAGCCAATTGCCTAGAAATGGGTTGGAGTTAAAATCGGATTATGCAATTTGAAGTGCAAAGAGATCAAGGTGCCAATTCTGGGTCATTTCTACACCTTGGGATGTAGACTGCCATAATTTAAGTAAAAATGTACATAAAATGGAATGTAATCAATATAAAAACCCCATAATTTTGGAAGGATTCAGCCTCAGACCTAGACTTTAAGGAGTCAGGTCCAGCCATAAAAGAAATGGAATAGGTTAGTAGATTTCACTCAAAATCCTTTGTCTTCTAATTATTCATCATTTCCCTACAAAGATAGCATCTCATTTCCAATACGTCCCACTCACCATCCATGCTAGATAGCTTTGGGCTAAAAATGATATATATGGGTATCCTATTTTAGACACGTATGTCTGTAATTAGCTACCTAAATAAGTTGCCAAGTTTTCCAAGCAATGACACACCTACACATCTCAGTAATTGCTGTGGGGCTACAGATGCCAAATTCCTGAACAAGGCCACTTGACTGAAGGGGCATCAATTTGGAAGTGTTAACTTGGAGCTACAGGATGGCCAAAATGTGTAAATTGCCTTCTTGAACTTAGAAGAATCAAAATTCAAGTGCATCTCAAATTTGACAATGTACACCTGTTTTTAATATGAAAAAAAATCTTATGCTTAATGCACAAGTTACACATGGCAGTATGTTATTCAGTATAGCTGTTCAAGGATACTTCCTGTAGGATTCTCAAATGATGTAAAAGAGCTGGTTTCCTATAGCATAATCTTTGGCAGAACATAATCTTTAACAAAGTGTGCTTTTTATATAATCTACGGGCTTTAAAATCATTGCCATGATACATAAGCAAAAGAAAAACCTATGATTAGTAATTTCCTTATGGCAGGAAGCACAACTAAATGGTTTCTGGCCACAGACCAGTGCTAAATAAAAATCATGTTCTCAGTGAAACAGAAAATAGAAATCTGTGCCATGTCCAAATGTTGTCTGGCAAGTCCACGAGTCTTCAGTATTACCTAGCATACAAGTATGTGCTGCAGTAGGTTGTGGAAAGCAATGACAAAGCTTCCAATAGCCACATCAGACATGAACTGCAGGTACTGCTTTACATAAAAACATTTGGATCCTATGCTACCACAACTAAAATATAATCCCAACAAACAACTCATTCTCTGAAGTGGAGAATTTAAAGCAAGCCAGTTTTCATCCCGTTCACATGGTAATTAGCACGTGCCATAAATTTTCCCGTCTCTCAGTGATTACTTTTAACACATACAAGAAAAGAACACCACATTTTGCTTTATTTATTCCCTAAATATTTGGTTGAATTTAATGCTGGAGACAGGTGCCAGATGAACAGCTCTCAGAAGCAAGTCAGGAGCAGATTTTAGGATTTTGGAGAGGTGGGCAGATGGGGTGGTGCATCATCACATATAACACAATGTTTTTCTCCAGGTAAGAAAAAAATGAAAAGTTTAATATGTTACGGGCTTTGTGTTATATTATTCAGTTTAAAAATAAAGTAAAAATAAACTATTGGAATGTGCACTAATTTGCTATATCATACATTATGTATTAAAAACACAACAAACTAGGTCAAAATAAATCAAAACACATTATGTTTTTAGTCCTGCAATCATTAGAATTAAATGTACACCTCTGAGATTCATAACACAAAAGCAAGCCTTCTTGAGCATCTTGACAGTGTATCCAATACTTCACTGGAAGTTATTGCCACACTTGAGTTAATGTTCACTTGAGTTATTGTTTTTAGATAGTTTAAAATGGTCTGCAGGGTTGTGAAATAGGAGGCACATTACCAGACGCAGCCAACAGACAGCACAACTGCAGAAGAAAGATGAGCGTACTTAGTGGAACACTAGAGACCATTAAAAGAAAGGAGAGAGGGTTGCTAAAACCTGTGGACTGAAGAGTTTAGAAAGAATCAGGTAGATTATAAGTGACCCATGAATCAAGTGACTGCCTCACTGTGGCCTGAACAGAAATTCTGCTGCCACTGCCAGATTTAAACTTTGGGTGGAGCAGGAATAAAAGGGGAATGTGACTGCAATATTGCAACTTCCCTGGGTCTGCCCCTGAGCAAAGCATTACCTCTCCATCCAAGATGTACACTCTGCACAACAGCTGTGAACACTGCTCCCAAGTTACTTTTAGCCCCATTTGCTTGCACCTTGTTCCTGTACAAGAGAGAGAGGGTAGCTCAGCCTCCAAGTCTATCCAGTCCCCAGGTACTTTGTTTAAAAGAACGGTTGCAGCCATCTGGTTGTGGAGAAGCCTCAGGACCTTGAAATACTTTTCAGGACATCCAAATCTGGCCAGTATTTTCCACAAGGTTTTGCAATTGATGGAATCGAAGGCCTTAGTAAGGTCAATGAAAGCCATAAGCAGGCCCTGATGTTATTCCTGACATTTTCTTGAATCCAGCAGGCAACAGAGATCATGGCAATTGCCCTGCAGGATGGTCTGAAACCATACTGAGATTCCAGCAGGACTTCTTTAGCAAGAGATAGAAGATGGTTCAAGAGGAAGTGGGAAAAGATTTTCCCTGATGTGGAAAGGAGGGCAATACTTTGGTAGCTCCTACACAGACGTATCTCCTTTCTTGAAGATAGTCAAGATGTTGGCATGATTGGAATGATGATGATGCTCTGCACAGTTTATGATGCCATCCTGCTCATTGTTCACTGTTCTTGCAGTTTCTTTGGACTCCAGGTAAAATACTGGTCATTTAACTTTGAGCTAGGCCCAAGCCTGAGGCCTACTCATGCTCAATCCTTTATTCACAGGCCTCCAGTGTTGTGTGTCCCGTTACCTTTCAGGTTGGCCAACATCTACAGCAGCAGACTACTGCTCTCTCATCCCAAAGTAAGCAAGCAGAAGAACATAACCGACTAAACATTCCATCATGGGTGTCAAACTCATCCAGCCCCACAGGCCAGGTGAGTAGTGTGGGGCCAGTCCATGGGCGCTGTATGTGGCTGGCATCCCAAAGTGGGTGCCACGTATATTACCCTGACTGCACTGCACCAACCACATGCAGTGCAGCTGCCACTCCACCCACACTGCATGGCACATGGTGCCCATTCCAGCCACTCCAGAATCCATGGTGCATCCAGTGTGGGCCCCAGACTGGCTGAAACAGCTACTGCATCAGGTGTCTTGGCAGAGAGGGAAGAGAAAGGAAAGGGGAAGGCGTCCAAGGGCCCAATCTGGCCCACAGATCAGCCCCACACAGATCTAGTCACACCCAAGGGCAGCACTGGGACCAGATGGTGAGGTTTCATGGCCAGATTTGGCCCATATGTTTGACACTTACACTACATCACTTGATGCGAATACCTAGGGCCTGGGAACCTGTCTGGGTTTGGAGGATGTTTTGGAACTCAATTTTGAGGGTTTCTACAATAGGAGAACAAGTGGTGATGCAGAGGTTAACGTCACAGGCAGACTGTAACATGAGCACAGAATCTGCAATTCAAATAAAGCAAGTGGGCATCTATTCATATAGTTCCTTAACTCTTTGGCAACTATTCTCCAACAGTTTTTATCACTTAATTAGAAGCTAATTTTCTGTGTTCTGGGGCCAGGGCCAGGGGGCAGGGAACAAGAATGGATCCGTAAAGGATGCAGTTTTAAGAGCTCAGATTTTTCTTAAATGCAGGGCATTTTTGGGACTACTGGAAGGTATACATCCTAACATGGACATACCGGGATCCTCTGCCCCAGGGTACCCCCCTTCCTCCCAAAAAACAAAACAACTCCCCCAAAAAAGCCTGGAAAGCAGCTTGGAACAGGCAGTAAGAAGCTGCTCAGAAGAGGAGCAAATCATTTGAAAGAACTCAGTGACTTTCTGCAGCCAGGACAGCTGAAGGGTAAGCAAGGGACAGTACATTTAAAGATGCACAAAGGAAAGGCAAGGGAATGGAAGTGGATAGATCCTTTGGAGGGCTACATTCCTGTATCTTGCTTCTCAGTGGTTTGGGGTATAACTTCTGCCACGTTAACTTAGGCTTTTACTTGCTTACATCCACACACAAAACCTCACCTCCACCCTGAGTTTGGTAGTGCTTCCATCCCAGGATATCTAGCATGTCAGGAAGTATAAAGCCAAAGCCCAAGAGCTGCTTTTACTCAAGCTGGTAACTTGTCTACTTTGCAACTGGGGATGCAGACTAAACCACTCAAGTGCTGACAGTCCTCCAGGGCCTCTCTCCTTTTTCTTCAGTAATCCCTCGCAGTTGAGAATGATTGTCTTCCATGACTATCTTATCTTTGGGTCTGAAGATAGCCAATGAGAGCGATTCAGGTGCCTCTCTACAATTTCCTCCATGTGCTCAGACAGTCAAACTGACTGACAAGTTCTCTCACAATTCAACAACTGGCTCAGCTCATAGCAGTGCTAACTATGGCATATGCTTTAAGTTGTCCTGACAACACACGAGAGAGCAGCAGCACCAGCAAGGATACAGTAACAGGACTCTGCAGTGCGGGTACTCGCAATGTAGATTAACCGTGCCGCTGATGACCCAGGTCAAGTATGTAGCGTGGCTATAGCCTTACTGTTAATTAGCTGGATGATCTGGTGTGGCTTGGCTACACAAGGCAGTGGCGGGGAGGAAAGGAAGGGAAAATGGCCTAGACCCAATCTGGCTGTGCCAGGGGCAGGGTCTACAGCCTGGCTCCAAACCACCATGTGGGTCTTGGTAATTTGGAAGCATGGGCAGGTGGCCATATTGCTACTACCCCCCGTGTGGGAGTCCCACAAGTTGGACATCATGGCTCCGCAGGCCTCATGTGTCCCAGGGGCCAGAAACTTAGCACCCCTGTACTCAAGGCAGTGGTTATCAACCAGGTATGCACTATTAGGTATGCAAAATACACACATATGATCACGAAATAAACTTAGAGCTTTCAAATAGGAATCCAGTATCAAAAAACATTTCTGACCTGTTGCAGTTCTTTGCAACAGAAGAATTGCTCTATTATTTTTCATAGTTAAAAAACAAGTAAGAGCTAAGTTGGTATTTTCCAAGGGTTGCCTTGAGTCTAAAAAGGTTGAATACTAGACCTATACGAAGCAGTAAGTATTCGCTTCAGATTTGGCTGATTCGGAGGGACAGTGGTTTGATTCAGTGCCAATTCGGAGATTCGGCCATAGACTATAATGGGGAATCACTAAAATACCTGTAACTGTCATATTTTTTTTTTTTTTTTTTTTTTTTTTTTTTT
>NW_017729024.1:123777231-123791991 GCF_001723915.1 Gavialis gangeticus
TTTTTTTTTTTTTTTTTTTTTTTTTTTTTTTTTTTGCAGATTCAAATGAAAACGGAGATGGTAGCCCCTTCTGAGGGCATGAAGCCTGCCAATTTTCAAGGAGACAGGTGCAGGGGTTTCTGGGAAACTGCACCTCAAACCGCAAAAAGCAAAATTCATATAATTTGCGTGTGTGTTAAGGAAGACTCAGAGAAAGATCACAGTCACTGGCCAGCTGAAGATGTCAATATCTGAGCAGTCTTCCCCCACCTCTCAGCCTTTTCCATATATAGAAGATCACCCCATCCTCGTCTCTCTTCTCAGTTTTTGTTTGCTGCAAGCCTTCCGAATCTCCAAACTGATTTGGAGGCTTCCAATTCAGACCTTTTAATAGGTCTCCTGATTTGATGGATTTGAAGATTTGGCCGCCAAATCAGGCCGAACTGAAATCAGCTACCAAAGCTTCGCACAGCCCTATTGAGTACCACTAGTCTAAGGGAAGGTCCCTCTGCCTTACTCTAGCCCCTATCCAGCTCCAGAAATGATAAAGGCAACAAAATAATTTATTAGCAGTATTTGCCATCTCAGTCTTGATAACACAGGTGACTGGACCAACACACCTGTAACCTTATTTCTGCCTCTGCCACTAACACGCTGCATGTTGCTTTCTTTCCGTGTCCCAATCTTCCCATCACAAGAAAGGAACAACAACACTTGCCAGCCATTGTGAAAGGCTTTCGGAATACCGGTGTCAAGGATTACTACATTATTAGCAATAATGCACTGAAAGACTCATGTATAAAAAGAGAAAATTGACAAATTCAAAGCAGAGCTTAAATGCTTATGAAAACTGGTTGCCTGTTAACTGTCATGCCAACAGGAAAGTTAATTTCAGCATTACAACCTGTCCACATGGAGATGGCTAGGCAGGGAGCTGTTTGCCTAATGATACTCTCTAAACCTCTAATTCTCAAGTGCAACCTGATCAGAGCTCAAGAGATTAGGCAATGATACTAGATAACAGCCTAAACAGGGTCCCTAGAGTTCTGAACTACTCAGTCTCCCCATTCCTTGATCCAAACAGCTGGGTATGTTTCCACCATTACAGTTGTGATCCACAGTTCTTTTGGAGGACAGCAAGTCATGACTAAAGGGAGAGAGGAGTAAAATAGCATGATGAAATTTTATTCTGAAAACATGGCAAGAGGCTAAGGCACTTCAAACATTTAAATACATATGACTAAAGTGAATGTGACAAGGTAATAGCATTCCATAAATATGCACCGAGAACCACATTCAGTTCCACTAGAGAGGAATATACAGCTGGTAGCCTTAATCTTAATCTCCAATAAACATGACGAATGGATCATGTGGACACTGACATACAGTTAATAAAAATATGGTAACAGTACATGTAATTCTTCATGTCACTTTTTAATTACTAAGTAGTATAAAATGTTGAAAATACTGTGCAACAATTTTATAGATACTATTATCTTTAATATAAAAGTTATACAATACATCCAATCAGTAACGACTTACTGAGCTAATTTCAGACCATCAACCCACCAGCCCAAGTTTAAAGGGGCTTGACTACATAAATCACCTGCAACTTTCATATTTTAAAACAATTAAAATATTTCAAAACCATTCTGGAATGAAGTTTATGAAGAGGGTTATTGCCAACAATTCTGTGTACAGGAAATATAAATATTTTAGAGAATAATTAAAAATATGCCATTGAGAATATTACATTTGTCCAAAAGAAAAAAATATATATATTCATACTTGTGTGGATAGTTTAAAGTACCTAAACTATATGTAACATAACAGAAGACTCTACAGCAAGGAAAAACAGGATTTCAGCTGATGTGTACAAGAATGCACTGATGAGCAAAATAGCAGCTCTGGCCAATGTTATTAGCTGACTACTGTCTGGCTGTACACATTCAAGTTTATAGTCTTCTACCTTTAGCACTATGTTTCTGCTTTCACTTTGCTGGTGAGTTCAGGCACAAGACAATTACATTCAGTATCTGTCTCTGTAAAACAGTAACAATTAGCAGCTTAGAGATGGCATTCAGATTTATTAGAATTCTTGAATCACTACTCAAACGTGCCTCTGTGAGTAGGTCCTGGAGACGTCTTTCTGCCAAGCCGAGGTGTGCCCTAGAAAGGGGAATGGAACGAACAGTGGATGAAAAGAAATTTCATTCATCTAGGTACACTGAAGAGGCAGTGATTCATATATGGTCTGTCTACTCTCTATAAAGACGACAATTAAATTTTAGTCTAAATGGAACAGTTTGTAAATTGCTTCAGTATAGGAGCACCAGGGCCAGTCTACCATATAGCACAGTGCCTGAAGCTTTATGACATTATGACAGCAAAACATTTAATAACAGTTTCTCATGAGGGTGAGTGGGAGCTGGGATGCTTGGTGGATATTTGCCAGTTTGACTAGGGTGGCAGCAACCCTGGGGCTAGCCTAACTTTGATGACTTGCTCAGTACTAGGCATCACCATTACAGAACACCATGTACACTGGCCAGCCAGTGTGCATGTCTGATTTAGCATGCCCCGTGTTCTCACCCAAAGCATACCTTGTATCCTTTCCCAGAGGAAAAAGCAGGAGGAAGATATTCTCCAGCCCATGACCAGGCTGTTGAATCTATAATGTGTGACAGTTATCTTGTGGATAAACAGACTTGTGTAGGCTGGGCAGCCCACCCTGTTCCTTTCAGGAGCTAAGTATGTACCAGACCAGAGACGGACTGTTTTTTTTGCATGTAGCAATTGGTATCATTCACAGATTACAAATACAGCACTGTATAAAAGGGGTAGGTTTTTTTGGTTAAAGTGTGGCCTCTCCAGACACTATATTGTACAAACCATAAGATTCTCTCAATATTTAAGCTCAGGGAGGCATCATATAAAACTCCAAATTCAAAGACACAGGAAATGTCTTGTACTAACCGGTGACTGGGTTTTGGAAAAGTTTACGTGAGCATAAAGAAGAACTGCTATGTCCTTGTGTCCAGCTTCTAGGGCTATTGAAAGTGCTGTGCTGCCATCCTTAAAGAACAGAAGAAAGAAAAAGGAAATTAATGCTTCTGTGTACTACCAGCTCTCTTAAAAGCGCTGTCAGCTCTCAGAAAGTAGAAGTTACGGAAATGAGGGCCCTATTGCTCAGACAGCCAGGTTAATTTAGAGTCCTGTTTAATTTCTTTTATTATAATTAAGTGACAACAAGCCTTGCATTCCTGTTTTATGAGGCAATTGCCAGAGGCCTCATAATTTCTCTCAACGAGGAGCCTGGATTATTGCTAAGAAAGAATGAGCACACCATTATCACACTAATGTTACAAGTAATTCTGTGTAAGACCAGTGATTTCAGAAGATTGGTCTGAATTTGTTTGAAAGAAATTGTGCTGTTGGGGGGGGAGGGGGAGGAGGGAGGGAGAAGTGAAGGGCAGGAGAAATGTTAATCAAATATGATGAGAAGCAGTTGCATTACAGCTCCCATTAACACAAAGAGCAGCTGCATTCCCAGTTGCAAACAATCCCGGGTGAAGGTCTGCCAACAAGCATCACTGATTGTCCTTTGCAGATTTTGTGTTAAGGGCTATTTATTTCTTTCAAAATCACAGGGGATTAAGGTTGACAGAATGCAAGGAGGGCTTCTCCTTAAAGGGGGAATTACAGTTAGATGCACACTTCTCCTGCAATCTGTGTCCCTCTCCCAACACCACTCGCTTCTGTGAGAGCTACTTGATTAATCCTCTCAAAGGAAGGGGTTAGAAAAATCAGGAAAAGACATAACCTAGCCTGAGGTTCTTTGGGCATCAAAACTGAGTGCAGCAGCAAGAGTATTTGCAAATCTCTCTCTCTCTTGGATAAAAGCTTTGTGGAGAAGGTTGATACCCTCTCCATAATGCCTTCTGCAAGCCTATGAGGTAGAGACAGAAGATAGTGTCCCTTTTTCTGACCCTGCCCTCCTAGATGCTGGAAACACTGTGTCCCTATGCAGCATGTGGGCATTATTCAGCCCTAGTATCTGCATGCCAGTGAATTCTTGCAAGCTGTGAGGACTTGATCCTAGATCCACTGATGTCTCCATGATCCACTGGTACATTATGTGCTTCCTAACCCTTTGTGTGTACTTTGATTGCAATGCCAGCATTAGAAATGGCATCACAGGCCTCAGAGACATTCAGTTTGGCCTGGGACAGTTGCTGCTCTCCCAGGAAACACCACAAGTGCATAGATATTCAGGCCTTTTCTCTCAGAGTAAAAATGGCCATGTCAGAAGAAAAAACAACATGGGAATAACCAGGGTTAAATCACTCCCAGGAGAGTTTCTCTTGTGAGAGCAAGTTTGTACATGTTGCTCTGGGTTAGTTTCTCCACCACGAGAACAAACCTGGGAGAATTCTCTCAGATTATCTGAATGCAGCCACAGTGACTGCCCTTCATTTTAGATCTTGGGAAGGACTGGTCTTACTAGTTATTGTTAAGGCACTAGCATTAGAGCAACATTGACCAACCAAAGGAAGCTGCCAGCTCAGTCTTTCCACGGGACACATTTATGACATTTCCTGAGAATGTTTTCTTATGAGACAATTGGGAGAGATTATAAAATTTTAATTCTATTAAATGGACAGGAGCTGTGGTATTTAGCTATGGTGATATTTGTCCTGAACTAGCAGCATTGACAAGATGGCAGGAAGCATCACAATTAATACCAAGAAAAGCAAAGTCTTTGGGAAAAAGCTCTGGAATCATTAGCAAAACATGGCACAAATTAATACTACAGAGCTCATTCCAATAATGAGCTGCAGGTTGAGACTAAATTTTGCATAACTAAAAAGGCAAGTTAAAGAAATGAAATCCTTAGTTAAAAATGTGACCATACCTTTGAGCAGGGTACTTCCTCAAATCAAAAAACAGAGCTAATTTAATCTTAACATATATACAGTGTTTGTGTAAGTGACAGCTTCAGTGTCTGTACATGATTAAGTAATGGCACTGTAGTATTGACACAGCAAAAGCCACCATGCCACTACAAAGGTTTTTAGCAACAACTTTCTCTGCAGAATATTGATAGACTACTAAAAATTAGCACCCTGGCTCTAGTGGTCCTAAAATATCCTAGTAAGCTTTAGTCTTTAGCATCAAACTCTTACTTCATGAACATATTTATGACATCAGCCATTATTTATGACTAACTTCGGGGCAGTAAAGCCAGCTAACTTTCATAAAGAAGGTGAATGAACAAAAAGGTTAACTGTTATGCAGAGTCATCAAAAACCTGAAAGTAACACTTTGTGGTTGCAGTGATTTTTACTCAGTCATTCTTGGTTGAGCATATAGACTGCCTCAGCAATAAACAATCATCTGTAATATTTTTTAACGCCTGAGATGGCAAACTGGCATCCCCCCAAAAAAGTCACAGTGCCAGTGCTTAATCTAAGGCAGAGACTCTCAACCAGCGTGCCACGGCACCCTGGGCTGCCACCAAATCCTTGGAAGGTTGCCACAAGGCGTGAGGAGATAAGCCAGGCTCAGGCTTGTCCCTGCCTGGACAATCCCCCCCTATCCCTACTGCCCAGACCCCATGTAAGGCAGTAAGCACTATACTATATAAATTAGTTTTTTTAAATTGGGTGCCACTCAATTTACAGAGGTTATAGAGGGGTGCCTCTACTCCAGTAAGGGGAGTGCCTCAAGTCCAAAAAGGTTAAGAACCACTGATGCAAGAAAATGTCCTATGGAAAAAAAAAAATCTCACTCTTGCTATTTACATGCTCGTCTAGAAGCAACACGACAGTCCCATAAAGAAAATATTATACAGAAATGAGGAAAGTGGGGAAAGGGAGAAGAAGGGAGGTATGAGGGGGCAGAGACAGTAGTAAAGGCTGAGGCTTAATGTGTGAATTTAAGCCTCGTTCCAAACTCATGCCAAAGGCTGCCTTTAGTCAACCCAGCTGGTCATGATATTACATATATCACTTCTTTTTGTACAACAGACTAAAGAGACTGGCATCCCTCACCAGACCGGCTATCAGGCTCAGGAGGACTTTTGATGTGGTATCACAAAAAACTTAAAAAGGTTCAGTATAAAACGGTGTTACATGGCACGTGACTATTAAATGCCATTTGCCTTGATCCCCAACTTGTACTCCCCAAATGTACCGAAATCTATGTTTCCTATGGCACCTATACAAGAACAATCTGACTTTTGAAGGTGTTCAGAAAGTCACAGCAGGCACTATGACTGAACTGAGCAGTTATGCATACGTGCTCCAGGCTATCGGCCACACATTCAGTTAGGAAGGTCTCCATTCAGTTGCAACTTGAAAAAGAAACATTAAAGATACCGAGAAATTATCTAATGAAAAAATAAAGCAAGCATCTGGAAAGGCAACTCACATTGTCCTCCAGGGTGCCATTACAGCCAGGCTGAGCCAGCAAGAGTTTCACTATCTCCACATGCCCATGCTCACTCGCACACATTAAGGCAGTAGAGCCCTCATCATCTTGGATATTGACATCTGCACCGCAGGCCAAGAGAGCTTTAACCATGTCTATCCGTCCATGACTTACTGCCAGCATCAGCGCAGTTTGGCCAGCCTGCACAGAAAATTGCAGAAAAAAAGAGAGTCAGTGAGAAAGTACACAGTTTTACTTTAGGTTCTTTGGGACAAGAGCTACCTGTACTGTATGACGAAGTACCCAGTTGAGGCCTCAGAATATACAAATGTACATCTCTCTCTCTTACACTGGTATTTAGAAAAAAATCCTGTTTTAAGTTGGTAAAATAATTTTTTACATGATAGCTCTGAAGATGCATTGGAATTACAGTACAGTATTTCACTTCAAGTAGGTGATAAGTATAGATGACTTATAAAAAATAATTCCTTCCCAAATTCAGTTTGGGTTTTCATCATAGCGCACAAAATTTTAAAAAGAAGGCAGCTGAGGCAACTGAAAAAAGTCCTTATTTAACATACAAATGTTTTTCTATGGCTCCACTTTGTAAACAGGAACCAAAACCACATGCAGATGTCAAAAGGCAGTGACTGGCCGATGCTCAAGTGCAAACTTCGCAGTGATGGAAAGTCACATCTGCTCTCCAACCTCAATAAAAGCAACTTTATATGAAATGTACAAAGCCAAATGAGTCTGAATGGTATCCAAGTGTGACAGTACTGACCTGACTGGCTTTAGCATTGACATCTCCACAGCCAAAAAGCTCTTCCACTATTCTCATGTCTTTCTCTGCTTCCACAGCTGCAAGAGCAGCGAGCATGATGGGGGTATACCCAGCCTTGTTCTGATGATTTACGTTGCAGACATCTGCAGAGGAATGAGATAATTTCGCTGGAAAAAGCTGGAATCGAAAAAGCAGCAATTGTACTAATGAACTGAATAAACTGTTATTAGAATGGCCTAGCAGTTGCACATAATGAAAGTAATTCGCAAAAAGAAAAAGCTGAGGGAAAAATAAAAAACAATTGGTGCTCTTCAGCCAGAGAAGGAAGATCATTCTTTTTCATTTTGTGTGTGTGACTTATGAGCCTTAGAGAGGACATTTATTTGTCACTGTTGGGATCTGGCTAATGTTAGAAAAGGGACTAATCTGAAATGTTACAGAAAATATTAGATACAAGAGCTGCCCTTTCCCCAGCTCCTGTGTCGTGTAGCTACTTATATTGGTACTAACCATTATAAAACTTCAGAAGTGCTACTTCAGCATGTTTTGGAGCATTAGAAAAAGGTCTCCAATTAAATGGCGTTTCCATTGAAAAACTATTCCTCTCAGAACAAATACAGTAAAAGTCCTCTGAGGAAGTGCCAGGAACTAAATAGAGCTATTCTTTTTTTTTCAACTTAATACGCCAGCCTGTCTTCTATTCTTAAAATGCTGAGGGATTCCAGCAGGGCTTACTAATTTACCATCCAGGGAGTTTTGGATGTGCGCATCACAATCTAATTAAAAAATTGGAGCACAGCAGAGCAGAGGGAGGGGTTATACAAAGCTCTCGGTAGCATGCTAGATGTTTAAGTTCCCTGCAGATGTATTGCTCAAAAAGGAGTTCCAGCAACATCTTTAAGTTCATTATCAATGCTGCTTTTCTAAACAAAAAGAGCATTTGCAAATAAGCCATGTGAGTGCAGAAGGAAGAGACAGACGACAACACGTGAGAAAATGCAAGCCCAGAGGAGAAGCAGTGAATGGGTATGTCTGTACTTCTCATTCTTTGTTCCAGACAATACCAGAATATGCTGTGCTGCTCTGCATATGCTGAAGCAGCATCATTGTGTTTGGGCAGAGTTGCACTAGAGCTAATTAGTGCCGCTGAGAGGCAGAGCCAATTAGCCCACCCACAGTGACGCATTAGGGTAGCTACACTGCTTCCCTTTTGGGAGGTAGCAAGCATGGATCAGTGTGATGCATTTCAATGTACAGCTGCCTGGTACAGAAAACAGAAGACAGACAAACCCAATTAAACTAACTACAATTGTTACAGAACCGCAAGCTTACTATCCAAAATCTATTTCCCACTGGTGTTAACATAACTTCTCCTAAGTCACCAATGGGGCATTCAGCTGAAAGGATCCAGTGGAGAGCTACTTATTTTAGGTTTTTCAAAAAGTAGGAAAGAACTTTACACCTCTAAGTTTCTTTTTGATACAGGCAATGCATGTTACACCTTGCCAGTGCCAGATGAAGAAAAAAAAAATCACTCCTATTTGACTTATCTGCTTCATAATTAATATGTCTAAGAGGAGATGCATTCTCTCTCTGAATCACAAACTCCAAGAGAACTCATGCTATCCTTGCAAACTGGGGATTTTGTACCACTGCACATGCCTGAGTCAATGTTCACTGTTTTGTGTAGGTAATGACCATTCAGATAATCAAAAAAGGGTCGTAAGAACATAAGAACTGCCATTTACTGGGTCAGATCATCGGTCTATCTTGCCCAGTCTCCTGTATCATACAGTGGCAAAGAGTGGATGATGAAAGGGGGCATGAACTGGGCCTGACCAGGGCTTTTTCCTCTGTCACTTGCTGCCTCTGGCATTTACAGTCTAGGAAGTTCCAATTCAGAGGCTGTATCCCTAACACTGTATTCAGATCTATTTAACCTGTTTTAACGTGACAGACGATTCCTGCTCATGGTGGCTGGAGTTTCCAATTCTAGTCACTACACTTAACTGTTGATACAGAGGCAGGTCCAGGATTTTCCAGAAGGGGGTATGGGAGAAGCAATCAGTACTGCAGGAGTGACTGCACCCGCTTAAAATAACAGAAAGTGAGGGTTGGAAGGGACCTTGGTAGGTCATCTAGCCCAACCCCTGCTCAAGACAGGACCATCCCCAGCTAGACCACTCTGGCCAAAGCTTTGTCCAGCTGGTTTTGAAAACCTCCAAGGATGGAGCTTCCACCACCTCTCTGGGTAACCTGTTCCAGTTTCTTACTAGCAGGGTAGTAAAACAATTCTTCCTAATATCTAACCTAAACTTCCCTTGCTGCAACTTGAGACCGTTGCTCTTTGTTCGGTCATCTACCACCACTGAGAACAGCCTAGCTCCCTTCCTCCCAGCCTCCTTTCCTGCACCTTCTCACCTCTTCCACAGCAGTGTAGGCACTGAGAGAACCTCTAGGGACCTTTTATAGTCCTTAAAGCAAGTGAAAAATCCCCTCCTCCCTTCTCCTTGGTGCTCAGAAGCACACTGCTTCCCCTCCAGCTGCTTTTTTCCCTGATGTCTGGGGGAAGGGGGGACACTCCAGAGCTGCTTCTGCCTTCCCCAACCACGCTGCGGATCCAAGGTGGGGAAGATGTGCCTCTGAGCACCAAGATAAAAGGGAGGGGGAGGATTCACCTACTTCAGTGACTGAAAAAATGTCCCTGAAACCTCCCACTGCGTACTCCAATCCAAAATGGGGTGCACCTGGGCCACTGCACCCCTTCTGAGTCCAGCTTTGGATACAAATATATCATCTATTGCAAACTAAAGCAGCAGTAACTGACAACATGACAACTCAGTGTTCAAGCTACCTGGAGGTATTCAGGGAGTCAACCAAGGTTTTTCCTGGCACATTTTAGAGCTTGCATGAGAACTCATTCTGTCACATTTTACCGTGGACTGGACATTTCACATTCCCCTGCAGTGACTTGCTGCTCCGATTGTGGGCAATGCTCAAACCAGCCTACAATACTTGAAGCACTGTTTTCCCAACAAGGAAATCCGTGCTTCTGCAAAGGATTGTTAGCCTATGTTTAAGAGAGTTCTATATTTCAACTGGCATTTCCATACTTTTCTTTTTATTACTATTAAATCAGTAAGTATTTTCCCAGTGCCTTTCATCTGGGAACCTCAAGCCATCTTGTTTATGCTTCACAAACACCTTTCTGAAGGTATTAGAATAATTTTACAGGGAGAGGTTCTGGTCTGTTCCTCCCAAGGCTGGAGGAACAGCTGCTAGACCGAAAGGAGTGGAGGGAATAAAGGGGACTTCAAGACTCTGCTGATACTATTCATATTCTACCTGGGACCTAGTCTAATGTAGAGAAACATTACCCACGCTGCCCACAGGCTGAGTAGCAGTATGGGGCACGTGTTACTGAAATCTCCTTCTTACCAGTGCTCCTTCTCCTCACATGCTCTGACGCCACCAACCTCTGTTTGCCCAGAAGCATTCCCACCCTGCTCAGGTCCAAAGAGTCTTCCCATGCCTAATGCAGGAACTATTCAGTCTCTATTTGCTGTTAGCCACTACATGCTGATCTAAGGTATGGCCCAAATCACTAAGTGACTAAGTTAGCTACATGGTCTGCAATGTAATCCAACAATTTAGATTCCCTGCCCCAACCTTAAGAAGACGCTGCCAAATTTTTAACAATTTCATTAAGAACCAGCATCCCCCAAAGCAAGATTGGAGTCCCTTATTTTGTGCCCTTACAGGGATTGGCAGCCTTTTAGCAACAGTGGACTGAATTAACACAGGGTGGTCTAAGCCAGGTCACTACTTACAACCCAGCCACCATGATTTTTGCCACTGATTGCTGTTGCCATCTCCACTTGGTAAGCTGGATAGAATATCTTCGTGGGCTGAATTTGACCTGTTGGCCATCGGTTGCTGACTCCTGACCTAATACAGTAGAGTAAAAATGCATTTTACTGGAGGAATTGCAATCCCAGAACTCTGGACCAGCTGGGCACAATGTTACCTGTAAGGAACACCAAAGAATATTTAAAACAGTCAACCTACTCGCATCCAAAAGCAGCTTTACAATTTCAAAGTTCGAGTGTGACACACTGTAATGGAGAGCTGTGTTCCCATTTCCATCTGCCATATTGATTATGTGTCTGAGAACAGCGGAAGAAATCTCTCGAAAAGCAGCAATGTAGTCTCCAACCATTTCAGGTACAGCTAACTTCTGACTTGATACACGAAACCATTCATGTTGGATGGTATTTAAACAAAATCTCTGCCAAAAACAAAACAAAAGATTTACAGATGGATGTTCTATTTAAAGGCTTTTTCTCCCACAAATTGACAGGGCAGGACACCAAGCCATTTTTAAGTCAGACATGGGTAGAACGTATTTAACTAAAAAACTCAAGAAAAACATGTAATCTTGCCCTCCTGATCTCCTTTAAAAATCCAGGTTTCTGAGTTTTATCTAATTCACCTAATTTTCAGGAAATTTGCTGGTGCATCTGTGACAGCACTAAATTTACCATAGGGCTAGCACCAGACATCACAGGCAGTCAGGTATTGGTGGCCGTAAGCAGAGTTTGGATAGCAATATTTTCCTTTCATATTTAACTAGATGTACATGTTACTTTTTCTTTAAATTAAGATTTCTACACTGACAGCAGTGGAAACTATTAGTTGTCCCCCACCCCTGCACCTGAATCCAACTGGTTCAGGTACAGTGGCTTCCTTGAACTGCTGCACTCAAATCCTAACACAGTATTCAATCCACCCTGCTCCCTTTAATATTGGTCAGAGGCATTTTCTGATCAAGAAATCCAGAAGCATACTGCACTGCATTTACCAAATGCATTTAGGCCCTTATGCTGCATGAAACCCTGCAGGCCTTATGAGCTGCTTTTGCACAGAGTTTAAATAAATGGGGCTGCTACACAGCTGCAAATGCCCGAGTCAGGGGATCTTGTTACAGGATCAGGGTCAGATACTGTAAATTTCTCAAAGGAGAAAGGATGTTTTCCTTCATGTCATGAAGTACAGTGTCAGCACTAACGAAATAAGGTGTTAACTGCATCAGGAACTGTGCCCTGTTTGTGGTTAGTACAACATCCAGCACATTGTAAGTACTGCCAGAGAGAAACAAATCATAGCACAGAGTACCTTTTAAAAAGTTACAAAAGATTTTGATGCGAGAAAGCATTATGTACAAAATACCAAATTCATTTTGAATCGGAGCCAAGCATTTTATATGTTGGTGCCTATATTAGACACAAAAGTTTGCCTTCAGGCATCTTACTAAAAGCAGCTCCCACTGATGCAAATACAAACTACTGAAGAAACATCAGGTTTCTCACACAGATGACTAACTTTAGGTGATCATGTTTAAACAATTTTGGTCAAGGTCCACTTCCACCTCAGAGAAAAAGAGAACTGGAGTCAAGTAGACTGGACTGCCCAGCTACAAAAGCCTATTTGTGCTTGTACATAATTTTACAAGTTCAAATTACTTTGGGCAAAAATAAGTGCCCAGTCATTACATTTCTGACAATTAGCTCCGTGAAGCTTGAACATTTGTTTTATTATTGGGAAAATACTCTTTGAGGGTAGGACTGATATAAGACTAGAATCTACATCTCATACCTATGTTAACAAGAGAGTCTGGCCCAAAATCACAATTAAACATCGATTAAGTTACAGTCTGTGGGGTTACGAAGCTCCTGAAAAATCAAAGGAAGCTGCTGCAGCTAACCATTACTGGGAGTAAGACCTTTGATTACTGTACTCACATCCCCTCATTTCAAGAGTTGCACATATATTAATTTGCATTCATTTACTTTCAGAAGGTCCTCACAAAGTGCGTGGAGAGGACAAAATGTGTGCAGTTTCTGACAGGTAGTTTTTTTAAAATAAATATTATCAAAGCAGCCTCCAACTACTGGTTTGTATAACATGATGAATATCTGCACAACGAACTAGATGGAAATACCACACATTTCTATGTTTGGAAAGAGGCAGAGCACATTCCACATGAAAGTATACTCTGTACTTCTGTAATAAAAAGAAATGCACCTTATATTTTCCCGTATGAGCTCTGTACACCACCCCGAGATACACTCATATCCAAGCCTGCCAGCTATTTAAAAACACAACACTTACTGAACTATAAAGGGGAACACACAGATGCAATGAAACTACAATTTTCTGTGCATGTCTTCTGGGCGAGCATATTTCGAGAACAGTGAAGTTTGGGTGGGTTGGCTAAAAAAGTCTCTGGATGTGAGTCTGAAAAATAATATTCCAAAGCAAACACCAGAAAAACTACCATCCTGCCCAACTATTCTGGTTACAATCCCAAGAAACCAAACATGACCCTTGCTCAAGCTAGAAGAGGTTAAATAAGTCCAAAACAGTCGGGGAACATTTTCTTGGTACTAGTCTGGGCTTACCATATCTTTGGTGGCCATGGCCTTGGAGTCATCTATGTTCTTTTTGAGCAGATTACATGCAGACAACATCTTTTCACTCAATTCATACCTGAAGAGCAAAACCAAAATAAAGGATATTTAAATTAGTTCCTTTTAGTTAAAATATAGCAACATCTCTACCGTTTGCACTTTCATAGAAGAGCAAATGCCTTTTGCGCTGCCACAACTACTAAGTTCTGACAGCAGCTACTAATGAAACTCCATTTATTATGAATGAAAAAACAGGCTGCAGCAGAGAACAGAAATATGCTTCCCCAGATGTACTGTTAAAATAGGGCAATATGATACTTGAGATCTAGGCCCACCAGTGTAAAACTATTATTAACCATCTGTTAATATTAACAATCTGTACCACCTAACTTACAGTCTGTACTATAATTGTTATGGCACAGAAATTTAAAAAGGGAAATCACTGGCTTCTTTAAAGGAAACTAATGAGTGAGAACTGGTATAAACTGTGGCTCCTAGCCAGGTCTTATTGTACCCCATATGCCAGAAATCTCTCTCTCATCTTGCTCACCATGTAATCCCACCAAAATCCTGTAACCTTTCTCAGTCTTTTCCTTCCATTCCTCATTCTTTTACACTGTTCCTAAATTTTGAACACAAGTTGAAATCCAAAGATCTCAAAGACATGGATTTCAGTTTATATTTAAAATGTGTGTCTGAGACAGCCTCTGTTACAGAAGAAGCAGAAGACATGCTAGTGTGTGGCAAGTAGCCTATATTTTTAGCTGGTCTGAGAGATCTGTATCCATTTAAAGGGAAAAATCTCTAACACTAGGATAAAAGAGTCATAACTGCATTGGGTGTCTCAGCTTTTCAAAAACAGCAGTTTTGGTAGCATTAGTGTTTCATGGTAAATCAGATTATATATATTTATAAAACAACATCCATTTTGGTTGCCCACTTGTATCCTGTATCTGAATAGCATCCACAAACCAGACAGTCCAGCCCAGTAATAACAGGCTTCTCTCATCTACTTCACTATAGTAATCCCTTCCTCCCTGTTCACATTTTACCGGCCCTTGATGCTGTAAGTTTATATTTGATTCTCTCTTTTGG
>NW_017729024.1:123792992-123794486 GCF_001723915.1 Gavialis gangeticus
TTTTTTTTTTTTTTTTTTTTTAAGACACCTGCCACTTTTGTTCCATCTATAAAATGTTTAGCTGAACTTGTGAGGCAGTCTAAATAAAAAAAGAGATTTTAAAAGTGCCCAAATGCATATTAATAAACTATTAATTATTTATGAATGATGAATCACATTTATTTGATATGGATAATTGCACATAGATCTTATCATTACATTTTAATTGCTAATGACCTACCCACAGATGAATAACTCTTACCTTTCCTCCTTTACTTACATATAAAGTATTAAGCACTTATATCATTTAATTAGTGCACTCTTAGCTAACATTATTGTAAACCCTGTGCATTCAATATACATTTTGCTGCAGTTCATAATTATATCCTTTCTTACTCTCAGAGCATTTGCTACACATGTATCAGTAAACATGCACCACAGCATGGTGTGGCATGTACAAAAAGGGTATGCATTGCCTTTAAATGCTACCTTTGGCCCTCCATCACCTTTTAGGATAGCAACTTGTTAGTAGTATCCTTTATTATGCATGAGGGAAATTTAATTTACATGGTATGGAACACGGCCCACCCGATATAGCATACTACCTCTAGCTATCATCCTGGCATATGAGCCTGAGGTTTCACTGTCAGCCCAAAGTTCAAGACTAGGGTACACATTCTGTATTGATTCTCATTCTTTCCAACAAAAGTAGTTTGTTGCCCTGCAGGGCATGGTACAAGATGCAACACTTTGTTCAGTCTTTTGTCTAATGTGTTGGTTATTAAAAGATTTATTATATTAAAGATTTTATACAGATCTATTATAAAGATATTACATTAAAGAATTGTATTAAGAATTGTTTTTAATTTTACAAGTATGCTGGTTATTAAATGCTTTTTATCAGCTGACAGTTTCAAATTGGTTCATGGGGCCAGCACATTTACGAGATCATTATATTCAGTCATTTAAAAAAAATGTAATATAATAAAAGCCTTAGTCTGTCGGTCTGTAATGGTCTGGGCCCTCGCAGCCAATCAACAGACAGGGTGAGGGAGCCGCTGCACCCCCCACCCCCAAACAAAAGCCATTGGGGGGACAGTGGGGAAGAGGGGAACAAGGGAGGAAGAGAGGGGAGTGGGAAGGGGAAGGTGGGGGGTGTCTGGTGGCAGCTCCCTCCCTGATGCCGCCTGGCCCCAACAACAGCTGGCAGAGGGAGAGGCGGTGGGGAGGGAGGGAGGAGAGTGGGGGCATGTTGCATGCCAATGGGTGTCAGCAGCCATGCAAGCTCCCCTCTCCCCATTCCTAGGATCCAATGACAGAGCAGGGTGGAGCAGTGGGGGGGGGGGTGCACAGTGCTGCACCAGCAGCAGTGGGGGGAGGCCTACAGAACTGGACATGGGGTCGTGACGGCACCATAGGGTGCTGATGCTCTGTCCTCACCCCCACCGGTCATTCATGATGGGCAATTTGCTAGTAAAATAAGTGGCTAGAAATGATAGCACCAATATATTCCTA
>NW_017729024.1:123794497-123795522 GCF_001723915.1 Gavialis gangeticus
AAATAAGTGGCTAGAAATGATAGCACCAATATATTCCTAATGTTCACAAAAGTCCATTTTACTGTAACATTCCTTCTTTTCTGGCACTGAAGATTACCATGCTTAATTACATTTTTAGTAAGAGTGTGGAGATAAATTTGGGAGAAGTATTGCATTTATATATGGGGATCCAACTAACAAAGTACAGCATTTAAAGAGTTTAAAGAAGAACAGTGAATAATCAGCTTTCAAAATGAGGCACACACTGAGTAAGTGTAAATTACAGTTTATAAATGGCATTCTCTAGTGATTCAGTGACAGAAGTGGATAGCACACAAGTCTGTTTTTGTGCTTTCTAAAAAGCAACAAAGTGTGCACAGAGAATTAAAAGAACCACTCCATGCAACTTTATTTTCCTACTATAGATTACATGGAGAATGTATAGAACAATTCAATAAGGAAATAAGATACCTCTCTCTGGTTTCCAATTTTTCAGGCTCATTCTCCTGAACCCGAGATTCCTCTTCTACCTGGACAGAACCGCCATCTTCGATATTAAACTTCGAATGCCCTTCTTCCATGTTAGGTAGGCTGGATCCTTCTTCTTTGTGGGAATACTCATTGCCTTCACACTCATCATCAGATTCTGAAGAACTCTCTTCTGAACTAGACTCATCACTTGATGTGGTTTCATATCTAGAGGACAATTAGGATGAGTAAAAATGTTCCATTAAAGATTTTATTCAGTGATACTTCTAACAGGGGTGCTTAAGCACAAGAACAGATTATCTGGAGGTTGTAACATCTGAGAGAAGGTTGTGCAAACATTTATCAGAAATGACTTGGATGGGGATAACCCTGGCTACAGCAGGGGGTTGGACTAGATCTCTTGAGGTCCCTTAGGGGTTATTTTCCATTTCTAGTGAAGATGGAAAAATACTTGCAAAATACTTTGAAAGGTAAGAATCATTCCTATTTTTACACACACACACACACACACACACACACAATATATCAACAGATTGCTTAGAACAAGAAACTGCCTA
>NW_017729024.1:123795533-123796032 GCF_001723915.1 Gavialis gangeticus
AAAGAATTGAAAGTAAGGCTGCCTACTAAAAAAACCCCCAAAAACCAAACACACTTTTTTCCATTAGCAAAAAGACTGAAATGGCTACCTCATTAAAGGTTCTTTGTTCATTCATAATTTGAGGTAACATTCTGAAAAAAACCCAATAAATAATATTTAAAGGCAGAGGAATTACTTTAAAACTTAATTTTTTTTTTCACAGTTAAGGTATTTACTCAGTGTTTAACTTATTTTAGACCATTAAAATAGACAAATCAGTTTCTGGTCAATTTAAATTTTTGTGATTGCAGGTGCCAAGTACGATGCTACTATATTTTGACTGCAAATCCTCTATGAAAGTTGTATTTGCTTTTTAAAAAGTCTATTGACTTTAGAAATGTTCCCACTGCTTGCTTGCTTGCTTAAAGTTTGGAAAGAGCTTTCTGTCCTTCACTTCAGTTTGAGACCAAATGAAACAAACTTTCATTAGCGCACACACACACACACACACACACACACA
>NW_017729024.1:123801032-123802987 GCF_001723915.1 Gavialis gangeticus
CACTCAGAACCACACACACACACACGTTTGTTAATACCAACTAAAAATCCTTTTTGGCTTTGTTCTGGGGAAGGGAAAGAAAGGTTTTGATTACTTCAATACTTAGATATTTTCCAAGACAAGGCTTCTCTTACCCCCCATTTATACCAACAAATTGCAGGTTCTTCTTTGTGCCATTTGAATCTTTTTTCCCATCCCTTTTCTTCATGATGGATTTCAATGTACTTTCATTGTTTGTACACACTGTTGAAGAGAGTGTTAAATGAATGCATCAGTACAATTTTTTAATTACATCTGGGTGTAGCTGCTCATATTAGTTCACATTAAAAACAACTGCCCTTTTGCACTTGTAGACTTAAGGTGAATTTGTGTTCCTCCTATATACAAAGTCACTGATACATTAAGTAAGTTGCAAATAAACTACTGTTGGGCACACACTGGAAATACAAAAAATTACCTAGAAAAGCAGCTCCACAAATAGATTATGTACTTTAGGGTATAAAAGAAGTAGGACTTTACAGCACATGAACTGCTTTATAGTAACTGCTCATGTATAGTCCCATACCCTATAGTAAATGGTACCCCTGGTAACCTAACCTACCCCTCTTTCACTGTAATTTAGCACAAGGTAGGCGCATGCTCAGAAGCAGCTCCCATGGAGTAGGTAACATAAGGTAAAGCTCCCCACCTTTTGCAATGCTGCAAAATGCTCCTAAATCTGTCCCCAGTTTGCTTGATGACAACCTAGGACCGATATTATGTTTTTCTTGCTTGTCTTGGTTTTCTGAGCAATGCAGCTGGTTAGTTTAGTCCGTCAGAAAAACCCTAATTTCTTACTGTGCTGACACTGACATTCCCATTTGCTGGCACAGCATGACTGCTATGCACAGAAAACACACTTAACAGATATTCATTGAACAGAGTGGGCAGCTTGGCTGAAATAAATTTTATAAGTTTATTTCAATGAATACAGGAGACCCTCGCCATTCGCGGGGGATACGTTCCAGATATCCCTGTGAATGGCGAAATCCATGAATACGCCATGAACAGAGTGTGCCCCCAGCAGCTGGGGAGGGGCAAGGGTGCGATGGTGGCAGTGGAAGCTCACCAGCAGCAAGCGTGGAGCTCCCACAGACACTGCCGGTGCTGTAATGGTGTCATTACACTGCCAGAGAGAGCGTGGGTTGGCACAGCACTGCTAATATCTGAAACCACGAATGCCAAACCCACAAAAAGCGGACATTTCCTGTATTAAACTAACCTGCTGACTTAAACACTTTACATATTAAGATCTCTGCATGCACCAAACACAAGTTTTATGGCTTGTTGTGATGTACAAGCTACAATTATCTGATTAGATTTTGTTTGTTAAGCCATTAACAAACAGTAATTAACTATTTCATATAACACAGTAACCTGCCATTTAAGGTTAAATATTGATGGAGCAGGAAAAAGCTTATCAGGAAAAAACATTCTTTCCCTTCACTGAAACTTATTTCTAGGGGTGCACCAATAGAGATTTTGGGGGCTGATACCAATAGCTGATTTTTAAGGAGGCATATTGACTGATACCTATCCAATTTCTGATGCAGCTTGTGCAGCTGGTAAGTCTGTTGTGGTGGAAGGGGATGGAAGAGGCGTGAGGGGACAGATCAAGGCCCCTGAGGCAAGGGAGGGAGTGGGTCAGGGCAAAGCTGCAGACTAAGGCCAGCACCAGCACTGGGTTTTTCCTGGTGCTTGGCACAGACTGCATCAGGCAGGCTCAGGTGTTGGTCCTGGCCCCAGCTAGCAGTGGTGGCATACTGCTATCCATATGCTCTGCAGCTGGTGAGTGCAGGGCTTTAAAAAAGGCCTGCGCTGACCAGCAGCAGCACCGGCAATTGGGGCCTCTGGGAGCTCATGGCAGAGCTCCCACGCACAGCACGGGGCAGCATGGATCACCCCCCCCCCCCCCA
>NW_017729024.1:123803137-123810377 GCF_001723915.1 Gavialis gangeticus
GGGTGCCGCGGCCGCACCCCCCCCGCTCACCGGGGTCCTCCGGTCCCCCCCCCCCCCCCCAACGCAGGTACAGCATGGCTTGGCAGGGCACTGCACACTGTCTGAGAGCTGGGGCTGCTCGCTGCTGGGCTCTGGGTGACTGCTGGAGCCACCCCAGCTCTCAGACAGTGCGCGGTGCCCTGCCAAGCCACGCTGCACCCATATGAAGCGACAGCTGCTGCGCAGGTGCCAAGCAGAAGGGGTGGGGGTGACAGGTTTCAGAGCTGGGCTTGCACAGAAACAAAAACTAAGAGGAGGGAGGGGGCAGAGGGCAGGCTCCAAAAATCTGAAATTCTCTGAAACATTTCGGAGTCTTCCATTTTGTTTCAGAGCCTCCCGTTTCAATTTGGATTCGGTGTTTCAGGTGCAGACATAGCCCTAAATACCTCTGAAATGAAATGGCTGCTGAAATTTCACACGGCCCTAGTGGTTTACTGTTCAACCATGTTTCCTATTCAGATCCCATCAGGACTAACAATAGTATGCCAGCACAGATAATTACCATAAAGGCCAGAGGCCAGCTGGTCATCTGTTAGATTAAGTGGAGGTACTGCACCATCCTCAGAAGATGAGGATCTTCTTCCCAGCCCTGTGTCTATCATAGTAATCTTCTCTTCCTGGATGGTCCCAACATCTTGTTCAAATGTCAGTGTTTGTGAGCTTGAAGTCAAATATACATTAGCAAGCTGACCATGAGGGATGTACTCCAGAGGAGCACCTGTCAGTGAAGAGGATGTATTTGTTATTAATACTTAGAAGTCAAACCAAATCTACTGCATAATACCAATCACATATTCAATAAGGAAAAGTACACTTTCACTAAGTAAGTAGCATGTACATCATTTGGTTATAAAGATAATCCATTTTAAAAATATATGTCTAATTCTTTTCAGAGGGCTAAAGCAGCCAGTCTGATCTAATAAGAATGAATATAAGTAAGATACAGGCTGTAGAGAGCCCTCATCCAGATGAGGGTTTACAACCATTATCCTTCTATAAACTACGGATTTCTCTTGGCTTAACTATTGTCACCTGCCAAATCTGTGATAGTAACTAGGGCTCTGCAAAGCTTCAGTTGCCGATTTGATTTGGAGGAGAATTGGCATGATTCGGTGGCCAAATCCAAACTGAATTGGGAGACCAATTAAAAGGTCTGAATCGATTTGAATCCTCCAAATCAATTCGGAAAAGATTCAGAGAAGATTTGGAGATCCAGGCAGTCCCCACTTAATGCCGCAGGGAGCTGGACCTGGGCTCCGTGCTGGTAAGTAGGGGATGGGGGGGGGGGACAAGGGAGGGAGTTAGAAGGGGGAAGGGGACCATGGAGGGACCCGCACCAGGCTCCCCCAGGCCCCTGAGCACCCCCCACTCACCCCAGTGTTCCAGCACTTAAAAAAACAAACAAACAAAAAAAAAGCCCTGCACTCACCAGTTGCTGCAGCAGCTGTCAGGGCCTCTGGGGGCTCATGGCAGAGCCCCCCTGCACAGTGCAGCACAGTGCAGATCAGTGGGGATTGCCCCCCCATCTGGCAGGAGCCAGTGAATGCTGGGCTCTTTTTAAAAATAATTAATAAAATAAATAAAAGTGCCAAGGCCTGTTCAATTCAGAGATTCGGCGGTGGCCTAATCTCTGAATCAGATTCGGCTGAATCGATTTGGAACAGCAACTGGAATCACCAAGTCAAATCACTGTTCCTGGAATTAGACTAATCCGAAGCGAATACTAGCCGCTTGCACAGGCCTAATAGTAACTACTGTAGCTACTCCTTTCCCAAGAGCAATCGGCATCAGACATCAAAAGATCCTGTAGATTCCTTCTCAATTAAAGGAACCCATCTCTGAAAGTAATTATAGAAAATACCTGACATTTTCCAAGAAAAAAATTTGGAATCCTTAGCATTTCAGTAATTCTGACAGTTCTCTATTTGCCTTGGTTATCAAGATAACGGAGCCAAATTCCTTCACCCCACCCTCGCCCACTTGCCAAATTATTTTGCAGCCATTTTCTGCATAATGCAATTAAAAATAGCATTTTATGCTCTGGTGAACTAGTCCTCACAGTTAATTCAGATTATACCGTATGTCCACTAGTTACATTTTTCTCTGGACCTGTTAATTGATCTGATATGCCTTCATTTTTGGTGGGGATTAGTAGGGTAGTACTAACCATGCCATTTCTTTGCTAAAGCCTGAATAATCAAAATATATTTTGCTTGTGAAATATGTTCTCTACTTATTCTGTACATCCCCATTTAAGTAATTTGGTCAGCAGGTCAAAGGAGGGCATGGATTTAAGTCTTAAAAAGACTAAAATCCATGTTGCCACCTCTCTGGAATAAAACTCCTGAATCAGTTTCTACTTCAGTATAAAGGATTTTTGCTGTCAAGTAGTTGTCAAGGTTTAAAAACAAAATTAACTGACATTCACTAGCTCAACAACTAATGAACTAGTCAGGGTAAAGGTTCCAGTCTTTCCACAGCCCCAAGTTTCATAACTTCACATAGCCACAACCCCTGCATTTAAATAGTAGCTGTAACATCACATTACTGCCTTTATCACACTGTCAATTGACTTCTAAATAATTGATCTTGTTAAAATGATTAAAATCTAATCAATCAAAGTAATAGTCAGCTTTTAAAAATAAAGCAGGTCTCTCTCTTGCTTTTCTTATAATTCCTCTACTTTTTCTTTCTTATAATAGCAAATAAACAGCATTGATTTTCCAGCACTCATCACTTCATGGCAAAATTTCCATTTTCATTTTCTGCCCATGTTCCCACTCAGTCACCAGGCCTCCATCATTCATTTTTGGGTCATCCTTTCTGGCAGCTAGTTCTACTGTTAACTTCCATGGCTGCACAGAACTTTTCCAAGCTACAGCAAAACGAAACTGAATTCACACTGGTCATATTTTCAAAGCTGTCCACAGAATTCGGAACAGCAGCAATGAACGAAACAGTTAGCCAGCACTTGCTCCACTGAAGCTCAGCAGAGCTGTGAGCACTAGACAAGAATGCAACTGTCTGCCGAGTTAAGGAATACAGCACAAAAATCAGGTGACACAGGGCTTCTCTCTCGAAGGAAGCCATTGGATACCATAAACACCAGGAATTACTTTTCTAGCAAACATTCTGATCACGCAGAGAAGTTAAATGCTCCTCATCTGTGACAGCCTCCTACTCTCCCCGAGTCAGTGGACTTTTTCAGAGCCAGATTAATATCAACAAATAATGAACATGCGCATAGCAGATGCCAGTCAGACAGAAATAGCAGTGCAAGCTAACAGGAATGTGGGAAGGGGGATTTAAACCACCTCATTGCACAAGACACAGAGAATTAATCCTTAAAAATGTTCTGGTTGCATCATGTGAAACCATCATCTTTAAAAACAAGCCAATCCTAGCTAAAGTCTGCCCTTACCCAAAGTTTCATTTTACAGCCTTGGTGAAATTAGAACCAGGCACTGAAACAGGTATGTCTGTACTTCTCATTCACTGTGCCAGACAGCATACTTCAATAAGGTAAGAATTCTGAAAATTCTCACTAAAATGTAACAAATAGGATGGCTGCTTCTGATTTTAATTACTCAGATATGTCAGGTTATTTTCATAAATTATTTATTATTATTATTATTACTACTACTACTACTACTACTACTACCTGGGGAACCTGAATCCGTGAACTGACAATGCACCACAGGAGTGGTGATAGAAATGAGCTCGTACAAGGGTTGGAGCGGGCAGATAATCAGGATGAAATCTCTGCACCACATTGGATCATGATGTGCTGCTACCTTTACAAAAAGGTGTGTAATATATGGCATGCAGCTTCCATTCCCTCCTTTGGTGTCTTCCATCTCTCAGTTCCCTGGGTTCTACTCCTCACTGCAATGATATACAGAAGATGGGATACTAAGGAGGAGAAGGAGAAATTGCTGTAGCATCTCAGCTGAATATCAGGGGTCGGTAACCTACAGCCTTCCCTAACTTACGTAACCTTGGATTCAGCCCATGGATATAAGGCTTCAATAAGCTGGAGATGCTGGCTACAGATTCTCTCTCTGTGCTGCTGGGGAAGATGAGAGGCAGTGGCAGCAGTATTTTAGCACCCATCCACCCATTCCTGACTTCGGGTGGGTCATTCTGGCTTACCACCAGAAACAGTTGCCTACCCTTGGGGCAGTTTTCTCCCTGCCCTGACCAGCAGGACTAGGACAGGTCAGGAAAAATAAGGGTGTCTGGTATGAAGCAGGAGAGAAATTTGGTCTCTTAAATTGACTAAATGAGAAAGCACTTGGGTACATAATTTGCAAGTCTTTCCGCAATCCACTGTAGCCCACAGTCCTACACTGAAACAATCTGCAACTATAATTAACTTTGGAATACATGGCTCAGTAAGAAATCACATGTACTTTGTTGTCTGCTGGTACTTGAAAAGAGCTCATAGGACTGTCACAGGGAGACTAAGTTTCTGTTTTCGCAGCATCCACAAATGCCAGCAAGGTGATCCTTCCTCTCTCCTATTAGGATCTCTCTCCCTGCCCCTACACATAGGCACCAATGAAAATGAAACCATTCTCCTAACCCACAAGCAGTCACACCTCACTGGTTGGGAATCACTGCCCTGTGCTCAGGATGTTATCAGACAAGAGATTCCTGGTCAGCCTCGACTTAAGAGAGGTTAATGAGTGTTCAAAGGGTAAACAGGTAACACTTTCAAGAATCACCCCAAAAATGCAGGTAAATTGACAGACTTGTCCCCAGAACAAATGCGTGTAAATAATTTCTCTTGGCAGAGCTGATCACTTTCATGTTGTCCATCAGATGACAATGCCAGAGTGCTTCCAGGGACAGGCAGCTGTGAGCAATGTCACTACAACTGCAGATAGTTGGCTGCTCCTGAGCACCTGTCAAACCCTTGCTCTTCACAAGCCAGTCTACAATATGTCATATTCAGAGACAAGCTCTGACAAGCCTGTATCACTTATAGTAACTGGCATGCTGGATTAAGGGCCTTGTAGCACTATTCAACCCTAACCATGACTAAAAGACTCAAGCATTAATATAATCGACCGAGGAAAAGGTTGTTTCTGCCAAATGCTGGTCAAACATTAGAGTGGAATTAACCAAATTATACTCTTCCTTCCCATGGCCTGATAATTGCTGTCCATGGATAATGTACATAACCCACACAGTCCAGGAACAGCACCTCCATCAAGAACCAAAACAGATGGACCTGCTGGCCAAACAGAAGCTGTGCTAAACTGTCCTGAATGAAAGTTTCTGTCTGCCTACATTTTTCCTGCCCTTCCATGAACTCAGTGAAGTAGCAAATCCATTCTTGCCACCTCTTGTTTTATCTAAGGTAGTCAACCAAACAGAGTGGCTATAAGATGCTTTATTGGAATACGCACCATGAATCTATCTCCATTACACCAATGGTAGGTTCACCTCACGGTGACTGGTGTTATACTGCCCAGGGGACCACAAAACAAGAGAATGCTAACTGTATTTTTTTTCAGCTGCTGGCACTGAAATGTATTTGACATATTGACTGTTATGATGAGGGTGGATTATTATTCTGGGAACTCGTGACAGTTGACGGGAGGTTCCAAATGCTAGGGACCAGTAGTTAATCACATCAAGTAACTGCTAGGCTAAGTACAGACAGGCAACAAGCCCAAGGCTGAATCAATACAATCTTCACAGCTTAGTCCAAGATGCATAGACTGAACTGATAAGCAAATGACCAGACATCCACTTCTGATACTGGGAATGCAGCCACATTCCAGTATCAGAAGAGGGGGGGGAGAGCAGGGGTGCTAGAGCACACCTCCCTGCTCAGGTGGAGCAGACAGCTTGGACCAAAGCTAGCTGGCCTACCCTGCAAGGGAGGGGTTTGCAGGCGAGGTGCAAAGCATCCTGGGATGCTGAGGGACTCGGTTAAACTTGAATCTGGTGGGGATCTGGCACAGAAGTTCAATAAACCGATTTAATCAAAATCAGTTAAGTTTGCTACTACATCCATCCAGGTTAATCATAAACTGGTTTCGGCTATTTTGAAAGCAGTTTATGTGCATTGAGCTTCTGCTGTGTTACAGATTTGAACCAGTTTCTGATCACTTATATTGGTTTGTATGTAATTTCTGTCCTTAGCCCTAGTGATAATCGAGGAATTTTTAAACCCCGTTTAGAAAACTTCATCCTGGATTACAAAGAGCCTAGGTGATTTAAGACTAAAAAGGGTAGACACAAAAGTAAGAGTGCTGAAAAGCAGATGACCAGCTTATAAGTACTGTTTTCTTTTCCAACTGAAACATAGATGAAGTCAGATCAAAACCACTGTTAAATTTGGTTGATGAACATCAGATGAAAGTGTCTCAGTGCTGATATATATAGATAGATAGATATAAATAAAGATGCATATCTACCCTGCCTTCTGACTGACTTCAGACTAACACGGCTAACTACCTCTCGTGACATAAAAGGTCATTCCAAAGCTCTCTCTTCTCTAGTTTAGCAGGAATTGATCTATTAGGTTGAAGCCTTACTGCAGCCCAGGAGCTGCCAAAGCATAGCATAGTTTCATAGTACTTTGGGGTCAGAAGGGACCTGAACAGATCATCTAGTCTAGCCCCCTGCCACTGGCCGGAGCACACACTGGGATCACATGACCAGACAGGTGTTTACCCAACCTCTTTCTGAATTTACCCAAAGTAGGAGGACCACTTCCCTAGGAAGTTGGTTCCAGATCCTAGCCACCCTAACAGTGAAATAGTGCCTCCTAATCTCTAACCTGAACATATCCTCCAGCAGCTTCTGACCATTGTTCCTCCTCACCCCAGGTGCTGCTGGGGGGGAATAGGGCCCTTCCTATTTGCTGCTGATCTCCCCTAATGAGTTTGTAGGCAGCCACCAAATCCCCGCCCCCCCAGCCTCCACTTGCTGAGGCTGAACAGGTTCATGTCCCTCAGCCTCTCCTCACAGGGCCTGTCCTGTTGCCCTCCAACCAAGCGGGTGACCCTCCTCTGAACCTTCTCAAGGCAGGCCACATCCTTCTTAAAGTGCGGTGCCCAGAACTGGATGCAGTACTCCAATTTTGGCCTGACCAATGTCGCATAGAGGGGGAGTATCACCTCTCTGGACTGGCTTGAGATGCATCTTTGGATGCGTGACAAGGTATGGTTGGCTTTGCTGGCTG
>NW_017729024.1:123810519-123818894 GCF_001723915.1 Gavialis gangeticus
ACACCATCATCCAGGGATTTAGTTACCTGGTCATAAAAGGCCATCAGGTTGGTCTGGCAGGACCTGCCTTTGATGAACCCATGTTGATTTCCCATGCAGGTAAAGTCATTTTGCTTGGCAAGCCACAGCTGACCCCAGCTCCGGGCAGGCCCCCTGCTGCTGGCCATGAAACAAGCAGTGGGGAGGCTGGAAGCCCTGCTGCAAACAACCCAGGCTTCATGGCAGAGGCCTACCCAGAACCTGGGCTGGCTGTGGCAGGGAGCCATGAAGCTGCAAGTAGCTGCCTGCAGCAAGCAGCCTGGGCTGTGTGGCAGGGACTACCCAGAGTCCAGGCTGCTCACAGCAGGCAGCTGCAAAGCTGAAAACAGCCACACTGGAGTGTGGAGCCCCAGCCCAGCTCATTGCCACTGGCAGCTATATGTGCACCTTGGGGAGCACAGCGGGGAAGGGGCTCGGCTGCACTGCCACAACAAGGATTGGGCCCCCTGCCACCAGCCTCTGGCATGCTGACCTCTTTCAAGTCAATGTTGCAGGGGGTTTTGGCACTCAGCCCAAAAATGCTGCCAACCCCTGCTGTAGCTGAACATGAGGTCCACATTCTTTTAGGAAAGTGGGAATCTGCCCATATTAGACATTTATAAAATACGCTTGGAACAATGAGATACAACCTCTGAATAAGTTCTTTGCCCTGAATATCAGACTTGTGCCAGGTTGTATCGAGGGGTACTACTGGATTTAGTCAAGCTAGTCTACTACAAAATACTTCTAAAGAAAAGACTTCATATGAAATTTATGTCTGTATGTACATAATTTTAGGGGAAAAATAAGTTTACAATGGAAACTTTTTAAAAAATTAAAACAATCTTAAAGGCAGATTTTCATAAATGCTCAGAACCCAGCACCCTGTTGTCAGCTGATTTTTTTTAAATTGGGTGCTGAGCTAAAACACTGAACTACTAGATTTTTAGATTAAGGAAACAAAGTATTTTGTTGCTATTCATATTAGAATCACAAAAAGTAGGGCTGGAAAGGACCTCATCTAATCCAATCCCCTGTTCAAAGTAGAATCACCCTGATCTAAACCATCCTATACAAGTTGCAATAGATTCTTTAAAGGTTAAACAGGAAAAAACAAACCAAACAAACCTACATCAGTTCACTGAATATTACATGTCCTTTGCCCAGCATGTTTGTAAGAATGGTACAGAGGGGTAAGGTAGCAAGAGTACTTTCATTCCTTGCGCACGTTGTTCAGATTAGCCACAGACAACCTAAAGCATCATATACTGTTACCTCATCCTGCTATTCTAATTTTCCTCCTCCCACTTACTCATACTGAGAAAAGATAGTAGTTTAGAAATTTGGACGACTTTTCAAGAAATAGCAATTCAGGTTTCCTGGGAAAGTATACCAGAGTTGCATGGAATGCTTTGAATTATATGAAAGTCCAGAGACAGTATGCCCTCCTATTCTCTTTATGTCCCCAACTGCAACAATTTAGCTTGTACATTAAAGGTTACCCTTAGGATTTAAAGAGGGGAATTCCTCTGAAAAATAACTGTAAAATTAGCCTGGTACAATTCACTGATGCACAATAAATGTGGCTCCGTAGGATCAAACATGCTCAGTTAATTTCTTTTTAGTTTGGTATTTAAAAATAATCCTGTCAACTCAACTTGGGATCTTAAAAATAGATTCATCAAATTAGATTTATTTTTCTATGAATCACCCCCCCAAAAAAGAAAGGTTCCACAGGCCAAATTAGACTTTCTTGGTTGCCTATGTAAAGCCACAGCCTTCAGTGCTTTTGCAAAGGTACAGCTGATTAAAAATTTAGTGAACAATTCTGCTGAAACAGTCAGAGGAACAGAATCCAGCTGGCTGTCTTAGCTATGCACGCTCTGTAGGACTAAAGAGAGAAACAGTCGTTAGAGTCAGTAGGATATGATTGAATATAAACAGGGAAAAGATCTCAAGCAAAAAGCACATGATTTGGCAAGTCCTTTCCAGTGGAGAATGACTTTAATAAATACTGAAGATGTGATTTTCCTGCAATGCCTAAACTACTAAAAGGAAATGCATATGTACAAGTGAATCCCTCTCCTACGAGCAAAAAAAAAAAAAAAATGCTTATTTTTGCATCCAAGAGAAGTACCAACTAGTAATTGATCCTGTGTACAAACAACATCTTATGGAGTTATTTGCCTCACCAGTAGTTTTGTGCTAGAGCAGAGGTTCCCAAACTTTCTTATTGCAGACCCCCTTCCAGATTTACCAGCTGCCTGCGTACCCCTATCAGCATATGGTTTTGTATTTTAAACCCTCAAATGCCAATTATAACGAAAATTAAATCAGCCATTACACAATTTCTCCCACATACCCCCAGAGGTGTCTTGTGTACCGCCCCAGAGGTGTGTTACCACAGTTTGGGAGCCCCTGTGCTAGGGAACCAGTAAGGTAACACATTTATCCTCCAACTCAGTATGTGAGCAGGCACAAGCTTTAATACTTTCCTAATTCCCAATCAGGGCTTGATACCTTTTGGCCACCCAGATTTATTGCAAGAAGGTAACAACTGCTTGTAGCAGGGCCTCTTTTCTATCACATTTAGAGGGACACTAAAATTAAAAAAAAAAACACTCTGGTTGTTACGTTCACACAGTACTGCACAATGTCATGTAGAGACACCTGACCTAGCTGAAGTATTCAAAGTAGTGCCACCATGCTGGCTTCTCAGCAGGGCTAATTGGCTCAGCCAGAGCACTGTTAACGCAGCTATCCTGCTTCCAGTACCCTAGCTATCTGGGTCAGAGCCAGCCCAGGTACCTCTTTATAAACCAGCATCATGTCAGGCAGACATTACCTAAGTGGTCTTGTTGTAATAGCTCACTGATGAAGCACCCGAGATAAAAATATTAGAAGAACCTAGTGTTAACCTAGAAACATAACTTTTCTTGATTTTTTTAAGCTTCTAGTTGCATATAGCCTAAGATTATAAGTGAAAGAATTTAGTGGGGGGGGAGGAGAAAAATCTATCTTTCTTCTCTGAGAGTTCAAAATTATTCAGTTTACTTTGCACAGTAATCAGTACTTTATGTATTGGCAGTTTTTCCCTCTCTTCTGCAGAGTCCTGTTTTTGAAGCTGACACTTCACTCTGCAAGAGAGGTGGAAACGTTTTTATTTTTTTTTAGTTATAATTTCCTACAGAAACAGCAAGTAAACTTGTGGACAAATGTAGAACTGAATCATTTTGAAATCTCACAGAAGAACAACTGGCTAGCTTTAAAATCTATGATGTCTTCTTACCCCAACTACATGGGTGAGTCTGCAAAGGAATGAGACACATGTTTATAGTTCAAAATCCATGTAGAACTGGTGCAATGTTATTCTGACCAGAAGTAATAAAATGACTAATCGTAGTCACAGACTTCACTCTCTGCTGTCAGTGCTAAAGATAATGTCATTACAAGACAGAACAAAATGATTCCCAAATATTTTCAACAAGAATGTGAAATATAAAGCCCAGGAAAAAATATTTTCAGTAGATGATACACTTCTCCATCTGTATCTACATACTTTATAGATGTCTGACATCATATAGGAAAAGTGAGGAATGGAATGGCAGATAAACTAAACCAGAATTTTAACTAACTGTTAAAGTGCTATTTTAATACCTGCTGGATACTCCTATTATTATTATTGTATCATTACCTTTAGTAAGCCTTACATGTAAAAGTGTGCCAGAAAGATAACATTTTATATAAAATATGTTGCACAGATCCAGAGAGGAGAATACATTTTCATTATGCCAAAATACACATTGCCTGCTGCTTCACTGTAAAGTTTACTATAAAGAAGGCTCTTCGCTTTGCACAATAAATCCAATTTATGGCACAATATTGACATTTTTTTCTTTAAAAAAAAAGAACTGCACTCTGCTATTAGAGACAGAGTAGCATCATCTATGGGTGTCAAACTAGATCATCTTAACAATTATTTTAAAAAAAGGAGGAAATCTCTCAAGTAACAGAAGTTTACCAGCATCCAGTCACTAATTCTTTTTTCACTTAACAATATAAACATTTATATCATCCTCAATATTTTAGCAGTTGCAGTACCATGACAGCCATATTCTTTGCCAGCTTTTCTACTGCTAAAGAGACAGAGGAGAAGACAGAGAGAACACAACAGCAGTCATTTTATATACTGCATTTCATCAGGTATAATTCTATGGTTATCTTGGGGTAGTGAAATATTTCCAGACAAAGACACCATGCTAATGAAAAGAGGAACAGTTTCTTTGCCTCTCCCTTGCCTCCCCCCGTTCCCCTCTCTGCATATTCAGCATACCTCTTATAGCACTTTTGTCCATACACGGTTGTTTAGGTATGTCTAAATTCCGTAGTTCCTCAGTACTTGCATATTTCATGACAGAATTGATGGACGAAAGGGTGCTGATGAGCTGAGAGTTGAGAGACCCAATCTGTGAGTGAGGCTCTCCAAAAGCTTCTGCCAGTTCACTATAGTTTTCAGCAAGCAGCATCTGCTGTTCCTGTAGCAGCTTCTGTACACGCTCAATGTAGTGATCTAAACCAGTCCTCATTTCAGGTGAAGGGAGAGAACTTTCCACTAAATCACTCACCGACTGATACACAGGTTCCTCTCCAACTCCAACACTTCTGGTACTGACTGGCACAACTGATGGTGGAGGGGGACCACAAGCAATATTTCTCATTTTAAGACCAACTAAATAGTTCTCATTAATGTTTATCTGTCCTATTCCACAGTCTTTGGTCTTTACAACAGAAGGCTTTTCAGAGCTAGAGTAACTAGAAAGCAAGGTCCCCACTCCAACAGAACGAGTTTTAACAGATGCATTTATGTCCTTTACCCTACCATCTCCCACTGCCACAGTCCTCGTCTCCACGTTCACAGTGTTAGTTTGTTTGTCATAAGTGCTCCAAACAGTGCTTGTGCTGGAATCCATCAGAGAAACTGTTTCTGTACTGGTGAACTGGTTTACCACCTCCAATACTGTACCAGTTTGCTGAGTAGCAGTGTGAGGAACTGCCATTACTGTAGCCTCTACTTTACAAACTGCCTCAGTGTTCGTGCCATGGGATGTGCACTCCTTTGGGGGACAAACAATCACATTCACTGAACAATCTCCACAGCCCATTGACCGCACTTCTTTGACCTCCTGTTCCGTCTTACAAAGGCTCAAACTGTCCACAGACTCTTCTGTGTTGATGCCAGTTTCGCACACGCTCATTTTTATGCCCACACACTTATCGTGCTTCTCTACGGACCTCCCAGTACACTGGTCACGCAACTCTGGTTTCTCCTTCACAAGCCATCGATTCATTGGCAGTTCGGGGCCCACAGCTGTACTCCTCACAACAGGTCTACACAATGTTCCAACACTGCTCACTTGTAGATAAGTCCCCACAGACGAATCCGTAACATCCACATGATTGCCTACCATTTGGTCTCTTGTTTGGACAACAGCTTCCACCATTCTGCTGAAAACAAGGGGTTGAGTCATCACTGCTTTATCCAGTTTTTTCCTTGAACCAGCTGCCTGCAGCTCTTGCTTTAATTTGGTCATTTCCCTATCATGAGTTGTTTCTTTTAACTGAACCTGAAGTCTGTAGATCTTCTCCTTAAGGGCTTCAATTGTCTGTTGCTGGAGCTCTATTTCTTTTTCTGCTTCTGTTGTCATGCCAAGCATGCCTTCGGTCACCCCAACCCCAGAATCTCTCATTTGTTTCTCTGTTCCCACAGCTACCTCTCTGCATTGTCTGGAAGATCTATTATATATGACCACATCGTTCATATTTTCATCAGCCCCCACAGCAACAGACCTGCTTTCTCTTGCTAGACTATCCTTGTTCATACGAAGATTAGAGGGGATTTCATAGTTGCTGTCCTGGATTTTTCTTTCCAGTGCCTGCATTTCAGCAGTCAACTGCCTAAACTCCTCTATCCTCTGTGAGCTCTGCTCTACATGCTCCACATCTTCCTCACAGTCTATGTACAGTTCTCCACCTCTTCTAACCTGAGACAGATGTTCCCATTGCTCTGCATTCCCAGCACTATATGATCGCTTTCTGAAGCCATAGGTTTCATTCTGACTGGGCTTTCTTTGGCTTTTGAGTTCTGCCACCATCTGTCTTTTCTCTTCCTGTAATACTGAAATCTTGACCTGGAGCACAGGAATGGTTTTGACTTGTTCCTCGAGTTCTTTGAGACGTTTGAGAGCAACTGCCATTTGTTCCCGTATATGCTGCAGATGCACTGGACTGACATTAGTCACAGGTGTTGATATTCCAGAACTCATTGGGCTATGACGGATAGAGCTGCTCAAGGAGGACCCAAGATGGACATTGTAGTCTCCGTTGCCCTGACACCCATTTTGAAGCTGCTGAGATGCTTGATTGTGCCCGCTGGATCCTACAAAGGAAGGAAGAGAGCTTGCTAAGCCCAGACCTCCAAAGCTGGAAAGCCTGGGCCGGCGGACATCCCCTGGCGTCACCTGCATCATTATCCTTTCCTGTTCTAGTCTTCTCCGTGTTTCCATGAGAGTTTTTGTTACATGAAAGTTATGCCTAGGAAGCTGTGGTGAAGGAGGAGGAAGTTGTTTGCTCTCAGGGATGGTTAAGAAGGCAGGAGATGCTTCAAAAGAAACAGAAGGCCTTGCAGTGGCAGATGGCACTACTTGACTCCTCGCTACAAGGGAAGACTGCTTATTTTCATCACTGTTCGAGGAAGAGAGGGACTCAGTTGAGGTCCATCCACTGTACTGGACACTTGAGTTCTTGGTACCTGGAAAAGTTGGAACTAATTTCCTCTTCTTCTGGATGTTTAATTTTTTTATGGTGTTTCCCTTTTGTATATCATCCACATACTTGAGAAAATCTAAGTCTAGCTGGTAGCCATAAGGAGTTTCCACAAAATAGGGATCTTTCTGTTCTTTGTCATCTTTTCCATTTAGATGACTCTCCTCTTTTTCTGTAAAGAAAGAGAAAAACACGATCAGCACACTGAAAAACAAAAACAGCTTCTGTTTAAACTACACAGCTGAAAAGCAGATGGTGAGGCTGAACATTCACGTTGAAAAATGCATCTTAATATTCTGCTGATTTAACTTTAAAAATAGTATCACTTATGTACAAAACTTGCCTTCAGGTTTCAAACGAGTCACCAGGATTTTAAACACTGAAAGCATGAGTACATGTTACATGTATTTTCTGACAGCTGTACAAAGATGGCACAGAAAAGGCGCTACTGACAGCATTAAACCATTCTCTCAGGAATTCCTGCAATACAACCACATCCTAACTAACTTTCGTGCATGCTCATCTGTCATGAAAGACTCAGGGGGTTAGTTCCACATGCTTCAACAAACCATCTGAAGGCTGGGATTCCTTTAGGCTGAAAAAAACCAGTGTTAAAAACAACAAATTTCCTCTTCAATTTACTGTTATCATTAGACCTTAGAATTGATCAGAGATTATTTTTGTTTGGAAAACTGTTGCCTTCAGCGTGAGCAGAGGTACAAGCTCTCTTCCTTGGACATGCTTGAATTTGAGGCTGCTCATCAGTCTCTCATTTCAATCCTGCATAAAGCCCCCACACTAAAAATATGCAACCAGACCTGTTTCCAGTGCAGTCTAAAATTCCACAACCAAAAGAGAAACTGCCGGGGCTCAGATGTCGGGATAGCTCAGCTTCCTGCAGACACTGGGCTCGGATGTCGCCAAAGCATTCTAAATAAAACGTCACCAAATCCGTTGTGCTCTCTCAGCCAGGATATTTATGTAAGAGTTGACTGCATAACCTGCTCTTCCTACCTCCCCGCAAAATAAGGGACTGACTAGAGGAGCCAGGGATGTTTAAACAGGAGGGCTCACAAAATCAGTTTTTCATTTACCTGAATTAACTACATATCTCCTATCCTTTACAGTGTATGTTTTCCCAGCCACGTAAACCTAGGCCTCCGATTCCTCTCCTTGCTGTCCCAGCTTCATGTGTCATAAAGCAGCTCTCTGTTCACTCCAGCCCAGCCTCTCGGCTTTCTCATTCTTCACCCCATAAGGAAATAAAAAGTCCACATCAGTGTAAACTTAGCAGACCACACGTTTTCATTGGCGAGAGCCCAGCCTATGACTTCTGCTTCAACACAGGACTGAAAACTGCCTTTTCCTGCTGCTTAGGATCTCAGCTGTTCAACACTCTCTATTTTTTCACAATAAATGAACTGTTAGTCTTTTAAAGGTGCAGTATCCTCCACCCATTCCACCTCCCCCATACTGTGAATAATCACAAAAAAGGTCGTTTGTATACACTTTCTCTTTCTCGCTCTCTCTCTCTA